>NC_062544.1:202688748-202992169 GCF_016906955.1 Phacochoerus africanus | reverse complement strand
CTGGCATGCGTTACACTAGAACATAAGCTTCTTGAAAGCAGGGCTTTGGTTTCATTCACTGCTGCATCCTCAGCGCCTAGAGCAGCAGGAGCTGCAGGAGCAGCACTGAATCAGTGTAGACTGAGTAGATGAATGCAGCCTATGGTTCTTCCGATCACTCTCCTCCTTAATGGCTCGCATAGTCATTATCACAGCCCAGAATATTTTCTCGCTCATTCGACTTCAGTCACCTTTTCTTTTCCTCTCCTGAACGCCTTTCCCTGTTTGCTCCTAACATCCGTGTGTATAGGGGCGCTCCTGCCTACACACACCTCCACACCTGCATGTCCCCAGGCTGCACTGCCTCTCTCTCTGCCCCTTCTTACCTGCAGGGGGAGAGGGAGAACCACCAGGCAGAATCCAAAACCTTGTTTTCCTACCCAACCCCCACCGCACTCAATGTTCAAATTGCTGCTCCCCTTTGCATATCTGAGGTCCGGTCACCCTCCTCTGATATACTTAGTGCTGCTTAATAAGTCAGGGGTGGTAAAAACAAATCATCATCATCATAATAACCCCACCACTATTTTTTCCTTTCCAAGGAAAGCTGTCCACTCGTTTTTTGTTTTGTCTGATTCAACACCGACTGATGCAATTCCCTTCTGCTCTGACAAATAGGGACCCTCAGCAAAGAAGGAAACAGAGCCAAAGTGAAAAGAGAAAGGGTCACAGGCTGTCTGGAGATTTATGAAGCTCCCATTCGAGCACAGACAGCTGGACAGTTCTGTGCTCAGACCTCGAGGTTCATGAAAACACAAAGATTCTGAGACCGCCTTCGTTTGAGTCATTTGGGTGGAGTTGGTGTTTTTATCTGTGTTATCTTCCCATTTCCCTCTCCACCACTGAGAGCTGTGAGCAGTGAGTGGGAATGCCTGTTTTCTTCTGCCTTTGGGGGTCTAAGACATTGGGGCAAAATACCAAGAGAGGTTCCTTCTGTGCCTCTCATATCTCATTCTCACTCCTTTGATCCCACCCCTGGGTTTAGGGTCTTAGTTCATTTTGAGTCAGTGATCATCTTGAGGGGAAAATGTGTAGGAAACTGACAGACTCGATTGTAATATGACATAAATAACTCAACCGTATAAATTAACACAGGCCCACGAGGCTACATAACAGAAAATAATATAATAAGTAAGGCCTATGGCCTTTAACTGCATTGGGGTGACTGAGTAATAAATTGTAGTGTGAACTACTCAATCCAGACAAACAGTAGGGGTTGGCTTATTTATGCATTCCCTTAATGTTTATGACCAAAAAACAGATTTCATTTATTTTTATCTTCTTTGCAGTGACTTAGTTGAACAAGGGTCTCAATTTACTAAATTAATGGAAATGCCGGCTCTGTACAGATAGGGGTTTCCGTCCTCTTGAGGGGTGCTGCCCTCCTGTTTGAGCTCAGATCTTACTGGACTCAGGGCCTGATGCCGAGTGAGGGTCCATCTCCCCTCAACGTGACCAAGCAGGGAGGCCAGGTGGGGTGGTCCGCCTACTGGGGCTCCAATGAGCTGAGGCAAGAAACATGAGTGTCTCTTACATGGATTACAGGCTCTTTGAATGGGAGGGATGTACCGCCTGAGTTGAAAGCAGGCCACGTCCATCAAGTTCAGTAGCCTGACAAAGCAGGTCTGTTACAGACTGAAGGTTTGTGTCATCCCCATTGTGACGGTGTTGGGAGGGGCCTTTAGGAGGTGATCGGGTCACGAGGATGGAGCCCTCACGAATGGGATTTGTGCCCTCCTTCAAAGAGTTCTGTCACCTCTTCAACTATGTGGGGACACGGTAAGACAATGATGACCTGTGAACTAAGAAATGAGATCTCACCAGGCATTGAATCAGTTGGCAGGTTGATCTTGATCTACCCAGCCTCCAGAAGTATGAGAAATAAGTGTTTGCTGTCAAAGCCACCCAGTCTATGGTATTTTTGTTACAGCAGCCTGAGTGGACTAAGATAGAATCCCTGTGCATTGTAGGAGCAAGCAAGAGTCTGCAGCGGGTATCAGAGCTAGAGCGTGGAGCAAGGAGCTATAGGGTTGGTGTGTTCTTCCCTGGCCTGGGCCCTTATAAGGCCCCGGTAAGCATGCCTCTGCCTTGGCCACTGGAGACACATGGAAAACCCTGCCTGCCCTTCAGTTCAGTGTCTCCTGTCTGCCCGGACACTGGCTCCCACTTGGTCCAGGCTCTCTTCCAGTTTAGCTTTCCTGGCTTTTCCTACCTGGATTCAGCTACCTGGCTCCATTTCTGATTCATGACTGTCTTGGAAATCCCATAAGTCTACGCCACCAATCATTACGCCCCAGGCACCAAAATCTACCTGAGTCCCTGCAGCTGCATCCAGCTCAGGCACCTGGGACGCTGCAGCTGCCAGACTCCTGAGGGGCGGGGCAGAGCATGTGGAGAAGAGGAGGTGGGACCTGGAGAGTGAAAAGACTGTGTCAAAATGGGCAAGGAGAAGAACAATTTGGGGGAATATTAGAAAGAGAGTTAAAAATATACTCCTGCGGTGCGTGGTATGAGTGGGCTGGGGAGCAAGATTGCGACATTAAATTGATTTCCAACACCCTTTGGTAGAAACAGAGACCCCCCTGCTGTGAACCCCAATGATGTGGCCTCAGTCTGATTCTTTTGGCTTTTAGGTGTGACCTCTAAGGAATGACAGAAGAGAATGACTGTTCAAGCTGAGAAAATTTATTCAAACTCCATGCCTCATGCTAAAGCTTTTTTTTTTTTTTTTTTTTTTTTTTTAGTTAGCTCTGTTTCTGGTCCAAGAATGTCTTCTTTTTTATTTCTGGAGATCTTGATGCTTACAGTAATCACCTGGCTTTTTCTGGTCTGGGAGTCCTGCCTGTCTCTCCACAGTGGGCCTTGCTTCTACTTCATAACATCTTCCATTTCAACTCTCAGTACTTGTTGGCAGAAGGAATAGAGGAAACAATCAGATCTATGAACCAAGCTATCAATATTTGCCTTCCTGCCTCGTCATGGGTCCCAGGCTCTGACGCAGATGTGATGCTGCAGAGTCTTTACCCAGTTTACCAAGACATTCATATTTCCAGAAAGTGCACAACCCTAGTCACCCCTATTGATCCAAAGAGAAATATGTCTTTTTGGAATCATTCTAGCTTTGCCTCATCTTCTTCCACACAGCTAACCTTGGAAATTTTTCCTATTCAGCTTAAAAAAAAAAAAATTGAGGACAACCTGAATGGAAGCACTGATAGCATCATTTTTTTTTGTCTTTTCATCTTTTGAGGGCTGTACCCACAGCATATAGAGGTTCCCAGGCTAGGGGTCAAATCCTTGAATCAGAGCTGTAGCTGTCCTATGCCACAGCCACAGCAACGCCAGATCCAAGCCACATCTGCAAACTACACCACAGTTCATGGCAATGCCAGATCCTTAACCCACTGAGCAAGGCCAGGGATTGAACCCACAACCTCATGGTTACTAGTTGGGTTCGTTAACCACTGAGCCAGGATGGGAATTTCCGCAGATAGCATCTTTATCAAAATTTCAGATGATACAAAATTAGGTAGGGAGTTGCTAAAAGAGAGTACGGTTCAAGTCAACCTGATTGGTTGGAAGAGGAACTGAATTTAACGAGACGAAATTTACTATCCTTGGACTTAAAAAAACAAAACAAAACAAAAAAACCCACAAAAAACCAACCAACCAACAAAACCCAAAACAAACTCCAGCACAGCAGTATAATCTCAGAATTTGGAAGATGGAGCTAGAAGAGTTACACACTGGTTGCGAGCTCAAGATGAGTCAAGGGTATATATAATATGACTCTCAAAGTACCCAAGGTGAGTTAGGCTGCATCACTGGAAGCGTGGGTACCGAAGAGGAGGGGATCCCCTTCTCAGTGCTCCTGGGCCACACCTGATGTATTGTGCTTCCTCCTGACACCACTCTAGGAAGAACACTGACAAACTGCCGGTCATCAGAGGGGTGGAAACAGGAAGATGGAGAATCTGGAAATCATAACAAACGAGGACCACAAAAAAAGAAAGAAGTTTAACCCTAAAGAGGAAAAAATACTTAAGGGGAAAGGAAAGCTCTTTTCAAGTACTTTAAGGGCTATTTCCTGCACAAAACGGACACATCCTTTTTTTCTTCTTTTCTCCAATTCATGAGAATAAGTTACAGGGAGCTGAATTTCAGTCCAGCCTGGGAAAGAACTTTCTTTGGTAACAGTGAGAACTGTGCAAACCAATGATCTGCCAGATGAGTTCCCTGTCACTAGAGGTATATAGGCAAAAGTTGGAGGATCACATATGAGAGATGTTGCAGAGAGAATTCTTGCATTCGTCAGAGGATTAGATCACATGACCTCTAAGCATGCTTTCAACTCATTCAGATTTTCAGAATTATTATAATTTATTATACTATGCCTTACATGAAAGTATCTAACTCCTTTTGGTAAAGTAATAAAGCTGCTGCATTTTGGAAATATTCCCCAGTTCTTTTAAGACTCACTTTCAATTTCAGATAAAGAGCACAGACTGTGGAGACAACTGCCTGGGTTCAAACCTGGAGTTGTTACTTATTAGCTGTGTGACCTTGGGCAAGTCACTTAACCTTTCTGGGCCTCAATTGCTTCATCTATGAAAAAGAGATAATAATAGTAACGGCCTCATAAGGCTGTTATGAGGATTTAATAAATTAATATTTGAGAAGCACTCAGAACACTGTCAGCATCTAGCATTATAAATATTTGTTAATAAAAAATAATGTAAAATGGCTGAAAACAAAGAATGGGAATGGTCTCAAATTTAACAAATGGTTCAAGGATGTCCTCCTCCCTTACCAAATCATCACTAGCAGCTCTGGCTGTAAAATAGCCAAGAACCCAGAGGCGGCAAAAAAAAAAAAAGAACACAAAAATCACACAGGCTCCCTAAACTCTCCAGGGGGAAGCAAAAGCTTCCTGCTATTGGTTTAAAGTAACCTCTGAAAAGGGCTGTGTGTTTAATGACATCAGCTTATCCCTACCTCCCCCACCCCTCCTCTCTCTTCTTGGAGTTGCTAGGAGGCCAGGGGTGTACTGCATTGTAATAAAGTAGCGTCAGGGGAGGGTGGGGGGCCAGAGCGCGTTAGATATACAGGGTCTGTCCGCGGGAGCTTAATATCCTCTTACTGGAATAACTATTGTCCCAGCTTCTCAACAAATACCAACCATCATTAATAAAAGGACTAATAAAAGCATTTATTGCGCTCAGGCAATGGCCTTGCTTTTTCTAGCTTCAGGGCCTTGGCAGAGGCAGCTGTTGAAGAGAAGGGCCGGAAAAGCCAGACTCTCGCTGCAACCAAGGGATCAACCCCTGCCCCCAGCCCCCTCCCAGCACCCTCCCCAGCACCCTCTTCAAGGGCTGGGCAGCCAGAGCCGTGGAAGCCTGGGGCAGGAAGATAAGGCATCAGACTCCTGGGTTCTTTTTAATGAGAGGTGGTGATGGTTAAAGAAAAAAAATGTCTTATAATGTTCTTTCAAGAAGCTTAAAAGCCCTTCATCTTGCAAGATTATTATCCCCATTTTACTGAGGGGGAAATGGAGGCACGAAGGGATTTAGGGGCTCACCCAGCCATATGGCATGTAGCATCCCTGCCAGAACTAAGACTAGAATCCAATGTTCCTGACTTCCAAAATCCAGGACCTTTTTTTTTTTGGTCTTTTTAGGGCTGCACCTGAGGTATATGGAGGTTCCCAAGCTAGGGGTTGAGTCAGAGCGGTAGCTGCTAGCCTACACCACAGCCACAGCAACACTGGATCCTTAACACACTGAGCAAGGCCAGGGATCAAACTTGCATCCTCATGGATGCTAGTCAGATTCGTTTCCACTGAGCCACGATGGGAACTCCTCCAGGACCATTTTGAAATTTTAAAGAGAGCAAGGCCAAAGGCAACATTGAAAAAGAAAAATGGAACTGGAGGAATCAGGCTCCCTGACTTCAGTCTATACTACAGAGCTATAGTCATCAAAACAGTATGGTACCAGCACAAAAACAGATATAGAGATCCGTGGACCAGGATAGAAAGCCCAGAAATAAACCCAAGCACCTCTGATCAACTAATCTATGACAAAGGGGGCAAGAACATGCAGTGGAAGAAAGACAGCTCTTCTGTAAGTGGTGCTGGGAAAACTGGGCAGCTACATGTAAAAGAATGAAATTAGAACATTCCCTAATACCATACACAAACTCAAAATGGATTAAGGACCTAAATGTAAGGCCAGATACTACTATAATACTTCTAGAGGAAAACACAGGCAGAACAGTATTTGACTTAAATCACAGAAATATCTTGTTTGATCCACCTCCTAGAATAATGAAAATAAAAACAAAAATAAGCCAATGGGACCTAATTAAACTTAAAAGCTTTTGCACAGCAAAGGAAACCATAAAAAAAAAAAAAAAGACAACCCTCAAATGGCAGAAAATCTTTGCAAGTGAAGCAACCGACAGGGGATTAATCTCCAAAATGCACGAACGTCTCCTGGAGCTTTACATCAAAAAAACAAAAAACCCAATCAAAAATGGGAAGAAGATCTAAACAGACAATTCTCCAAAGAAAACAGACAGATGGCAAAAAAAAAAAAAAAAAGATGCTCAACATCATTAATTATTAGAGAAATGCAAGTCAAAACTACAGCGAGGTGTCACTTCACACCAGTCAGAATGGCCATCATCAAAAAGTCTGCAAACAGTAAGTGCTGGAGAGGGTGTGCAGAAAAAAGAACCCTATCACACTGTTGGTGGGAATGTAAATTGGTGCAACTACTATGGAAAACAGTATGGAGAGTGCTCAGAAAACTAAACATAGAACTACCATTTGATCCAGCAATCCCACTCCGGGGCATCTATCCAGAGAAAACCATGACTCGAAAAGACACATGTGGGGAGTTCCCGTCATGGCGCAGTGGTTAACGAATCCGACCAGGAACCATAAGGTTTCGGGTTCGATCCCTGGCCTTGCTCAGTGGGTTAAGGATCTGGCATTGCCGTGAGCTGTGGTGTAGGTTGCAGACGCGGCTCGGATCCCGCGTTGCTGTGGCTCTGGCGTAGGCCGGTGGCTACAGCTCCGATTTGACCCCTAGCCTGGGAACCTCCATATGCCGTGGGAGCGGCCCAAGAAATGGCAAAAAGACAAAAAAAAAAAAGAAAAGACACATGTGCTCCGATGTTCATTGCAGCACTCTTCGCAATAGCCAAGACATGGAAGCAACCTAAATGTCCATCGACAGAGGAGTGGATCAAGAAGATGTGGTACACACACACAATGGAACATTACTCAGCCATTAAAAGGAAAGAAATAATGGCATTTGTAGCAACAGGGATGGACCTAGGAATTATCATGCTAAGTGAAGTCCATCAGAACAGCAGAAATTATCACAACATTGTAAATCAATTATACTTTTTAATAAAACTTAAAAAAAAATTTAAATCAAGAGGCCGAGGCTATATCTATGTCCAGCCTCCAATGGGGGAATCTGTGAATGCCGTGATCATCATCATTGCTTCTCTAAATTGTTAATGTTGTTATTATAATAACTAGTAGGTAGAAGTTGAGTGGGTGGTGGATACCAGATAAACACTAAGACCCCCAGATTAAAGTGTTGAGTCTTTATGTTTTCATGGCTGCTCAGAGATGAAAATGAAGGCCAGCCTCCAAGGAACCCTAGGAAGAGCCCTCATCTTGAGTTAGAGCAAGTCCAAGGGGAAAAGGCAATGGAGAAAGGCCAGGCCCACAGGCCTGGGAAGCCAGCCTTGGAGATCTTGAGTTTCTTGACTGTGGATGGCATAGCTGCACAGGAGGCTGGGAAGGCACAATCAAACCAACTGGGTTCAGATCCTGACTCTGCCACTCCATTGCTGTGTGACCATGGGAGAGTTACCTAACTTCTCTGAACTTCAGGGTCCTCATCTATAAAATGGAGAGAATAATCATCCCTTCCCCCCAAGGCTGTTGTGAGTAAGGATTAGAAGAAAGTCTGTATGAATTAAAAAAATAAAAATAAAAATAACCGCCCCCCAAAACCCCAGATTCTTTCCCTCTCTGAGCCAAGAGCTTGCCAGTGAGGAGGCCCAGTAATTGTGGGTCCGGGTGACTCTCCTGACATCAGGGTTACTTTAGAAGGCAGAGTTTTTCTCTTGGGACTACCAGCTTCTCAGAGAATAACTCTGGCCTCAGTTTCCCCCCTATTTAAGGCAAGGCATAAAATCTCTGCCATCAGCTCCTCCCTGCCCCTGGGGGTTGTCAGATGGATGGAGGAGAGATACCATCCTGGGAAGGGTAGGCGTTAATAACAGCACCGGGATCTCTATTATTATTGTCATTATTCTGGCTCTGTCCAGTAAGCAGCGGGGACCCAGGTGACTCACAAAACGCCGCAGCCCTGGTGCCTGTGTCGGGACTTGCCTGCCTGCCAGGACTCCTCCACCTAAGAGGCCTCCACCTCTTTCCCAGCTCCTATTGGCAGCTCAGGGTCCTCCATCACTGGATGGGAAGGAGCACGAGGGGGCAATTGGAACCAGAGCCCAGCTCAGAGAGAATGGGGCTCCTGTACCACTGGCTGCCACCTTGCCTCACATCAGCAGCCACAAAGTGAGCCTAGGGTATGGGGGTGGTGGAGCTGGGGCCCCAGAGGGGTGTGAGGTTCAGACCAACCACTCCTAGAGAGGTCTCCTGATTCCTTTAGAGGCACCCTGGGGATGGCGGGGACCAGGGAGAGAAGGGTCAGGCCTGGATCTGGGCGGAGTGGGATGGGGCGGGGGGGATGATGGTGTGAGGGCAAGTTGTTTGCCACTTCCAAGGGGCCTGCTCTGAATGGCAGAGACCTAGCATAAGGAACTGCCTGGAAGCCAAGTGGCATCTGAGGATGGTTCTTATAGGTCTGTGTCCCAAATACCTGGGTCCTAAGGTCTCAACAACAGCTGGGAGTAGGGAAAGGGAATCGGGGTGCTTCTGACAGCCACAAACCTCCCCCCGCTCCGCCTCGCAAACACTCTATAAATGTGATCTGAGCATCTGTGACTCACCCGCACACACCCCTGCAGTTTCGTGGTGAGGACACAGCTCATCATAGCTGGCGTTTGGGGAGGAAGAGGGATTTTGCCACAAGCTCCATGACAGACTGTCACCCTCCTTCTCGGGGATGGCAAAGCGGGTATGACTGGCCGTGTTTGGCAAGGAGCAGTTTCTGCCTCCCTGAGGATTGGTCCTGCTTCGGGAAAGAACACACCCCTAGAAGAGCCATTAAGGTCGGGGTTGGGTCCCTGGTTTCTGATCAGGGGTCACACCAGGAAGATCAGAGCTGGAGTCCCCAAGATCTGTTGAGGAGGTTTGCCTGGGTTTTGTTTTGGTTTTTTCATTAGAGCTGGAAGGGAACCAATTATCAGACCTCTGTATCCATCTGTATCCATCACTCTAGCTGAGGAAACAAGTCTAGAGAGGCTGACCTGACTGAACAAAGATACTGAGATCTATTTAAGACCCCAAACATCAGCTCCAAGTCTAGACTTGGTGTTTTTTCCTTTCCTTTTTTTTTTAATTATTTTTATTTTTTTCCATTATAGCTGGTTTACCATGTTCTGTCAATTTGCTACTGTACAGCAAGGGGACCCAGTCACACATACATGTATACATTTCTTTTTCTCACATTATCATGCTCCATCATAAGTGACTAGATATAGTTCCCAGTGCTCTACAGCAGGACCTCATTGCTTATCCATTCCAAATCAGTGTTTTTTCCTAAGGGCTCTTCTAGGTCCATCTTCAGTGCCTGAGAAACAACAGCAACAAGGGCAGCTACCCTTCACTGAGCACTTCATACGTGCCAGTTTTAGATTCGGTTGTATGTATATTACATCAGTCTGGGAATATAGATGAGGTGTTCAAACATCAAAGAAGCGGTTTACTTACCTCAACTATATGTTTTCTTCCAGATCTGAGGGACAATGATTCTGTGGCACATGTTTTCAAATTCACAGCCATCAAGGCTGTGCTGCTTTATCAACTGATGGAGCATTTCCTACATGCCAGCTCACCACTGGGTCCTGGGAACCCAGAGATAAAATAGGACAGGATCCCCACCAGTGCACTGGAATCAGTGATTTACTAGAGTTGTAGAAAAGAGAGGACAGGAACACAGTGAAAATTTATCCCAGGGAGGAGGAGAAGGCTTCCTGATACATTTAGGCAGGGTTTTGAAGGGTGTGTAGGAGTTTGCTAAGTGAGAACTATGAATGGGAGAGTTGAAGTGCGTGCAGAGAAAATAGCCTGTGGAAGAGTATAGAATAAAAGCATTATGAGTGTTTAGAAATAACAAATAGTTAGAGACAGGGAGTGAAGGGACAAAGGGGAGGGTGGGAGATGATACTCCCGAGGTGAGTTGAGGCAAGCCTGAGGACCATCTAATGCCAGGCTAAGGAGGGCACCACTCAGGAATTCTGGCTTTGGAGGTCGGCTTTGGGAGCCTAGCGCTCACGTATACACGTTCTACCTCTGAATCAGCCTGTTTGCCCACCCTTTCCCCACCCCACCTCCCAATTGGCCTGGGCACCTGTGAATGTGTTTGTCCACCTGGAGCGCTAATTAGGCCCTCTGGGGAGTCTGACACCAACTGCCAGCTGTGGCCACAACCTCCAGCTCTTTGCCTCTGCACAGGAACTTTCTCAGTGCTTCTCTGGTGTTCCCCTCATTACTGGGTGTGAGTGGAACCTTTACCACTTGGCATTCTGCTTGCTCAGGCTTTGTCAGATGGCCCATTCAATGGGGCATGTGTGGAACCCCCAGCAGGGCAATGGAACCACAACAACCCCTTCCTTGTCCCTGCTCTGGTCCCAGCTCAGGGCCCACCTCAGATGAAGCTCTGCCTCCATCAGAACTACCCCCTCCCCCCACCAACTCCCACCTCAAGTGTTTTCCGCCTTCCCTTTTATTTTATTTTTTTAGGGCCACACCCACGGCATATGGAGGTTCCCAGGCTAGGGGTCGAATCGGAGCTACAACCGCTGTCCTACACCACAGCCACAGCAACAGCAGATCCAAGCCACGTCTGCGACCTACACCACAGCTCATGGCAATGCTGGAACCTTAACCCACTGAGCGAGGCCAGGGATTGAACCCTCGTCCTCATGGATCTTAGTCAGGTTCGTTAACCACTGAGCCATGACGGGAACTCCAGCCTTCCTTTGAGAACAGCATGGCTTCCCTGCTTTCCCCTGGTTGCCTTTTCAGCCCACCCTGCCCGGAATACAGTGGCATTGTTCGTTCTTTCACAGCTGAGAAAAGGAGATCTTCCCTTCCATGTGTATTTTTATTTTTCAACTCGGATCGTTACCCCAAGGGAGGCTTCCTGACAGAGAGGTCCAAAGATGCATTTTGGAGCCTAACAGGCTCAAACCCTGGCTGTGTGACTTCTGGCAAATCACTTCACTTCTCTGAGCTTCAGTTTACTCATCTGTAAAATGGGGGCATGAACCCTCACCGCGCAGGGATTAAAAGAGAACACACAGGATGCCAGTCAAGAAAGGGCTAAATTCAGCTGAGAGACCCAAGCAGGAAAGGACACATTCTGCTGCTTCCTCTTAGAACAAGTACCTTTAGCTTCTAGGACCTAAAAGCTCATAAACCAAATGGAGTGTATTCACCCAGGGCCTCGAACTGTCGCAAGTGACTCAGTAGTGAGATGGGATGGAACCCATCCTCCAAAAGGCTCTCCAGGCCTCTGCAAGCCAGAGGAAGAGGTGTCCTTCCTGTTCCAGAGGGAATGAAGGGCTCAGGCCAGAGCTGTCCTCTGTCCTCCAGGGCTGCAGCTGGGTGGCTCCCAGGCTGACCTCTGCTGGGCCGGTAAGCCCCACAGTTTCATTGTTCCGCCCGGGCTGCGGGCTGCGGGGCTGGTTGGTGGAGTTGGCTTAGAGAAGGATATTTTGTATTTGGCTTTTGGAATGACTAATGAATGAGCTGTCTCCACGGCAGGAGAATTATGCCACTTAAGCAAAACCCAGCCGGGCTGGTCGGCTCAGAGATAGCTAATAGGAAATGCCTGTCAGAACACTGACGCTTCAAAGCCAAATATATTCTCACTGTGTTCTCTGTTTGCTAAGTTTACTTTATGCAAAAATATAACTCAGCTGAAAATATGTAGATGGCAGAGAGCTCGCTCCTTCCCTCTGGAAGAAATGGTGCCGACGACGAGGAGGAGGGCAGCTCCCAGTTAACCCTACTGGTCCTGCCAGGCTGGGGAAGAGCCACGCCCTCACTCGGCCAAAGAGCACAGACTTCTATTCAGCAGAAGGTCTATGACCCTGATGGGCCCATAGCAACCAGGATCCTTAAAGGGAGGCAACTGCCCTCCCACCATGCTTCCAGACATCGGGGACAGAGCGAGCGTGGGCAACAGTGCGCACGAGTGGCCCAGCCTGCCATTTTGAAAAGTTGCAAGGGCTCGAGAGGACCCACGTGGGCACCTCTGAATGTCTGTCCCCTGATGGTCTTACCCTCCCTTCCCCATGCCCCAATAAGGGAGGCACAAAGTCCTCCCACCGAGAAACAACTGAGAAAAGTCAGCGACCTCCGGAACCCCAGACTGAGCGGCAGCACCTCGGTGACTGCATTGATGCAGAAACAGTGTAACCTGTGGGAAGAGCATGCCCGGGAGTCCAAGCATTTCTGCCTCTTCTTCTAGTGGGACCTGGTAGGAAACACTCGTCTCTTCGGGCCTTGGCTTCACCATCAATAAATGGAGAGGCTGGACCAGCTCAGCAATTCACACGGATCTAACACTGTCTATAACACAGGAGAGAATGGAGACAGGAGTGTGGCAACAGGAGCCACTTCTGAATTCCCTGATCCTCTCCCTCTCTCAAGGATTGCCAGAGGTCCCCACAGGGATCTGGATATGCAGATGGGATCTTGAGAGAGACACCTGATCTTTCTCAATACCTGAAGTGGGGAAGATCGCCCGAGGCCATGACCAGGGACGTGAGTGTGAGCAGATGCCCTGAGAGGAGGAGCAAAGAAACAGAGACTCCTGCAGCCTTTGACTTGGAAACATCTCACTGCCATATGTCCACAGTCACCAAGCCTATTGGTGGCAGCTTGGCCCCTCTTCCCAAACACCCTTCCCAGATACGGGGTTGGCCCTCCCTCAGGGAAGGCATTTGGGTTTATTCCTTTGGTGCGGCAGCAAGAGCTGAGCCTAAGAATCCTGGGGCTTCCTAGAAGGAGCTCGGGAACAGGCAGCACCCCCTGTGTGAGGGCCGACAGGAATCAGACACAGCCCTGCTCTCAAAGAGCTCCCGTGTCCTTGCAGAATGGGCACAGAAGGAGGAAAAAAGAATGCTGGAGGGGTCCTTAAGCACAGGAGAAGCTCAGAGAAGCAAAGCTCAGGGCAAGCTGCTGACTGCCTCTGAGCCTTGGGCCTCATCTGTAAAATGGGGATAATGATTACCTGCCGTGCAGGACCAGAGGAGACGGAGCTAAATGCCTAACACACCAGCTGGCACGTTTTAATCATTTGATAAAAGGGAGCTATTACTGTTTATTGCTATGGCTTACAGGAGAGCTGCTCGGCAGAATGGGTTCCAGGTGAGCAGAGTCTCATCCATCCCTTTAGCCCTTGGGGCCAAGCCTGGGGTGTCTGGACCTCCTGGCAGGCTCTTCCTTGGCTGCCAGCCATCACTCCATTTACCCCACTTTGCTTTTTCTTTGTGTGCGGAGAACACTGGAAAGCCCTGGCTTACAGTCCTCTGAGTTGGCGTCAGAGCACATGAGGCCTTTAGTGAGGTGGGAGAGGGGAGGGGCGATCTGCTGTCGTAGTAGGAAGCAAGCAGAGCAGCAAAACCAGGCAGAGGGTGCAGGTGTGAGTGTGGGACCATGGGTCTGGGGAGTGGGGGCAGCCGGGAGGACTTAGTGCCCCCCACCATGTCCTGCCTATGGGCCCCCAGCTTTTATTCTCAGTTGAGTGAGTGATTCGGCTCTGAGTGAAGCAGAGTCTGAGTTGGAAGATGGTGGGGAAAAAAGGCTAGATGATATCCCATCCACTGGGGTGAAAGAGGTGACTGGGCAAGCCAGGACCTGGGGCTTAGGCACATGCACTGCTTGGGGATCAGAGGGAGACAAGGGGCGGGAGTTCAGTGTAGACAGACTCTGGCATCGAGTAGCAGAGCAGGGCAGGACCACTCAGCAGGTCAGCAGGGAGCCGGGAGCCAGCAAGAGGCCCCAGCCACAAGGCTGAGGAGGCCCTGAGCCAGAATCGGCCATACATAAGGACTGGCCCAGAATGTGAAGGGCCACAGAGAAGAGGCTGTCACTGGTGGAGAGAAGCAGGGGAGATACACATTGCCCAGGAAGCCAGGCAGAGGACTTGAGACTCATTTGGGCCACCTTAGAAAACCACGAAGGTATTATAGAGGGTATCATGGCCCCTTGAGTTCATGGGGGATGGATGGCAGGTGCTGGGAATCACACAGGGACCCTCCCACACAGGCAAGGGCAGGGAGGAAGCTGGGCCAAAGGAACTGACTTGGCTGCAGGGGTGACCAGATGTGCACGGCACAGCAGAGGGGCAGGTGAACGTGGCTTAGTTCAGGTCAACCTGGAAGGCTGGCGAGAGAAGCAGAAGTCCAGAGGCTAGAAGGCAGTGGCAGCCAGGTTCTAGGTGGTGGGACCTCAGCTAGAAGTGGGGTGCAGCGAGAGATGTAGAGAACTGTCAGGGCCTCATTTGCCGTCAGATGGCTTTGGCAGGAGTAGTAAAGAATATGAGCTTTGGACTCAGACACACCTGGTTTGAATCTTAGCTTCCTCTCCTGAGTAGCTATCAGACATTGGAGGTGACAATCTCTCAGTTTTCTTATCTATAAAGTAGAGATAATGAAGGCACCTACTTGCCAAAAAGCACTTGAAAAGATGCGCAACATCGGTAATTATTAGAGAAATGCATGTCAAAACTGCAATGAGGTTTCCTCTCACACCGGTCAGAATGGCCATCATTAAAAGTCTACAAACAGGAATTCCCGTCGTGGCTCAGTGGTTAACGAATCCGACTAGGAACCATGAGGTTGTGTGTTCAATCTCTGGCCTTGCTCAGTGGGTTAGGGGTCTGGGGTTGCCGTGAGCTGTGGTGTAGGTTGCAGACACGGCTCAGATCCCACATTGCTGTGGCTGTGGTGTAGGCCAGCAGCTGCAGCTCGGATTGGACCCCTAGCCTGGGAACCTCCGTGTGCCGTGGGTGCGGCCCTAAAGGGACAAAGGACAAAAAATAAAATAAAATAAAAAAATAAATAAAAGTCTACAAACAAAAATGCTGGAAAGGGTATGGAGAAAGAGGAACCCCCCCCCCCACATACACACACACTCTTGGTGGAAATGTGCATTGGTATAACTACGACGGAGAACAGTATGGAGGTCCTTAAAACCATAAAACTAGAACTAACATATGATCCAGTAAACCCACTCCCAGGCATCTATTCAGAGAAAACCATAATTTGAAAAGATATATGCTCCTCAATGTTCATAGCAGCACTACTTACAAGAGGCAAGACATGGAAACAACCTAGATGTCCATTGACATAGGAATGGATAAGGAAGATATAGTACATACACACAATGAAATACTACTCAGCCATAAAAAAGAATGAAATAGTGCCATTTGCAGCAACATGGATGGATCTAGAAATTATCATACCAAGTGAAGTAAATCAAAGACAAACATTATGATATCATTTATATGCGGTATCTTTAAAAATGACACAAATGAACTTATGTATAAAACAGAAACAGATTCACTGACTTATAAAACAAACTTATGGTTACCAAAGAGGAAATGTGGTAGGAAGGGACAAATTAGGAGTTTGGAATTAACATCTACATACTACTACATATAAAATAAATAATCAACAAGGACATACAGTATAGCAAAGAGAACTCTTACTCAGTATTCTGTGAGAACCTACATGGGAAAAGAATCTGAAAACAGAATGGATGTATATATAACTGAATCACTTTGCTGTACACCCGAAACTAACACAACATTGTAAATCAACTATACGCCAATATAAGATAAAAATTATTTTTTTTTTTAAGGGCTGCACCTGAGGCATATGGAGGTTCCCAGGCTAGGGGTCATATTGAAGCTATAGATGCCAGCCTACACCAGCCACAGCAACTCAGGATCTGAGCCGTGTCTGCGAACTACACCACAGCTCACAGCAATGCCTGATCTTTAATCCACTGAGCAAGGCCAGGGATCGAACCTGCATCCTCATACTAATCAGATTTGTTTCCTCTGAGCCATGATGGGAACTCCTAAAAATTAAATTAAAAAAAAATCATAGCACCTGAGTTCCCATCGTGGCTCAGTGGTAACAAACCCGACTAGTATCCATGAGGACACAGGTTCGCTACCTGGCCTTGCTCAGTGGGCTAAGGATCTGGAGTTGCTGTGGGCTGTGGTGTAGGTCGCAGAAGAGGCTTGGATCCTGCGTTGCTGTGGTTGTGGTGTAGGCCAGCACTTATAGCTCCAATTCAACTCCTAGCCTGGGAACTTGGATATACCATGGGTGTAGCCCTATTTAAAAAAAAAAAAAATACAGTGGGAAAATAAAAAAAATTATAAAAAAAAATCACAGCACCTACTTTTTAGGGATGAAAATTAAACAAAGTCATTTGTGGAGCTTCTGGCCTATACAGACAATGCTCACATAATTATACCTGTTCTTACTATGATTATTAGCTCCTGAGGTTGTCAGGTTCCCAGAAATTGAGGAGGGATTTAGAAGTTTGATGGGTAGAACATGGCAGAAGACTGGCTCCTCTGAGGAAGGGCAGTAAAAGGAAAAATCACCAAGGCTCCAACCACAGATCAGCCCCTGCTCAAGTCCCTCCTCCAGTGTCTGAGTCCTTTAGCAAGTGACTTAAACCTCAGTTTCCTCATCTGTAAGATGGAAACACCAGAATCTGCCTTTGAGGTCCTGGCAATTAAATGAGATAACATATGCAGGGGGCCCACCCCAGCAGGTGCTTAGTAAACAGCTACTCTATGAATGAGGTTAATACGAGGGAAGGCAGATGGGGCCCAGGGGCCATTTGGGACCCAGGACTCATCCCCAGATCTTGGACCTATTGCAATAGGAATACTTTCTCCTTGCAGAAG
This sequence comes from Phacochoerus africanus, assembly GCF_016906955.1. Lineage (NCBI taxonomy): Eukaryota > Metazoa > Chordata > Mammalia > Artiodactyla > Suidae > Phacochoerus > Phacochoerus africanus. The sequence goes on along the minus strand of NC_062544.1, from coordinate 202,974,977 downwards.
CAGAAACAACCAGAGCAATGGGAGCGCCACAGGCATGTGCCTTGTAAACACGCTCACATCCTCTGATCAGATGCCACCTGCCTGGACGGGACTGGCTGGTAAGTCTAATGGCGGAGGGCAGCTGTGGGTCCAGCTTGGAGGGACCCAAAAAGAGAGAGTAGGGGAGGACCTGGTGGAGGACAGAGATCTCTTTCATTGATTCTGTACTTAAATAAGTGAGCAGTGACTGTGTACTTTCTGTGGGCTGAATCCCATAGACACCCCAGTGAATAAGACAGCAGTGGTCTCTACACCCTAAAACTGAGCTTACCAGGGAACAATGAAAGGGGGGCTTTAGGAAGATCATTCAGTGGCTGCATTCAGGAAATGAGGTGTGGAGCCTGGGCAGGAGTGCTTGCCATGGTCTAGTGAGAGGGGAGGAAAGTGGGGTGGCGGCTGAGGGGCTAGACTGTGTCATGGAGGGAAGAGCAGCAGACAGACCCGACTCCACCTCTGACCAGCTCTTTGGCTCTGGACAAGTTAGCCTTTGGGGGTCTTCAGTTCCTTTCTCTCTAAGATGAAAAGAATGAGGAGTTCCTATTGTGGCTCAGGGGTAATGAACCCAACTAGTATCCATGAGGACGCAGCCTCGATCCCTGGCCTCGCTCAGTGGATTAAGGATCTGGTGTTGCCGTGAGCTGTGGTGTGGGTCACAGATGCTGCTAGGATCCCAAGTTGCTGTGACTGGGGTGTCGGCCGGCAACTGCAGCTCCGATTCGATCCGTAGCCTGGAAACCTCCATAGGCTGCAGGTGCAGCCCTAAAAAGAAAAAGGGGAAAAAAGACAAATTTGGGGAAAAGAAGAAGAGGAAGAGGAGGAAGAAGAAGAAGGAAAGAATGGTACCTGTTTCACAAGGTTTTTGGTGACACGTGGAAATCTTGGCTCTCAGTAATATTTAAGAAATGGGGCTGTTGCTAATAAGAACATTAACAACTAGGTGAATCTAGGAGACACAATGAAGAAGTAAATAAGACTTGGTGACTAAGTGTGGGAAATGCTTTAGTTGACTGAGCAATTTGAGTCTATTTTGCGGGTCTGAATTGAAATTCCCTGCTGGGGAAGAAGGTCTGGACTGGGGTGGAGTGGGGATGCTGGTCCCACCTGAAGGAGAATTCTAAAATCATTTCAAGCCAGGATTTACAGTTCAGTTTAGGAAAAAAAAAAAATACTTGAGTTCGGCCCCTGGATTAAACATTTCTCCCTTTATTTTCTCCTAGAATCCCCTAGACAGCAGGTAGAAGACCCCCCCTCTCCCCCTGCCTCTGCCCCGAGCCAGAGCGGGCACTGGACTCCCCCAGTCCTTGGCCCAGGTCAAAGTGGGAGAAGGATCCTGAGCCAAAAGTGTAGTGTGGACCGAAATGGCTGTTCAATGACCATCTTTCCTTCCAGAGACTGAACAAAACCTCAGTAAGCACGATACCTTTTTTTTTTTTTTAAGTGGCAGTCTCATTGTAAGTAAGGGGCTTACAGGACAAGGCCCCAGATAGAACAAAGGAAACACTCGTGCCAACTCTCTTGCCAGGGACGAGTTGAAATTTGGGGGGAAGGGAGCGAGCCAAAATTCTCAGGGAGAAATCCCAGAAGACTGTCCATCAGGTGAGAAAATGTAGGCAAAATGGAATGTGTAAAATGATGAACCAGAAAATCATCCAGCAAGCCTGCACCCGGCTATGTCTTAATGAGGCAAACTCCAAAGAAGCTTTTCCTTTAATCTGGCATTTGAAACGAAAGGCTGCTTAAGAAGGCCCCCACCTGGCCCACCCCACCCTCATGGGTTGCCATGACGACCCAAGTTCTTAGGACTTGAAAGAACTACCTCAGCATTTCCCTCTAAAACAAAAGAAAATTATTCCAGGTTTCTGGGCAGAGAACTTCAAGGAATGGGACCTGTTACTGGATAGCAGGTTCTTCAGAGCTGCGAGTGATGAAATATGAGCCTACGGGGACCGGAGCCTTCAGAAAAGCAGGGGAAGGAAACTGGGGATGACAGGACCCCAGCTTGTGGAGCCCTCGCTCTGCCGTCACTGCTGGCTCTCTCCCTTCAGCTGGGCCTCATTTGCCCCTGCAGTGAAGCACGTTAAAAGAAAACACATCCTCTCTCCATATGGAAAGGGGCAGGGGGGTGTAGGGGAGCAGGTCCTGGCTCCAGAGGTCCCCAGGAGGGTTGGGGGGGGCAGCAAAAGGTACCTTCTTCTGCTCTCCACTTTGGTCTGCTCTTGGAACAGCCAAGATGAGACCAACCTGCTGCATGACCAGGAAGCCCTTCCAAAGCCCCCTTGGAAGCTTAAGTTCCTGAGAATAAGGGCCAATCTAAGTCTTCTCCTTAATGCAGAAAGCAAAGCCCAGGCAGCAGTGGCAGGATGGCCAACCCACTCAAGCTTTAAAACCAAAACCCAGGGCCTTCCCTTGACCACTCCCCCTCCAAACCTTGATTACATTTTGAGTCTACTTCCTAAAACTTCCTAAAATCCATCCACTTCTTTCTTTCTCACGGCCGTTGCCTTCAGGCCTTACCATTTCTAGTCTAGAATTGTACCTCCAGATCATCTGCACACCAGGGCTAGAGGGGCCATTTAAAAACACAAATCTGGAGTTCCTGTTGGGGCTCAGCGGTTAACGAATCCAACTAGGCACGATGAGGTTGCAGGTTCGATCCCTGGCCTCGCTCAGTGGGTTAAGAACCCGGTGTTGCCGTGAGCTGTGGTGTAGGTCGCAGACGTGGCTTGGATCCCGCATTGCTATGGCTGTGGTGTAGGCTGGCAGCTGCAGCTCCAATTAGATCCCAGCCTGGGAACCTCCATATGCTGCAGCTGCGGCTCTAGAAAAGACAAAAAATAATAAAAAAATAAAAACACAAATCTAAGCAGGTCACCTCCTGCCTAAGATCTTTCAGTGCTCCCTTGCCTTTAGGATACATTTTCAAATTCCTCAGAAAGACAGACAAGGTCTTTCATGACAGAGCTCTCCTGAAACAGTTTACTCCATACACCAGCCATGAAGAAACATTTCCCCAACATACATGCCGTCCCATACCTCCAGGCCTTCCCTAACCAGGGAAATGAATTGATCTGCTGGCCCCTCCAGATTCACTCTCTGCCCTGCATGGTGCCCCAGAGGCTGCCCCGTCCAGAGCCCTGTGGCTTCTGGTTGGGGTTTGCCTATGGCCCTCCCCGTGTAGTCATATCAGGCCCCCAGACAGAGGGTCACTCCTTTTCTCAAGCCAGCCTGTTCTCTACAACTGTCTCTTCCAGAGAACAGGAGCCCCACCTCCTCTTTCTTCTGGCCTTGTGGCTGCTGCTAGCCTGGGTTTCTGTGATATCTTGTAATGTTCCCTCATCTCCTACCCACACCTCTGTAAATAACCCCTTTTTTTTTTTTTTGGCTTTTTGCTATTTCTTGGGCTGCTCCCGCGGCATATGGAGGTTCCCAGGTTAGGGGTCTAATCGGAGCTGTAGCCACTGGCCTACACCAGAGCCACAGCAACGCGGGATCCGAGCCGCGTCTGCAACCTACACCACAGCTCACGGCAACGCCGGATCGTTAACCCACTGAGCAAGGGCAGGGATCGAACCCGCAACCTCATGGTTCCTAGTCGGATTCGTTAACCACTACGCCACGACGGGAACTCCTAAATAACCCCTTTATACACAAACCCTCCTCAAGTTATCCTTACTTAGTGGCTCATCCTTCCCTGTTGGGACCCTGACTAAAGGAGTCATCCTTTGTCTTTGCTAAAGTATAGGCTTTCCTTGGGACTAAGCTGGGGGTTCCCTCTTCTTCCCAGTCTGGGTCAGCTGCCTCTCCCCTTGGGCTCCCAGAGCCTCTGTATATTCCTTTGTCACAGCTCTTTCCATACTTTATTGCAAAAGCCAGTCCTCTGTCCTAAATCTGAGTCACTGGAGAATAAGGACCATGTGTTGTTGCTCATCCCTGTATCCCAGTATCTGGCACAAAGCAAGCCCTCAGAAAACATTTACTGAATGAAGGAAAGAAGCAGGAGCTCAGAGTGAGAACTGTCAAAGATATATAGGAAACACAGGGCAGCATCTCTTTGTGGTACCCACTGTAGGAGCTGGCATCCCCTGGGCCAGCATCAGTTAGATCACAGGCAAGGGCCCAAGGAAAGGCCACTATTTAAAGAATACCCCACATCCAGGACCTGAGGCCCAGTCAGTGAGCAAGGGGAAGGAGTGAGGGAGATGTGCTGACTCCTGTTTCGGATAGCTATATTTCCTGGGAAAGAGAGTGGCCAGCCTTTCCTCAGCCTCAGGGAGACAATGGAGGTCTCCATCTTTGAGCTGGGAGCCCTTCAAACCTGATGTCCACAACTGCGAAACTTAACATCGCCTTAAATTACTGAAAGTCCAGGGGCTTTTCCAAAGGACCAAGCACCACCCTACCTAATCATTCACTCATTCATTCAACAAAGTTTATTGAGACTCTGCTCTATGCAAAGTACTTCCCTTTGATTTATTGAATATTGAAATTTTTTTATAATTTTATAAAATGATTTATTATTATTATTTTAATAGTTATTTCCCCAATCCCTTTGATATACTCTATTGAAATTTCATCCAAAAGGAAAAAGTCATTTTTTTCTTCCAGTCTGAGTCCTACTGGGCTCTGTAAAAGGCCCAACAGGGTCAGAGGATGGGCTTCCAGGTAGAAAGGCTCTAGGCACCTGGAAAAATCATGGGAGAGGGGCCAAACACGATGGGTAGAAGGCAGAATAGTGACCTGGTCTCATGAGAGGCCTCTAGAATCCTGACTCCCCCCTTTTCTAGATATGTGCCCTTGAGCAGGTTACCTCGTGCCCCTGTGACTCAGTTGCCTCCTATGCAAAAGGGTAGGCATAATAGGTCCCAGCTTGTAGAGCTGTTGTGAAAATTAGATAAAACAAAATATTCTCCAGGATGTTGCTGAGAGCAGTGCATTCCAATTCTATCAGATCCAATGCTCCCTTTTTATAGCAATTATTTTGTAAAGCCACTTCAACCATCCTGAAGTGAAATCTACAGGTCATATGACCCATCTACACACATAATTTTTAAAGAATCAATATACTGCCTTAACTATAATATAAAGAATTACAAGGATATAATTTATAAAATAATATGCATTTTAATCTATAAATGTTTGAGCATAACTATACAAGAAGATATAAGACAATTATACCTACTTATAATGAATAACTTTGATTTAAGAGCAATAAAACATTATTGACTGTAACATTATGGGTACTTTCTTTATATTTGATGTTCTGAAACAAGACTAAACAAGTGCTATATATTCATACAGACATGTACGAATGCAGATGAATAGAGGTGTGTTATTTTGGCAATTCAAATACACTGAGGAGTTTGCTGTTCATATTGCAGTTTTCTGAAATGGTGAACAACTCCCAGTAAAGGTAAAATACAGTATTCTCTCGATTTATATGATAGGAGCATTCGTGAGAAATTCAGTGTATATTAAAACTATGCAAAAGATAATTTGAGTCTATATACAAATTGGAATTAGGTTCTAGGCTCAGACCAACACAGATTTTCTACCTATATGAATGTCAGGGGCATTCAAATGTCCCATGAAGTGCAGGACAAATCGTCAGACAAAACTGCTTCATCTAAGGCAGGAAGTCTGGCCCCCTCTCTTCCTCTTCCCCAGTGCCCCAAGCAACCAAGTAACAAACATAAATCCACCACGTATTTCTAAAATACCTCTAGGGGGCAGCACTGCCTCCACCGAGGATCAGTGGGCCAGAGTTTATGGGGTTACCCAACCCATAAGGAATGCAGGATGATAGCCATATAACCTCCAGGAACACAGACCAGACAGACAACATTAGGGAAATCTATCAGCATTCCACGTTTTGACCCCAGCGTTCTGTTGCGTCCTGCTATATTGCAGTCAAGGCCAAGGGGTAAGACGGTTCCCTGATGCACAAGGGATGAGGTCTCTCTTGAAGGGAATGAAGAAGAAATCACCATGTTAGGCAAAGCTACGTCACACAGACTTCCAGGTAGAGAAGAAGTCTCAGCAAACGGACAGGCCCTTGTAGTTCCCTCCCCCAGACAACAACTGGGACCCTTTGAAAATCACATCATCACAGTTTGCTCACCTGTGGCTCCATCGTGACTCAACACCAGAGGGTTTCACAATGCTATGTGTCCCTCTGAACCTATCTGAAGAAAAACCATTGTCTTTCAGGGTATAAACAACACCTCTGGCAAAACCAGTCAAGTCATTGAGGTGAGCCGGTACACGCCACCCCTTTCCATCCTGTATGCTGCCGTGATGACCGTCAGAACCTTACTTGAATCTGAGTTCCTATTTCCCATAAAAAGGAGCAATAGCTTCAACCATCCCAGGAAAAGGCATCTCCTCAGATAGGAAACTGGAATTCAGATGGCCACACCAGAGAGAAGGAGGACCCTCATCTCCTTCTTGTCTTCACTATTTTGGCAGATGCACCTGAACTTTCAAGAGGGCAGCTGTCCAGGCTTCTCAGAGTTGCTATGATGGTATTGACTCCACAGAGATAAACTCACACTAGGACAGAATGGACCCCAAGCTCTCATGGTCAAGTCATATCTCATAAATGAGATTATATGAAGTCATGTTGCTCTTCTCTGTTTATTTCTCTTGGTATCCCCAACCTCCTGGTCTGAGGGATTCTGCCCGTCTCCACTGCCCTGGGCCGGTGGGTGGGGCCACTATTGCCAGTAATGAGTGAGAAATCCCAAGGGAAAAACTCCAGTCACCTCTTTCCACAGAGTCTCCCTTCACTGGTAAGCCTGGAGGAGTTGGTTTTAATTCATTAGAAAAGGTAGTAATATTTCCCCATGTTAGTGGAACCAGGGAAGCCCTAGTTTTAGGTGAAGGAGGTGAGACACCTAGACCATGGGCTAAGCCCTCAACCAGGTTATCAGAACTTGGGAAGAAGAAGGCTGATCTTGTAAACTTAATGTTGGGATCCATCCATGGGCTAGAGCTATTTTGCCAGGTGGCAAAGGGGGTCCACCAATCATTGGTAGGGGTGAGCCTGCCTTTGGGAGAGAGTGGCTCCCTCTGTGGATAGAACAGACTCACCAATCACGTGTGGCTCATCAGGTATCATCTGCATGTGTTCTGGGGGACAGAGAAGGGAAAAAGAGAAAAAATACACAAATCAACAAAATAGGAATAACTAAAGCTATTTTTCTCGAGGTTTTTTTCTCCTCAGGAGAGCCCCTAGAGGCAGGAGGAGTGGCATCAGGGAGGAGATAGAGATGGCTCTGCTTTTCTGAAGAGAAACTGCCAACACTATTTCCAAATGTTCAAAGGTCTGTGACCTGCAGGATGACAGAGGCCTGGGAGGTGGCACTGCTCTCTGCAGCAAAGCCCCAGCCTCCAGAACACCCCAACATCTCTGCTACCTGGCCTTCTTGTTCTGTAGAACGACCTCTACAACTTGGGGCACTTGTGGGTGGGGAGAGAACTGGAGGGAAGTCCACTGAGTGTGAATACAGATCTCACAAAGCCAGTGTGCTCAACCAAGGGTTCCCAGCCCTGCGTGCACGTGAGAATCAACTGCAGAGCTTCGGTGCACACCCAGACCTGGGCCCCACTACAGAGATTCTGATTTAATTGGTCTGGGGTAGGACCCAGGCGTGGATGTGCTTTCGAAGCTCCCCAGGTGATGCTGATGTGCAGCCAGGGTTGAGAACTGCTACATTATACAAGAGGAGGAGATGTCCTCAAGCCCTCGCTAGACCCCAGTTACTCTTAATTTATATACACTTCTAACAATCCAGTTGTCTGGTTTCCTAGCTGGTATATGATTAAAAGCCACATATTTAGAAGAGGAGAGAAAGGCTGCTAATGAAAAGACACTAAAAGCAGCAAGACGTAACAAATGAGAGTCTGAGCACAACTGCAAAGATAGAAAGCCTATAAAAGGCAAACAGTGCACACACCCCCACTCCTCCCCCCACCCCCACTGCATATCCTAGTTACAGTAAGGGCCTGAGACAATCACTAGATGGAAGAGGGAGGTGGGTGGGCTACAGTCAGTCCAAAGGGAATAAGTATTATTACCCCATCTTACAGTTGAAGAAACCAAGGCTCAAAGAGGATCATGGATGGGCTCGCTCAAAGTTGCACAAGCATTGAGTTGCAGCGCTGGGATTTGAATGTCAAATGTCACTCTGTCCTTAAAAGCCCACATGTGCTGGGAAGTGCCATATCTGTCTGTTTAGTGTGGCTGATATGTCTAATGATGACCCAAAGGCTAGAGCTGGATTACCCCCAGGATCCAGCTATTCAAGATGTTCATTCTAGGAATAGTTACACACACACACACACACACACACACACAAACACGCTTCTTAACAGCGATGAAAGAATAGGGAATCCATTTGGGAAATAAATAAATAAATAAATAATACAAGTTCTTTCCCAGCTCACACCATTCATCAGAATGAATACCAGATGGATAAGGATGGAAATGAAACCATAAAGGTACTAGAAGAAAATATAAGTGGATATTTTACAATCTTACAATGGGGAAGGACTTTCTAAACATGTCAACAAAAGCAGAAACCATAGAGGAAAAGATTGATAGATTTGACTACATTAAAAATTAAAAACTTCTGTACATCAAAAACCACCATAAATTGAAAAAATATTCAACCTCACCAGCATTCAAAGAAAGGCAAATTAAAACAGCAATGAAAGACTTTTTTTTTTTCGTGATCAGATTGGCAATGATTAAAAAGAATGATAATACTGAGGGTTGGACTGGGTGAGGGGAAATCAGCATGCATACACTGTTGGAGGGAGTGTAAACTGGTACAATCTTTCTGGAAGGCATTTTGGTAACATGCATGAAAAAAGCCTAGGAAGGCACATACCTTTTGACCCAGTCATTCCACGTATGAAAAATTATCCAAAGGAAAGAACTGATCTACTACACACATGCAAACCTTTTCTAATATGTGTAAGGATTTTCATTGAGGCCCTCTTTGGAATGTTGAAAAACTGGAAGCAACCTACATGTTTAAAAGAAATGAATTAGTCAAGTAAATTATGCTATATACATAAGAAGCAATATTTTGCAGAAATGATGCTGTAGAGACAAACAGGCCAATGGAATAGAATAAAGGCCAGAAACATATCTAGATATATATAAGAATTTGGTGTATAATAAACACCAAATCAGTGAGGCAAAGACAGACTTTAATAAACGGTGTTGGGTTACCTGGAAAAAGACAGAGGCTAGACCAGTATTTCACAGTCACCAGGATAGGCGTCAATTGAATCAAAGATTTAAATGCACAAAATAAAACCATAAAATTACCAGAAGAATATTAGAACTCCTTTATAATCTTGGACAAATGAAAGCCTTTCTAATTGATTTAAAACCCAGAAGTCATGAAATAAAAGACTGATAAATATATCTATATAAAAAGCTTAAAACTCCTGTATGGCTAAAGCACCATAAGCAAAGCAAAAACAAAAAACAAATGACTAACTGGAAAAAAAAACTGCAACTCATTTTACAAAGAGTCAATCGCTCTAATATATAATTTGTTTCTCTAAATCAAGGAAACCAATTACCCAACAGAAAAAAAAAATCTTTTTCAGAAAAAAGAAATACAGATGGCTTTTAAGTATATAAAAGAATAAAATATTAACAAAAGAATAATAATAAAAGAATAGTAATAATGAGTGCACATTACAGTTGCAATGATATACCCACTTTTCACCTATTAGATTTGTAAGAATCCAAAATATACCTAATTGGGGGAAGTCATAGAGAAAGAGGCATCCTCATACATTGCTGGTAGGAACAGTAAATGGTACACCCCTATGAAGGGCATTTTGGCACTTTCTATTAATGTTATTAATGTATCTACCCCTTGGCTCATCAATCCCACTCTCTGAATTTTTCCTGAAAATATATATGTACACATACAGAAATGATATTTGTATGTACTATAACACTGCATGTAACAGCAAAAGACTGGAAATAACCCAAACATCCAATGACATGGAACTGGTTAGATATTATCCATTCACACTATAATATGTCAGGAAGCTCTCTATGTGCTGATGTGAAAAAGTCTCCACTACCTACTATTGGGTTTTTTTGTTTTGCTTTTTAGGGTTGCATCAACAGCATATGGAGGTTCCCAGGCTAGGGGTCTAATCCGAGCTACAGCTGCCTGCCTAAGTCACAGCCACAGCAATAGCAATTCGGGATCCAAGCCGAGTCTGCGACCTACACCACAGCTCACTGGCAACTCCAGATCCTGAACCGACTGAGTGAGGCCAGGGATCAAACCCGCAACCTCATGGTTCCTAGTCAGATTCATTTCCTCTGTGCCACGATGGGAACTCCAAGGGTTTGGGTTTTTTTGTTTTCTTAAGCACAGTGCCTAATAATGTATACAGTGTGCCAACTCCTTCGTAAGATTGAGGCATATATATAAAAGCAAATTGTGCTTGCTTTTATTTTCAGAAAGGTGCGCTCTATTAACAGTAGTGGCCTATAGGAAATTAGGAAACCAAGTGAAGAGGGACATGGGTGCAAGCAAAAATTCTCAACCTGTACTTCTTACATCATTTTGATTTTTGAACTGTGTGAAAGTATTGTCTGTTTTTAAAGTAAGATGAGGCATTCCCGGCGTGGCGCAGCGGAAACAAATCCAACTAGGAACCATTAGGTTGCAGGTTTGATCACTGGCCTCGCTCAGTAGGTTAAGGATCTGGTATTGCTGTGAGCTTTGGTATAGGTCGCAGATGCAGCTTGGATCTGGCGTTGCTGTGGCTGTGGCTAGGCTGGCAGCTACAGCTCCGATTAGACCCCTACCCTGGGAACCTCCATATGCTGTGGGTATGCCCTAAAAAAGACAAAAGACAAAAAAATAAATAAGTAAATAAAGTGAGATTAATACATAATTGTGCAGATTCACTTGTGTTGACATGAAAGATTTTCTAAATAAATTTAGTACATAAATTAGGTCATAGAAATACATACAGAATAAGGTCAATTTTCTTTTTTAAAAAATCATGTATCTATATGGTCATATTCTTTTATAATAATTTCCATAATCTTGGGAGATAGGAAAATCTAGAAAGACACTCTAAAAATTAATAGGAGTTATCTCTAACTGGGAAGATTTAGAGCCATTGCATTTTAATTATTTTTCTTTTTATCTATATTTTCTAAATTGTGTACAACAGTCATGTTTTATTTCTATAATTACAAAACAAAGAGGAAAAAAACCTTACCTTAAACAAGCCTCAAGGAAAAATAATGATCCAGAAAAGATACCTGCACTATGACAAAGAATTAAATAGCCTTAATATTTAAAGACCTCTTGCAAAAATAAAAAGACGAATACTCCAGGAAAAGCTCAAATAAACAATAGGATAAATAAATGTGTATTATATCATGTATTATTAGAAAACAATAAAATAATATTGTATGCTGTTTAATGACAAGGATAGCCAGTATATATTAAGAAGGAAAAGCAGGTTGCCAATAATAAAATGCCAATGCAATAATAAAATGTCATTTTAATAAAAATGTTATCTATACCAGACTTATAGGCTTTATTTGGTACATGTATTTGTGTGTAGATATTAATATATGTGCAGAATAAAATCTGTAAGGATAGGTCCTGAACAGTAAACAGATGCAATTTCTTCACGGTAGGATTACAGGTGCTCAATTTTTTTCATGTCTTAACTTCAAAACATTTTACCCAAAATCAGTGCTTCTACTTTTCTGCAATGAAAGTTATTTATAAGATATAAATTATTTGTAATATTGCCTTGTGAAAGATTTAGCCACAAACAAATTCATCACATTGTATTTAATAATGAAAATCTGGAAACAACCAAAATATATAACAAGAGACATTAAAGGTGACATGCAGTCTGTGGAATATTTTCAATCACAGATAATTACATTATAGAAAAATATTCATTAGTGTGAGAGACTCACAGTAAGTGAAGAAATATATATATGGCATAAATAAAGCAGAGTATACAAGATGACACCATTTTTTTTAAAAAAAAAGTAAATGCTTAGAAAAATTGGGGGAATATACACACCAGGGTATTTGTTTACTGTGGTTACCTTTGGGTAGTGGAATTCTAGGTGTTTTTTTTTGGTTTTCTTCTCTTTGATGGTCAGGATTTTTCTCACTGCTCTACCAAAAACAATCCCTTCTAAAATGAGGGGGGAAACCAAAGCACTAAGGCATTTTTTAATGCTTTTTTAAAAGTTATGCTTCAAGAGTTAAATTCTAAACTACCTAAAAATGTCACCCATCCAAAAGGAGAAGTAAGGTGGGCTCCATCTACTGATGATAAGGAGAAGCAGAGCGCAGTAGTAGTCCTAAGAGGAGATGTCTTATTCCCTCCTACCTCCCTTTGAGTTTTTCTTGACCATCAGCTGTCGGCCACCATGCTGGGTCCAATGGCACTGCCCACCAGCATAAGACAGCAGGACACTGCCACAAGACAGGCACTCCCCTCACCCCTACCCTAAAGAATCACTGGTCCAACCACTTGCCTTCTGGTACCCTCTGGGAGATAAGCTAATAAACCTGCTGGGCTGGAAGGTGTTCGCTGGGCAGCATGGGTGAGGTGGCCAGGGCCCAAAGTACTCTGTGGGGCCAGCTTCTAGCCCAGCCCCAGGGTCTCCCTTAACTGCTTCTGCTATAGCCTCCCTGGCCAGCCATCCTAGTCTAATCGATGAGCCCCTTAAAAGGAGTGGCTTTGGGGTGGGGCATCTCTCAGTCAGGCCTGAAGTGAAGAGCTGGGGTCTGAGAGCCAGGCAGCCCCTAAGCCCTTCATGTCTCCTGAGATTTTATTGCAACTGTCTGATCTGATCTCCTGCTCTCAGTCCCTGCCCTGTCCAACCTGTCTTCCAAGCCCCTGCCACCCTTCTTGAAATATGCCTAATTATTTTAATGCTGGGATCAAAACGTTTTAATAAAATCAGTGCTTCTCAAATGTTCCCGCTGAAGTACACCAACAGCAGACAAAAGAAATGCCTTCAGTTCCCCCCAGGGACCGCATAGCCCGAAGCTCCTGCCAGCACACCCAAGCTCTCTTTGAAGTCTTCTGTTTTCTCTTAAAAATTCATGAGAATTTTGCATTCTAGTCCATGACATATCTGAATTTCTTTTAATATGAAGATGTTTAAAATTATTCACCTCAAGAAAAACTGATGCTCCTGAAAGAAATATCGTTTTTCTCTAGAGACTCAAATATCCTCCTTGGATAAGTACCTGCAGCATAAAATTGTGAGAAGCAAGGCTCTATACAATTTAGCCCCCACAAACCCTCCTGTCTTCCTCCCACTACTCCTCTGCGTGCTCTCCAGTAGCGGCGCCCCTGGGACTCCTGGCATGTCCTCATCTGCCAAGTTCTTCCCAGCCCCTGCATTTTTGCTCAGGCCCTTCCTTCCTGTGAACCCCACCCCTTTACCTGCTTACAATCCACCATCCCTGAAGGCCTCGAGGGAGATCGCAAGCCACCCTCCACAGGAAACCTGACAAGAGAGGGAGCATGAGGCTGTGAAAGCACCTTGTGCTTTGGGATCAGAAGGCTGCTGTTTAGATCCTCACTCCCAACTCTTGACATTAGACAAATTTCCTAACTTCTCTTACATCTCATTTGTAAAACGCATCTCTCCCTCAGAGGGCTGTTACAAGCATTAAATAAGATTCAAGCTCCATGGCAGTGCCCAGCACGCACACCCCGAAATTCCCATAGCATTCTTTAGGCCACCCATGGAAAGAGAAGACATTCACATAGACAAGCTTTTTTACAAATAATAATAATAATAAGAGCTTATTTTCCCCAAATAGATCAGTGGTGCCCAATGTCCCAAAGAAGCTTCTGGTATTATTCCCCCGATCCCACGGCTTGAAAGATTTTGGTTATTAAATCAAACACATTTACAGAAGAGTCTCCTGTTTTTCTAAGTTCTCTATCCCATGGAGCTTTTAGAACCCTGAGAGCTGTCCCAGCCCACTCCTGCCTCACTTTAGGGACTCAGAGCAGGGAGCCACCCACAGAGACCATAAACACCTCAAGACTGCAGCTCCGGCTCCACACTTACCACTGCACCTTACTCAGCGCCTTGCTCTAAGAACACACCTAGTAACTGCTTGTGGCATAAACAAAAAGTTCCACCCTGATGACATGGGGGGAGAGCCCTGCCTCAATTAGCCAGTTGGTAAGCAGAAAGGGGGCATTGTTACAGGAGGCAGTGCCAGAGGCCAGCCCTTCTCCCTCGACCCACCCCTGAGCGAGCGCACCCCCAGTTCTATCAGCTGGTCTCCAACTTCAGTGTGTGAGCCGATTAAAAAGCGCCCTCTCTTCAGTTGTCTGGAAACTCCTGCAAGGAAAGTTTGCTGCCCAAAGTTGGCTTTTGACTAGAGTCTTAATAAGAGGCCTCGGCAGGCTGTGGCTGGAGAGACAATGTCACTTAGAGGAGCAGCTTGAAGCTGCAGTTAGGAGAATTATTTTAATGAATACATTTCCTTTCAATTGTATGGGAATATCAAGATCCCATTAGAATAGGGAAGCAATTAGAACTAATAAAGATGAATGCACAGTGCTCCGTGCGTGCGGAATAACAAGCAGCCAACAAAGGGACTCCAGAGAGCCTGCTCTAATCCAAGTGAACTGGCGGCCAGCGGAGGGGAAACGGCTCTGTTCAGCTGCTCAAAGGCCCTGTGTCCCGTGCATTCTGGTCACGGCCAGCGAATGGCGTGAGCTGGGCCTTGGAGGTGGGGGTGTTGGGCCCCCACCCTGGCCCTGGGCGGCCTTTGGGGGATAGAGATGGGCTGTTGGCAGCCCCTTGGCGACAGTGGCCATTCAGACCAGGGCCCTGGCTCCCAGCCAGCCTCACGCCTGCCCCTCGCACTGGGCCTCATTGTGTCCAGGTGGCAAATGCCTTCTCGCCAACTCTCCTTCGAGGTTTAGAGAGCGGGTAGGATAGAGGAGGAGGGAGGGATGAAGGGGGCCCCGTGCCCCCTGCATCCCTCCCCTCCCCGGCCAGGCCAAGGTCTGTTCCTCCTCTGGGTTGGGTGTTAAGTTACAGACATTGGTGGGTCACAGGCAGCCAAACACTGAAGCACTGTTGCTTACACAATTGCTCTTCAAATAGTAACAAACAATTTTCATTACCCAAGTCAGATCGAATCATCCGCCTGGCCATCCTGCTTCAATGCCCGCCACACATACAAGACCCATGGCTTCACACTCTGCCCATTCTGCTGTGACAAAACTGGGCTCCCTTTTGCCCCTGGCCCAGGGACGCGGGACAAAGCTCTTCCTCTGATCCCTTCTTTGAGTCGGATCAGCTGCATGGCTGTCAGAACCCAGTTCTGACAGAAATAGAGAAGACAGGAGCAGCTCTGAAGTTTGGGGCTCACTTGGACCTAGGCTGGGACGTCACTCAGCATCTGTGTGAAGAAGGCACTCAGGAGTTTGGAGGACTCTATTGACAAGTTTAGAAGGAATCCAACAAGATAGCTCTGGCTCCCCACCAAGGCATCCACTAGCCTTAGCTGGAGTGTCAGGACTTGACATTTTTTTATTTAATCTGTTTTGGCCAGACAGTTTTTTCAACCAGGAATGTGTGAGTTCATTCCAAAATGTCTGCATGAGAGGCCAGTCACACTCATTACTGAGAGTTTTCTACCATATCGCTTAAAAAAAAAAAATTCTGTAATATTTTATATTTGTTACCTCATAGTAGAGCATTTTGAAAGTAGGCTTACATTTATAATCTTACTCGAACCTCAAAATAACTGTGGGGACTGGCAAAGCTAAGGTTGTCAGGCCTAAGGTTGAGGAAACGGCAGCTCAGAGAGGTTAAGTATGCTGTGCAAGGTCAGAGAACGAGTGAATGGGGAGGGAGAACCCAGAACTCAGGTCTTCTGACCTGGTTCGGTGCTTTGTTCGAGGACACACCTTTTCTACACCCAGAATGCTAGACAGTTCCATGATAACTCATCCTTCAGTTCCGCTTTTCCAGTATAACTCCCTTGTCCTTTTCCGTATACCAAACTGTACTAAGTACTATAGGTGTTCAAAGACTATAGTCTCGGCTACGAAGGACCATCCTTCAGGAAGGTTTCCAGCTAACAGTCATCAAGGTTTTGTTTTGCTATCCCCCCAACCCCCACCAAAGAGATATACATTTCCTCCCTTTCAGCAACTTAGGTAAGAATTGTTTTAAAATCTCCCTGCCCAGTATGAGGTCGGCACAATCAAAACTGGAAAATGACTGTCTAGGGCCCTTCCAGAACAAAACACTGTAGGATCTAGGGGTTGGTAAGTGGCAAGGCACATACCCCTCATCACCTCCTATACCTAAAGTCCCATTCATTTAATTTTTTAAAAACTTTTTTACATGGTGACTATGGTTAGTAATACTGTATTATGTATTTGTTTGTTTGTTTTGTCCTTTTTTAGGGCCACACCCATGGCATCTGGAGGTTCCCAGGCCAGGGGTCCAATCAGAGCTGCAGCCGCCAGCCTACTCCAGAGCCACAGCAGTGCCAGGTCCAAGCCGTGTCTGCGACCTACACCACAGTTCACGGCAATGCTGGATCCCTAACCCACTGAGCGAGGCCAGGGATCAAACCTGAAACCTCACGGTTCCTAGTCAGATTCATTTCCACGGCGGGAACTCCTGTATTGCATATTTGAAAGTGGCTGAGAGAATAGATCTTAAAAGTTCTCATCACAAGAAAAAAGATCTTGTAACTATGGTGAGGGATGTTCACTAGACTTATTGTGGTGATCACTTCACAATATATACGAATACTGAATCATTACATTGTACCCCTGAACCTAATGTTATCTGTCAATTATGGCTCAATTTTAAAACTTTTTTATTTTTATAACTTTTCAGAGAACATTTCCATCACCCCCAGAAAGTTCACGCATATCCCTTTCCAGTCAACCCCACTCCAGGCCTCCATTGTTCTCATTTCTGTCACCAACAATTAGCTCTGTCTTAGACATCAGATTAACCGGAATCATATTGTATATAATCTTTTGTATCTTTCTTCTTTCACTCAACATAATGTCAGCCAGACTCATCCATATTGTATCAGTAATTTGTTCCTTTTTTTTTTTCAGATGAATAGCATAACAAATTATTCATTCAGTTTTCAAAATCCAATCATACTACTGCTAACTTGCCCCTCAAAAAATTCCTTCCATTCAATGTATCTCCTGCATGCTCCTCTCCACGTTCTATCTCCTCCATATCTCCTTGGCAATGCTTGAAGTGAGAAAGCTATGTAAGTAACCTAGTTTATCTCCAGCAATGCCCTTTTAGGTAGAAGTGGTTCTACCTTCAGGGGAAACTGATAACCAGGCATCCAGCGTGGTGGTCATGAGGACAATCTTCAGACTAGACAGATCTGGATCCTCCTTTCCGGTCTAGCACTTAACAGATGGGTGGTTGGTGATAGGTGATTTAACCTCTCCCCGACTATTTTCCCATTTGTAAAAGGAGGATAATAATACCTTCCTAATGGGGATTTGCAAGGACTAAATCATGTTGTACATAAAATGTTTGGCATAATAGAAACTAATAATAGCCTCAAGCTAGACTATAATAAACATCCTCCTGCTTCATTCACACACTTTCAGTTTTTGTAAGTAATAAAGTATAAATGGGTATATATTTTCAGAAGTTTTTAAAAATGAAAAGTTCATAATTACATCTAGAAAAGCCTGTCAGATACTTACTTAAAATAAACAGTATTTCCTATGGGAAAAAAGTAAAGCTTTCCATTGTTTACTCAATGACAATTATATCCTGAGTGCCAACACTGAGGGGCTCTTCAAAAGACTTAAGGACACAGCCCTACCTTTTAGGAGGTTTGGTTTGGGGGGGTAATAAGATAAGCACAAAAATAACTACAATATGAAGCAGAGTAAGACCAATAGAAATAATAATAAACATCTATTAATACAGTGGTTAGGCGCATGGTCTCTGGAGTCATGATTGCAAACAGTGGTTCAGTCATGTGCTGTTGGGGAAATTACCTAACCTCTTTGTGTGTTATTTCACTTGTAAAATGGGGATAATAATACCACTTATCTAGCAGGGCTGTTATGAGAAGTAGATGAGTTAATACATGTAAAAAATGAGCAGAGTAACAGCACATTATAAATATGCAAAAAAATAGCTAACAGTTATTGAACACTATATGCCAAACATTGTGTTAGTTTATATGCATTACTTCACATAATCTCTACAATGTTGTCTTGTATTATACCCATTTTACTGACAAGGCAACTGAGGGGCAGGAAGTTTAGGTTAATTCGTCCAAGACTACATAGCTAGTAAATAGCAAATTTCATAGGACAGACATATCTATAAAACGAGGATAGTGCTAAGAGTACTTACCTTAATGAGAATTAAATAAATTAATATTGGAACGATGGTTAGAACAGAGCCTGGAGCACAATAAGGTGTATATGAGTGGGTGTTAAACAAATACAAATTTCTACGGTGAATCAGATATAGGAGTAAATAACTTCCATGCACAGAGACTAAGGAAGGCTTTGGAAAGGAGAAATTTAAGCTGATCCTAGAAATGAGGGGAAGGGTGAGAAGAGAAGCAGGGGAAGGGAAAGGAGGAGGAGAAGGGGAAGGAGGGAGGAGGAAGGGAGAGGGGAGACTGGGATGAAAGGAGGGAAAAGGGAGGGGGAAGGGAGGAAATGAGAGAAAAGGGAGAGGAGGAGTTGGAGAGGGAGGAAGAGAGGGAGGAGAGACACTAGGAGAAAGCTCAGAGTAGAGTAGGCAAAAAGAAAAAGTAATGGGAGTAGTTAAGTTTGATTACATTTTTTAAAAAACCTCCCCTTTCCTCCAATCTGTCACTATTTCTGCCAGCTATACTTCAATATATCGTTTATCATCTTCCTTTCACCCCTGTAGAATCTACTATCCTTACTCCCTCATCATTCATTCTACGATATTTATGGAGTGCCTCTATGTGCCAGGCACTGATACACCAATGAACAAGATAGGCCACGTCTTAGTTCCTATTCTGCACTATGAAATAATACTCCAATACTTCAAGCTGGATTCCCAGTTTTTGGTCAGCCCTACTCCAATCCATTCTCTACACTGCCACCCAGAGAGACTGGAAAGATAACAGATCTGGTCTGGGCACTCCCTTGCTTAATCTTCCTGTTGCATATTCCCATCGTCCTCAGAACAGATTTCAATCTGCCTAGCATCCTGTTCAAGGCCCTGCACCTTCCCGCACAGCCTTATCTCCCAGCCTTCATCTCCTTACATTCCGCATTTGAACCACAGTAAATTACTCAAAATCTTAGGTACACACACTTAGAAACAAGCGCCTGCTGAAAGGACGTGGCTAGAGCTCCATCCTATTCCATTCTTGCACACTGAAACCTTGAGAAATTCCTGGTTATCCTCCTCCAGCTTTGCAGTCTTAAAAAGCTGCGCAAACTACACTCTTCCACAGCCCAAGCATCCCGGAAAGCCGGTGCGCACCTCCAACCCAGCGGTAGCCGGAAAAGGAGGGGCTTCGCCGGCCTCCAGGCCGCCATCTTGGCTGAGTTGGCCGGAAGTGTTACGGCAATCCAGCGGCGGGCGCGCACTGAGGCTGCGCGGCGGCGGCGGCGCAGGTCTTGAGCGCCGGCGGCGTTGCGGCGACCGCCCCGAGCCGTGTGCGGTAACGCCTAGCAGCCACAGAAACCCCTGTGTCATCTCTCCTAGTCCTACTCCAGGCTCCCCAGCCGCTGTCCACCCCTTCCGCCAGGGTTTGCGCAGCGGCTTGCACATCCCTCGGCCCGAGTACGCGCTTTGCACCTGCCTGCGCAAAAACATGTTGCAGAAACCCGAGAGCGGGGTTCTCCCCGTCCCTCTAGTCGAGGGGGAGATGGATGGCAGCCATGACGGTGAGACCCAGGCCCTGACCGTCTCGCAGGAGGAGGCCCCGAGCCCCCTGCTGAAAGAGAGCCCAGAGGAGGACCTTGACGCAGTAAAGGAGGAAGGGGCTGCGGAGCCCGCCCTCACCCCGAAAGGTGCGAGGGCCTTGGCAGCCAAAACTTTGGCCCGGCGCCGGGCTTGCCGCCGTCTGGATCGGACGGTGGCCGAGTTGGTGCAGTTTCTGCTGGTGAAGGACAAGAAGAAGAGTCCCATCACTCGCTCGGAGATGGTGAAGTATGTTATCGGAGACTTGAAGGATCTGTTCCCCGAGATCATCGCAAGGGCCGCAGAGCATCTGCGGTATGTCTTTGGTTTCGAGCTGAAACAGCTTGACCGCAAGCACCACACTTACATCCTGATGAACAAACTAAAACCTCCTGAGGATAAGGAGGAGGATCTGGGAGGAGATGGCCCCAGACTGGGTCTCTTAATGATGATCTTGGGCCTTATCTACATGAAAGGTAATAGCGCCAGGGAGGCACAGGTCTGGGAGATGCTGCGTCGGTTGGGGGTGCGTCCCTCAAAATATCACTTCCTCTTTGGGTACCCGAAGAGGCTTATTATGGAAGATTTCGTGCAGCTGAGATACCTCAATTACAGGCGTGTGCCTCACACCAACCCACCGGAATGTGAATTCTCTTGGGGTCCCCGAAGCAACCTGGAAACCAGCAAGATGAAAGTCCTGGGGTTCGTGGCCAAGCTCCATAAGAAAGAACCCCAACACTGGCCAGTGCTGTACCGTGAGGCCCTGGCAGACGAGGCTGACAGAGCCAGAGCTGAGGCCAGTATTAGGCCTAGGGCTAGGGCCAGGGCCAATGCTAGGGCCGGCAATCACCGCTGGTGAGGGCTATTGGAAGAGTGGCCAGCCGGAGCGGGGGGTGGGGGGCTGAGGGGGGGCTGAGGGGGTGGGTGGAGTTGGGCACAAAAACTACTGAGTCTAAGTAGAATAGGTGGGGGAAGGGTCGTATTTTCTGTAGCGGTTGTATTTATGTAACTAGGATTTAGGTTTTGTATCTTGCTAAGTTTTGTTACATTTAATATACTGTTAAATTGATGTTTGTAAATGAGATTCGTATACTTTTTCCTGTAGGATTTTGTTGTAAAGTTTTGCTGGTTTTGTAAAATGAATTGAAAAACATTTTATTCTGTGATCTTGAACAAATGATGCAACAGTGAATGCTGTACTTAGGTAGTTTAAAGGAACTCAGCAGTATGATGATCTGGTACCAGAAAAAAAATAACTGACTAGTATCTAGCTTTGCAACACTTTTTTGTGTATTGTATAAAGAAAAAAGACTGACATGTAACTCTATTTGCTTAGTTATTATAGTATCTGGAGGGGAATGCAATAAATTAGAAGTATAACCTGGTATACTTAATATATGTTTGTTAAGTGTCTTTTGTGTAATGCACTGTTGGGGGTATTTGAGGAGAGAGTGCTGAAAAAGATAAAGGTCCTACATTTCAGAACTGGACAGTAAATAAATAAACAAGAAATTACAGTGCAGTGAGTTGAAGACTACAGAAAGCCACCCAACCCAGCTGGGGGATTGGTTGAGGCTTGCCTGTGGTTCCCTTTAGTTGGACTTTGGTGTAGCAGTGGGAAGGGTGGAGAAGAGGGGAAGGAAAAGAAGAAGTTAGGGGGTGGGAAGCGGTTAAGATCATAGATGCTGATCAGTAACATGGGAAGACTTGATACATGGCAGATCTGGAAAACACCTTACTTGTCAGTGCTCTTGGTCCAAGGCAATTTATTACAGTATGCAAATAATGATGGTGACAACTAGCATTTTGGTCTTCACTATCTCTCTTATCGCAACCTCTACAGGCTTCCCTCTTCTACCAGCACCCTCAGAGACCAAATATTATAACAATTCTGGAATAGTATGTCATATGGGTGGAGGGTACACCCATTATAGGGTTCCCCACTATCAAGAACTTCTACTTCAAGATTTCTCCTTTGGCACCAGGAAGCCCAGCACCCTCATCCATCTTTCTGCTTGCTGCTCACCACCTGCCATCTCCCATTTGGAGGAGAACTGCAAGGCATCTTTCACATCCTTATCTACCCACGAAGAATCATTTACAAAAGCAGCCTAAGCCTCTGCAGTGCCTCCACCTTCACTCTGGGATAAGTCCTGTAATTCTGGCTTCACAAAGTAAGGAACCTAGAGGAAGTGGTAACCAAACCAGAGGTTGATGTAGGGAAGACTGTGAAACTGTCCTCCTACCGATGCCATATTCAGAAGGGCCACTTCTCTTTACTGCTGTTTGGTTTTTTGTTTTTCTGGTTTTTTGTTTTTCCTGCTTTCAGTTCTGTGTAAATAACACTTCTGAGTATGTTAAGGTTAGCATGGGATACAGATACTTTGGGACACAGACCCAGGGATCCAGCAAATCATACTGAAACCAAGAGTCATGAGCTTACGGGTAAAAAAAGTTTACTAGTGATTAAAAATATGACTTCTGGGCAGCTTATGATTCATTAAACAAAAATACTGAGTGCCCACTATATGCCAAAGACTACTGGATTCCAGAGATTAAAATGGGAAAACTGGCTTTACCCTCAAGGAGCAATAGCATTAATTTCTCACATTTGTATTTTCCCACAGCTGCTGAGAGCTCAGCAGTGTGTGCACCCAAGGGTCTGATTACTTGGTGATTTGCCTCGGATCACTTGGCAAAAGACAGCACCAAGCCTGGAACCCAAGTCCCTTGTCTCCCAGTGTGTTTCATTCTAGTCCATTGCTCCCTGTGTCTGACTTCCAATATATTGTATGTGATTTTATTGATCACCATTCCAAAAATCAAGTGAGGCACGTATAATTATCTCCAGTTGTCACTGCAGTCCTTATGGGAGGGAGCAGAGTAGAAATACTCCTCATTTCACTGGCAGCAGAGGTGACTTTGCCGAAGGTCACACATGTAGTTTGTGGTAAGCCAGGACTAACCAACTACCATTTTTCAACATCTGCTATGGGCCCTACTTTTCATAACCATATTGAAAGAGGGTATTACAAAATACCTCCATTCTATAGATATTAATACTTGCCATTTATCCAATACCTAATGTGAGCCAGCTCCTTCATGTCTTAACATATGTTTTAATGACTTTTACAACAATCTAACAGGATAGATATTATCTGTTCCATTTTGAACTATGCAAACAAACTCAGAGAAGCCATAAAGTTCTCATAGATAGTGTGTGACAAAAGGATTGGAACTGAAATCTGAGTCAAAACCCCACACTTTTCACTATTTTACATTTCCTTCTTCTTGGGGATCCTTTCAGACTTGGGGACTCATGTTCTTTCTTCTAAACAGGGCTGTCTCTCTGGAGATACAAATAAGGGTGTGTAACCAAGGTAATTGTGACAAGACATTGGCCTGTAGGAGGGTAGAAAGGAGGCGAAAATAAAGTTGGAAAATTATCTGTGAACATCGGTCCTGGCTCTGCTTACCCTCACTGTTCTCAGAATGCTGACTACATGTAAAATGTGTGATTTTGCTCAAAGTCAGCATGTTTTGCCTTTTAGGCCATGTTTCCTCAGTCTTCATTAGTCTGCTCTCTCCGCTAAGCCTTGACTTAGTCTTTCATGCCATGAAACAATCAAATAACATTTGTGGACCTGCAAATAGGATTCCCAGCATTATTTCCAGATGTTACAAAGGGCTGGCAGAACTCAGACCCTTGCCTCAGGATGAAAGACCTCCCATGTCACAGATGCCATCATCAACTTCTCAGAAGTTGTCTTTTGAGGGCTGCACCCAAGGCATATGGAGGTTCCCAGGGTAGGGGTGCAATCGGAGCTGTAGCTGCCGGCCTGCACCACAGCCCAGCAATGCAAGATCTGAGCCGAGTCTGCTACCTACACCACAGCTCATGACAACACCGGATCCTTAACCCACTGAGCAAGACCAGGGATCAAACCCACGTCCTCATGAATATTGGTCGGGTTCGTTAACCACTGAGACACGACAGGAACTCCTCTCAGAAATATTTAAAGTGTGGCCTCTGGGCCTGTGTGTAGAGCAGACCTTGGCCATGTTAAGGACGAGAGATGCATCCTCCTGCTGCTTATGGTCATTCACATAAGGGAGAGGGAAGGCCTGGATCCCTGGCTGCTTTCCCCTTCAGGCATAAACATAATGAGATCTTCCTGGGTGAAATACAGTGTGGGTGGGAGAGCAGAGAGATGTTGTTGGGGCAGATGGATTTTTCCAAATCATGCTTATTATACCACAACTAGAAAGCAAAGCCAATGAACGAAATTCCCTTGAAAACTACAAATCATGCCTTAGACAATGAGAAGGTCTTAGTTCAGTCACAGACTCTGTAGGGATCTTGACATCCAGGAGTCGGGACTTTCGACCCACTGAAATGTGGAGAATGGGTGATTGGCAATGGGCTCAGGGTGATTACAGCCCCAACAACTAGCAGGTACATGGTGCTCTAAAGGTGGCAGCTTATTTGCCTGCAGCCCCTGCAAATCAGGCCTCAATTCACAGGCTCAATCACAGTTTCCACTTGAGATAATTGGGCTTCATGCCTTGGTCGTGGTGGCAATTGATGCTAGTGCAAATTATTCCTCAAATTGTGCAGCCCAGCAGAGATGGCAACAATTACCTCCCAGCAGAACTATAGTATACTAACTAAAGAGGTTAGGTATTCCAGAAAGTATCCCAATCAAGGCCTTTTAAAAGTCATGACTATGTGACCTTGAACAAGGCATTCCAAACTCTGAGGACTGAAGCTCTAGGAAAGCTTAGTGGGTGATGGGAGTTAGTGGTTAGCTAGAGTCCACACCCACAACCCATCCTACCAGCTGATTGCTGACTCTGCCCGGTTCCCAGGTTAGTCATGACTGATAACAATAGCAGCCAACAATTATTAAGCCTTATGTGACAGGCATGGTACTAAGTATGATAACCAAATCGTCCCATGTGTCTACACAATAGCCCCATGAGGCAGGTGCTACGTTTGCCAACATTAACAATACTGTAGGCAGGAGTTCCCATTGTGGTGCAGTGGAAACGAATCTGACTAGGAACCATGAGGTTGCGGGTTCGATCCCTGGCCTCGCTCAGTGGGTTAAGGATCTGGCATTGCCATGAGCTGTGGAGTAGGTCACAGACACGGCTCAGATCTAGCATTGCTGTGGCTCTGGCGTAGGCCAGCAGCAACAGCTCTGATTAGAACCCTAGCCTGGGAACCTCCATGTGTTGCAGGTGCAGCCCTAAAAAGACAAAAGACAAAAACAAACAAATGAAACAATACTGTAGGCAAACCACAAGGAAAAAATAATTCCTTCCATTCTGTCAGTACACATGTTAAATGACTTGCCCAAGGTCATAACATAGCTAGTGAGCCGCAGGTCTAGAACTTGAACATAAATCTCCTGGGTTCTTGCTGTTATCCCACCCTGCTGGTTAGTAGAAGGTTCTCAGGGAGGAGCCAACCTTCCTTTGGGAAAATGGGGCTGAAGGAGAAGGAAAGAAAACCTCTGGGCTTTCTCATTTATACCATAACCTAGAGCACTCAGGCTAGAACCAGAGAGTAGAGGCAGTGAGGTGGGGGAGGAGCCAGCTGGCTTCTCTGATTGCAGGTTTGGGCCTTTTGTCACCAGAAGGGACCTGAATTAGGAGAGGAGTCTATCTGGAGGGATGCTAGCTCTGGGCAGCAGTGCTGTGGTTCTTGTGGTGGGGGAATCAGTGCCTGAGATGCAGCTGGATATCAGCATAGTGAGGGACACCCGTGAGGCCAGAGGAGGCTCCTTCAATGGAAAGGTCCCAGTCTCGGAGCACACAGATTTGCATTCCAACCTGCTCTGCCACGTGATAGTGTGTGGCTTCTGCTGAGTTACCTAACCTCTCTAAGGTTTCCTCATCTTTAAAACAGATAATACCATCTACTTCATTATTTTGTTTGTTTTGTTTTTGTTTTTGTTTTTGTCTTTTTCAGGCTGCACCCTTGGCATTTGGAAGTTCCCAGGCTAGGGGTTGAATCAAAGCCTCAGCTGCCAGCCTACACCACAGCCACAGCAACATGGGATCCAAGCCCTGTCTGCAACCTACACCACAGCTCACAGCAATGCCAGATCCTTAACCTACTGAGTGAGGCCAGGGATCGAACCTACATCCTCATGGATACTAGTCGGGTTCATTACAGCTGAGCCACAATGGGAACTCCAATGCTACCTACTTCAAAACACTGTGAAGACTGAATGCAGGAATCACTCAGCACCCAGTACAGGATGTGGTACGTGATAACTATTGCTGTTATAAACTGTATTCACTCATTCAACAAATACTTATAGAGCATCTTCCACCCATACCAGGCATGCATCCTGGTGGTGAGATTACAGCAGAGAACAACAGAGACAAAAGTCCTTGTCCCCTAGAGCTTACATCCTCGTGTGAGGAGACAGATAATAAAGAAGAGTGATACACAGCACATCGGATGGAGATCTATGTTGTAGAGAAAAATGAAGCAGGAAAGGGGGGAGGAGTCCTAAGAGAGTGTGCCATTTGGAATAGCCTGGCCAGGGAAAGCCTCACTGAGGCTTGAGACCAAACTGAAGGTGATAAGCAGGAAGCACACAGGCTATCTGGGGGGACTTGGGAGGAAGGGCTGCCCACTGAGGGAACAGCCAGTTTGAAGGCCAAGGATGGAAGCAGGCCAGGAGGGTTCTGAAAAGTGGCTTCTGCAAGCAGAGTGAGCGGAGAGGGAGGGTCAGTAGAAGGAGATGTGTTCCTTCTCCTGAAGGAGCTTGCAGAGCTGGCATTGGTACCCAAAACAATGCATAAACATGGATCTGCACCCAAGGCTTACTGTAGGAGTTCAGCAGGGGAAGAAACCACAGTGGCCTTAGGGGAAGGAAGGGAAAAGGAAAGAAAAAAATGTTCCTTAATCACAGCTTTTGTTTTTCTAATTACAAATGCTTATAGGAGAAAATTTGGAGAGTTCCATAAAAATATCAAGAAGAAAATGTGGGATAAGCAATGAGATCCTGCTGTATAGCACAGGGAACTCTATCTAGTCACTTAGGATGGAACATGATGGGAGACAATGTGAGAAAAAGAATGTATATATATATGTGTGACTGGGTCACTTTGCTGTACAGTAGGAATGGACAGAACACTGTAAACCAACTGTAATGGAAAAAATAAAAATCCCTTAACATTTTTTGGAAAAAATGAAGAAAATGAGTTCTCTAGAATACACGTACTCAGAGACAACCACAGTGAACAGCGTAGTCTGGGTCAATATCTACTTCTAGTGTTTTTAGTTTTCACCTACCAAGAGTATAAATGATTTGCTGCTACTTTAACAGTGAGCCACAACAACCCTGAGCCCTACTCCATGCAATATTTCCCTCAAATACCTCCAGGAACTGCCAGTAGGGTATCTCAACTGATGTCACAAACCCGTCTTTCCACAGCAGAGAGCCTGTGGGGCTCATGGAGGCCCCTGAAAGGAGCCTTTGCTGGAGATGGTCCTTGCGGGGTTCTCAGCATCCATGGCTGCTGCCAGTGTTCTAGAGGGATGCTGTGTTCTGTGCAAAGGTGGACAGAGAGTCCTTCTTCCCAGCTCTGCGCCACGATATGTCTCCTGGGTCCCAGAGCAGCAGGGCCGGGTCCTCTCTAACCTCAGGAAGACAACATGCCTCTACTTGCGATCTTTTGCAAGCAACTCCCCACACATCAGCTGAAAATAGTCACCTCCACAGGCACCAGTCCTGGCTCCCTTCCTCCACAACTCCTTTCCTCAAAGCTCAAGAAAAAAAGGAACAAAAACTGTCTCCATTGACACTGCTGAACCAGAACAGCGAACATCTGCACTCACGCTGACAGTGACTACACAGTTTTCAATTGGTGTTGATTTTCCCCAAACCAACAGTCTGCCCCAAAGGGGAACCAAAACCTCTACCTCTAACAAACCCATAGCAATTATCACTCCTTCCCCCACGGCCCCCACCTTCTCCTCATCACGTTTTCAAAACCTTAGGGTGCATCTCAGCCAGGGATGTCATATACCATGAGAGATGGCTAGAATTCCAGTAAAAGGCTGGATGGAGAAGGATTCTAGGGAAACCACTGCAGCTGAGGTGTGGGGGCAGGAGTGGGCAGTGCTCTGGGAACCATGAGGGGACCAATTAGGTTAGAGCAGAGTTTGTGGAGGAGAGGAGAGGGCGCTGTGGATGGAGAGAGCAGCTGGGGGAAGTGGCTGAGGGAGAGCGATGAGCAAGTGGGTTGTGGACTGGCTGGTTGTGAAGGGGGAGGCTGGAGGCAGGGAGGCCAAGTGGGAGACCATGCCACTTCAAATTGGAGTTGGTGGCAGCCTGATCAGGGGAGTTGTACAGCAGGAATGGGGGTGGGAAAGGACGGGTTGGGGGAATAACTTGAAACAATTTGATGGCTGATCAGCTGTAGGAAATGCAACAGAGGAATATGTGAGGTATGACTCAGCGACTCCAAGCTGGCATGTCTGGAAGAATGCTGGAGTGGTACATTAGAACAGCTGGTTGCCCACAGGGAACTGGTTTGCGGTCCAGAAGATGGATATGTCATCAGTCACACTGCATCTCAGTTGCTCAGTCGAACATCAGATGGACACTTAGAGATGGAGCAGAGGAGGGACCCTGAGGCTGAAAGTAGACACACTGGGTCAGCCTCTTAAGAAGACACAGCCCAAACCATGGACTCTCTCCTTGGGGAGAGCATAGAGGGAGGACAGCAGGAACTTGACCCATTTCTCTTCTTGCTGAAAGCAAGGGTCTTGGCAGTCAGGAGCGATTCCACAGAAATGCAATCCTGCTCCCCCACCCCCAGTTGCCTTCTGGGTCCATCTTCTGGATTTATGTCTACAAATGATCTGGGGCCTAAAAAGAAGGTGTCAGAGCAGCATGGTCAGGGAGTCATGGAACTGGGAAAGAGAAGCTGCAAGTTGTAGGTGGATGTCAGTTGACGGGTGGCCAAGATTCTTTGTGTGCACTAAAAGCAGAACTGCAACAGGAGTTCCCATCATGGCTCAGCAGAAATGAATCCGACTAGGAACCATGAGGTTGCGGGTTCCATCTCCGGCCTTGCTCAGTGGGTTAAGGATCCAGCGTTGCCTTGAGCTGTGGTGTAGGTCACAGACGTGGCTCAGATCCTGCATTGCTATTGCTGTGGCTGTGGCTGTGGCGTAGGCTGGTGGCTACAGCTCCGATTGGACCCCTAGCCTTGGAACCTCAATATGCCTCAAATGTGGCCCTAAAAAAGAAAAAAAAGAGAGAGAGAGAGAGAACTGCAAACATACAGTCACACTGTGGCGGCTGAAGAGGCCAACTCATAGGAGTCTAGACTTAGCAAGTTTTCTCTCCCTGTTTTATAATGGACCTTCTGTCATGGAGTGGAACTTTCCAGGCAACACCATCACCTTTGATCAGACCTGAGATATCTCCACAGCGCAGGACACATCCCAAAGGAGGCCGGTCCTCACTCAGGGAGAAACATCTCCTCCCACTCCACAGCAGAAGTGAGGAAAAAATATCACTTGGCAACTATCACATATCAGGTACTTTGCCTGGAGCTTTCCAAGTATTTTTACATTCAGTCTCACAACAATTTGAGAGAAAGGGATCATTTTCCCATCTTGTAAAAAACTGGAGGTTTGGAAAAGGTATTTTGCCCACAATGACATACCTAGAAAGTGGCAGATGATTCCTGACCCAGATCTGCCTGTGCACTCACGTGTTATTAGTCTTCTTTCCTCATATATGTGTGCATCACAGACTCATACACACAAACACATCCATCCCCTCTACACACAAAACCCCCATAGAAAGTAAGCTCCTTGAGGGTGGGGATTTCATTTTGTTCGCTGACGTATGCAGCGCCTAGAGCAGTGTCTGGCATATAGCACACACTCAATAAATTTTCTGTGGTTGTCATTAAATGAATTGAACGAATACACATGCAAGCAACACTCACCTGTGTACATATGCACCTACACACGCACATGCACGTGCACACACTCACTCACCGTCAGGTACACTTAATAGACACATCAAATTCACTGCCTGAAAGGAGATCCCAGGTGAGGCTCCAACTCTCACAGATGCCCCTGCAGGCCTGCTTCTGGAGATGGACCCTCTGCATCCTGGGCCCCACTGCTGCTCTCCCCAGAGGCAGCGAGCCCTCTCTCTAGCCTCAGCGCATCCCACCTCCTTTGCTTAGCTCCGGCAAAGCAAAGAACTTTTCAAAAAGATCTTTACTAAAAGAGAAAGGGAAGAGTAAGTTAAGAAATGACAAGCTCTGGAGCAGATGAGCTGACAGAGCTGGATTCTGATTCTAAACCATGCCCTCATGCCTGGCCGCAGCCGGCTCATCGGGGGCAGGGGAAGTGGTCAGATCTCGGAGCCCTGGCCCCGCTTGGCTGCTCTGCCAGTGGCTCTGATGCCCAGCCTTTGGGAGCTGGGAGTTGGCAGAGCTGCTCAATCAGGGCGATTCTCTCTTCCTCCAGATACTGCAGCTGCTTCTGACCGGACACTGCCAGTCTGGCCTGCAGCAAACTGCAATTTTACACCCTCTTTGCCATCTGCTGTGCCCGGGGCCTGTCAACCAGGCTGGTCCAATATACATCACTCAGCAGGACTGTGTCAATCCCACACTCAAAACTGCAACAACCTTAATTCTTTCCTAGAGCTTCAAGGCTCTGCCTGGGGTGGCTCCAGCCCACCTCTAGGCCTCAGCCCATTCCACTGCTTCATCTAATCTCCAGCTACATTTGCAAAGCAGTTTCAGATGGATGTGCCAGAGCCCAGGATCCCAAGAACCTGTTCACCCAGACCCCTCAGACAACTCCAGATCAGACCTCAGACCAGTGCATCAGCATCGCTGGGGTCTCTGGATTAAAGTGCAAGGGTCTGAGGCCACACAAGACCTGCTGGATCAGAATCCCTGCAATTGAAGCCCAGGGCCAGCACTTTTAACAAGCTTCGCAGGCAACTCTCACACTCCAAAGGCCAAGAAGTACCACCCTACACCTACTGAATTCCATACATTCTCCATGCATATATGATAATGATAGCTAAAACATTTATTGAGCACTTACTATGTGCCAGGAAGTGTTTTCCTGTATTCACTCAGTTAATCCTCATAGCAACGCTATGGTAACTTGCCAAAGTCCATACAACCTTTGGTGGGCAGTCAGAAATCGAACCCAAGCCCTGTGAGTTCTGAGGCTGCACGCAACCAGCCCAGGCTCTAGCACACAATCTGTACCCCTACACTAACCCTCACACCTCGGAACTCCTGACAAAAGAGGAGACAGAGGGCCAGGGTGTTTTTCAAGGCTCCTGGTTTCTCCCTCACCCACGTCTGGCATCCCCAGATCTGAGCTGAGAGAGCCAGCAGCCAAGCCAGCAGGGCCAGGGCGCTGGTGAGTGGTGGCCCCAGGACTTTGGCAGCACCTCCAGGCCCTGAGGCTCAGCCCAGCCTGCTGCAAGGAGTGTGCCCACCACAGGACTCCACTGCCAGAGCCCCTGGCCCCTGCCCCCAGCCTCCGATGCCCAGTGTGTCCTGCTCCCTGAGACCTGAGCCCCTGACAGGGCCCTCCTGGAATGCTGCAGCCAGAGAGCAGATGTGCTAGCGGCTCTCTCCAAGAGCTAGTCTTCTTAGGAATCCTGCCATGGGGGAAAGGCAGGGGGTGGGGGAGGAGTGGAAAAACAACTGAAATACCATAACACAGAAAAGTGATCCAAATAAAAAGCAGCAACTGTGTATCTGGAAGGAATAAACTGAGGAGGAGAGGCGCAGAGTTGTGCAGCGTGGCCGAGAGGCTGCCAACCTTGGCAGCCCCAGGGCTGGGGGCGGGGTGGCTGGCACCAACCGGCCATAGGGCTGCTCCGGCCAGGGCCCGGAGTGTGGGGACCCAGAGTCTGGGCTGAGGCAGGGGCATGAGGACCGGATCCCAGGGCTCCAGGTGCTGTGTTCTTCAGCCCCCCAACACCCATCCAGAGGGTCCTTCTCGTCACTCTCCACCTGAAGTCAGCTTGAGATCATGGAAAGAGCCAGAATGATACGTGGACTCACAGGCATTTGAGCCTATGGAGAGAAGGCTTTCTCAGAATAGGGCCAGATGCTCTGAGAGGGAAGAGATGGGAAGGATTTATTTTGAGGCCACAAGAGGCCGGATCAGGAGGATCCCTTTTGATGAGCAGTGCAGTCTTGGGCAACTCACTTATGTAAATTGAGCCCAAATCTCCTCACTGTCAGATGGGCTCACTCAGGCTTTCTCTGTGCACCTCAGCGTCAAACAAGACCCATAAGATGGGAGTTCCCATCATGGCTCAGCGGAAACAAATCTGAATACTATCCATGAGGACACAGGTTCGATCCCTGGCCTCACTCAGTGGGTTAAGGATCTGGCATTGCCATGAGTTGTGGTGTAGGTCACAGACATGGCTTGGTTCTGGCATTGCTGTGGCTGTGGTGTAGGCTGGCGGCTACAGCTCCAATTAGACCCCTAACCTGGGAACTTCCATATGCCGTGGGTGCGGCCCTAAAAAGACCAAAAAAAAAGAAAAAAAGACCCATAAGATGAACAACCTATCACCTATCAAGGCTGGGGCTTGAGCACAGAAACGAAGACATGTCACACAACGTAGAGTCGAAAGATTGGGTTTGAGACCTACTTACTACCTGTGTGACCTTGGTGTAGATACCTAACCTCTCTGTGCTCAAAAAGCCAAAGCCTAGGTATGTGAAAAGCTTTTGAAAGATCAGCCAGGTACCAGGTACAGATTGCGCATATACTTTTGTGAGGTAGGTGTTACTATTCCCATTTTACAGGTGGAGAAATAAGGCTCAGGAAAGTTAAGGAGCTTCTGAAAACTGAGGTGCAGAAGCTGAACTATGTCTGTCTGACTCTGGAGCCCCCGTCCTCTCTCCTGTTGCAGCCCAGGGGGCAGGGATGGGCAGTGCCCCATCTGGTGAGATGAAAGGAAGTCATAGCAGAGAAGCTGGCCAGTTATATCTGGCAGCAGGGGGCAGGGACTCTGTTTGGGCTTGGCTTGCAAGGAGGTTTGGTGGAATGAGGTGTGCCCAGACCTGAATGAACTGAAGCCCACACAGTATCATGACGACCCGGATGCCAGGTGCCCAGGGGTGAAAAAATGCTATATAATCCACCATGAGGGTGACTGTCATGCAGAGCCTGGGGAACAAAGCAGGGAGCATGAGAGCTGCCAAGTAGGTCAGCAGAGCATCAAACTGTTGAGTGAGATATGTGCCAAGTTGGAACAAGCTGGATTGTTAACAGGATAACCACAGATTAAAGGAGGCCCAGACAGGTCACCAGGATGGCTCAGGAATAAACTCCACAACAGTGGCTGAGGCCTCCTCTTCTCCCAGATGCTCTATGAGGCCACAGAGACTTTCACATGGACAGGTTATCAAGACCTGGGCTCAAGCACAGACAGAAAGAGAGCTGGTGGCGTGTCACAGGATAAGGAGTTGAAGAATCAGGTGTGAGACCTACTTACTAGCCATGTGACCTTGGCGTAGACCCTTAACCTCTCTGTGCTCAAGAGAGCCAAATCCTAGGTAAGAGCAAAGACAGTTTCCCTCCATGCCTGCTCACCAGCCCCTGCCCGTAGCCTCCTCTGTGAAGCCTGCCATGCTGGCCATGAGTGAGCCTCTCCCTTCCTGGAACCGTGTAGTCCCTGCACACACCTCATATGAGCCTTTGGGTTGGATAGTTTTGACCATATCCATTATAATGACCAGCACGTGTGTCTGTCACCCCATCAGGACTGTGGGCTTCTCAAAGGCACCCCATCATGGTGCCTGAGAGAGGGACTATTAAGTGTTAGAGAAATGAAGGACAGACGAAGAGAAGCAAAATCCATCTGGGAGCTTTCTAAAAGCAGGAGTTGATCTGGGTCTTAAAGGAGTATTTCTTTCTTTTTTTTTTTGTCTTTTTGGGGGCTCACCCATGGCCTATGGAGGTTCCCAGGCTAGGGGTCGAATCAGAGCTACAGCTGCTGGCCTGCACCGTAGCCACAGCAACACCAGATCCAAGCCGGGTCTACAACCTACACCACAGCTCACAGCAATGCTGGATCCTTAACCCACTGAGCAAGGCCAGGGATGGAACCTGCATCCTCATGGATACAAGTCAGATTTGTTTCCGCTGAGCCACGTCGGGAACTCTGGAGTTTATGTATTTTGACATACATTCTCTTCAAGGAAATCAAAGTTCTTGGTTCCTAACACCTGAGTTCGCCATACCAGCCCCTAAATGCTAGAAGAATTCTCTCCCCCATGTTTATTCATTCATTCCACATTGACTGAACTTAAACTATGCGTCAGGCTAGGAAACAAAAGCTAAGAAGATAGGGTCCCTGTTCTCAAAGATGTAACTGCGAAGTGCCTGGGAGTGAGGGACAGATAAGCACATGGATAATCATATTTTTGGACCATCTAGAAGATTCTTTGGGAGCCCATTAAAGAGAGAGCCAATCCATCCAGGAGGGAGCAAGGAAAGGGCTGATATGTGCAGCTGTGCAAGTTGTACACTGCACAAAGCAGAGTGCTCCCCAGGGCTGTGCAAAGCAAGGGCCCCACCTTCTAGGCTGGCAGCATCTTAAGCCCTGTTGCCCCTCATCCCCACCCCCAAACCTTCATCCATCAGCCTGGTCCCTGTAGGTCTTTCTCCTCCTTTGGCTCCTCTCCTCCCTAAGGACCCCTTTGCCCAGGCTTCCAGAGAAGGTTTCTTCAGGAGAACGCCCCCGGCGCCCCTGTGATCCCCTTTCTCCTGCCAGCTCTATAAAGAAAGCCAGCTCTTCTCAGAGAATTACATTTTTGGGAAGTGTGATTCATGGGGAAAGAACTCTTTCCACGGCTTTCTAACCTTTGATGTGACCCCAAAAAACCTGTGGCTAATACAGAGAGCTCTAAATTTCACAAAGCTCATAAACACAGGAGCCGGACTGCACTGGGCCGTGAACAAGGCCTCTGGCGAGCCAGCTCTTGCCACCAGCTGGAGGAATGTTCCCTTTCCCACCCTACACCAGCAGCCCTCCCCACAAGCCCTCTGCTCCCCCCGCAGCTCCTGCAGGGCCAGCGTCCCAGGGCCCCCATGGCTGGGAGGGGAGGCTTGCCAAGACCCCCCGATGAGTCCACGGCTGGACCCAGAACCTCTGCCCCATGAATTCTGATAGGGAAGGCCTCGGTTGTTAAGCAAAAGAGGGAAAGGCCGGAGAAACAGACTCTAAAATACAGCCTCTCTGATGGGAAAAACAGCTGGGACCGGAAAGATGCTTGTGAATTTCAGGTGACATGTCTGCAGAAATAGTGCCCACTGTGGACACCAGCAGCCACAGACCTTGTTCAGACTGAGGTTTCTGGAAGTTTTCTTGCAAAGGAAAGCAATAGAAATGAAGTCTATTTCCCCCGTGAAAACAGTGGTAGTTTTTGTGGGGGTTATTTTTAAAGACAAATCTATCAGTGACAGGTTTAATGAATGAGAAGAAATAGACGTGTTCTCTACACAATATACCTCTTTTTAAAATTTATTTATTTATTTTTGGCCACCCCTGCAGCATGAGGAAGTTCCTGGGCTAGGGATTGAACCCGCACCACAGCAGTCCTTAACCCACCAGGCCACCAAGAAACTCCATTTTCCCTTCCTTCCTCCCTCCCTTCCTTCCCTCCTTCCTACCTCTTTCTAAAGCAGAGTATAGAAGATGCAGGACAAAGCAGGAACACAAAAGATAGTAAATAAAATGCCTCATATGGTGCCTGGCCTATAGTAGGTGATCAATAAATGGTCATGGTTGTTATAATGCCTTATTTTATTACCTGAGCAATCCCTGGGACAGGCACAGAGCAGAGCAAGGAGAAGGGTCATAAAGTTTCCAGGAACTAGTCAGAGGCTCTGCCTGCCCATCCTGAGAAGGGGCCCCAGGCCCTCCGGGTAAGGAAGTGGACTGACTATGGGGAGGACATTTGTGCTCTGCTGCTCATGCTGAAAATAGCACCACCACACAGCTGGCGGCAGAAGCAGAGGGACAGGCAGTGGCCACACTAAACTGACAGCTGGCTTCAGGACACTTAGTTGGGACTTCCC
This sequence comes from Phacochoerus africanus, assembly GCF_016906955.1. Lineage (NCBI taxonomy): Eukaryota > Metazoa > Chordata > Mammalia > Artiodactyla > Suidae > Phacochoerus > Phacochoerus africanus. Next base: position 202,938,825 of record NC_062544.1, on the reverse strand, counting down.
TCCCTTCTGCCTCTCCCATAGCACACCTCAGCAATTTGGAAGTCAAAGGCTCCCCCACCCCCAGTCCAAAGACTCCTGAAACATGTTTTTGTCACTGGGTTTGGGCCTCACAGGTGGCGAAGTGGTGGGACCCTGGGCTACCACATTCTCTCTGCAGATAGGGAAACGGAGCCTGGGCAGACAGCCAACAGCCTGTCCCCATGCCTCCTGTTCTAGCAGGTAGGTGATGTGGGCACTTGACCCATGTGCAGAACAAATGCAAAGATTCCTTTCCTGCCCCTCTGAGGAATGTGTGTCTTGTACCCTGGAAAGCCTTTCAGTTCATCAGCCATTTCAGAGTTCTCATCATCTCTCATCCCCTAACGGCCAGGGTACACCAGAAAGGTGAACCTGGTTCCCTTCTCCAAGGTTATGGCCACATTGGGGGCAGGACTGGGTGGTGTCCTGGTGGGGGCCACCTAACAGGCCCCCAGCCAGCCCTCCTACACTTGCAACACCGCCCATGGCACCGGCGCACCTGCCTCTCGGCTGGTTAATTTCATCTCTCTCCTCCCCTCTGTTTTCTCCACCTCCATTTTCATCAGATTCTCACCTTCTCTACTGAAGGGAGAACAGAAAGGACCTCCTTCTGGGGTGTGCAGAGGCTCAAAAACGAAGATGCCCCCCGGGGGGTCTTGCTGTTGCGTCCACGTTTACCATTTACCACGTTGACTCTCTAGGATTTGTGGTCAGGAGACATGACTTACCACTTACCTGTACTCATCATTTACTCGTGGAACCTCAATGGCCTCATTTGTGAGGTGGAGATAACAACAATATCACCCCCTGAGGTTGGTTGTTGAGAGGAGTAAATAAGGCGAGCTATGAGAATGGGCTTTGCAAACTGCGGAGGGCTACGCTTAATAATTACGGTGATTAATATTATTACAGTGCAGCAAGTACGATCAAAACAGCCTCTGTCCCTCAGAAATAGCCCCCAAGCCTGTGGTTGTTTTCAGGGGACACCACCATAGCTTTCAGGGAGGGCCAGGGTAAGGTCAACCTCCAGCAAGTAGGCAGTGATTACACCCCCAAGGTTCTTTCCCAGGGATTTAGGGAGGGCTAAGTGGGCGGGGCCCCAAGTCACGTGAGTCTTTCAAAGCCAGCCCCCAGCCCCGACGGCAGGACCAGAAGAGCAAAGCACTAAAAGGAGCTGCTCCCTAGAGTCCAATCCAGCCAGGTTTCCCCCTCCCACCCTCAAGGGCCCAGCTCAGAGGGGTCCAGAGAGACTGAGACTCCTTGGCTCCAACAATAACCGATGTTGCTTGTCCAGCCTGTGCTGGGTGCTTTCCAGCCATCTTCTCTAGTTTGACCCTAATCAGAGCCCTGACACACAGAGGTTACTATACCCTTTTTCGGATGCAGCTCTGACCAGATGTGATTTTCCCATGGTTGCTCATCTCGTTAGTGGCAGAGCTGGACAAGATTCGAATCAAGATCTGTGTAGGTCCAAAGCTCAGAACCACTCTACCCACTGCCTGCTTGTGGTGTCAGCCCCAAACGGCAGGGTGGGCTGGGCTAGCTTCTGGGTGGGGTCCCCAGCCAGACCCGGGAGAGAAGAGAACCTGGGAGGAGAGGGGAAATGGTTTACTCTCAGTAACTGCACTTCTGGACCCCGGCAAGGCCTGTGCACAACCAGACTAAACCACAGGGCTGCCCTGCCCTTGTATCCACCCGGGATGGGTGTCAAGACTGACCTGCTCCAGTGCTTGGCTCCAAGCTGGGAGAGGCCTCACAGAGACCCAGAAGGAGGGCTCCCCTCTTTCCTTCCTGCTCCCTGCAGAACAACAGGGACCTGGTTGTGGAGTGGATGGGGGTGAGGAGAGGCAGCCCTCCAGTCTTGCCCTCCCAGACTGGCTGCAGGAAAACATGTCTGAGCCCTCTGTGGGGCAGGGCCCGGCCAGCTTCCCCTCTCTTGTCATCGCCCAGGAATGAGGTCCAGAACGAGGGAGAGATCAAATCCTATAGTTTTTGTGGGGATGGATCCCCCGAGGGGATTTTTTTATTATTACATTTATTTATTATAATTTATTACATATATTTATTACATTTATTACAAAAGTCATAGAGACACAGGATTTGGCAAATAGAATAAGAATAATTAGCTGACATTTTACCACCATAAACAACCACTGGTAACATTCTCATGTAGTTCCTTCCCAGCTTTCCCACTTCTTTTTTATGATTAAAATTATTTTTAAAAATAAATGTAGTTATAGGAGTTTCCATTGTGGCTCAGAGGTAACGAACCAGACTAATATCCATGAGGATGCAGGTTTGATCCCTGGCCTCACTCAGTGGGTTGAGGATCTGGTGCTGCCATGAACTGTGGTGTAGGTCACAGACACTACTTAGATCTGGTGTTGCTGTGGCTGTGGTGTTGGCTGGTGGCTACAAGCTCTGATTTGACCCCTAGCCTGGGAACTTCCATATGCTGCAGGTGTGGCCCTAATAAAAAAAGTAATTATGCCATTTCTGGAATGTGGAGGGATTTTCACATTGCTTGTCATGACATTAAATCACCTTTTTTGGGTGGGTGTGGGGAAGCCCACTGTATGGGTGGAGGTAAAGTCTTCCACTCCCTGATTGAAGAATATTTGTAGATGAAGCCTCCCAAAGGTAGAAAACTTGAATCACACATCCTAGACACTACTAAGAAATTACTTTTAGTAATGAGTCACATTAAGTCAACCTTTAATAAACCTCCTATTTTGAAAAGAATAAAATTATATGGACTCAGGGGGCTGGTCCAGAAAAGTCAAGCAGTCCTTGGTTGCAATAGATTGGGGAGGGGGCCCTCAAGAGAGGGAGGCATGGCTGGGGTGAGGATGGGGCACCTGTCACTGACCCAGGAGCCACACAAATCAGGCCCCCTGCCTGCTTGGCCCTGCAGGACCTGTTTCACAACACTGCTTCGGGGCCAGAGAATGGCCAGGTGATTTCAACTCATGGTAGAAGAATATTAGATTGGAAACAGCCTCTGTCAGATGGCTGCGGTCCTTTCCGGGGCTTTCCCGCCCTGCACTTTCAGGGAAGCCCTGAAGGCCCCGCCCACTGCCGGGCCACAGTCAACCCTTCCTCACCCCCAGGTGGTCTCCAGCCCACCAGCCTGCTCCGGGATGCTCTCAAACAGATAGATACTCTGAGGTTTATTAGGTATTTATCAAGGGGCTGCCAAATGCATTGTTTGAGTCCAGATGCAAACAGGAAGAAACCATCCTGCCCCCAGAAGTTTATAATCTAATTACTGATGAATTTAAAACAAAGGCTGTGTGGTCTAACGGTCAATGGCTGGCACTCCGGAGTCAGACTTAGCCTGGCTGAGTGCTTCCCCCTGCCTCCCTGCCTCTTATTAGTCAACTGAGTTACCTTAACCTTTCTAAGCCCCAGCTTCCTCATCTGCAGAATGGGGTTAATCTAATTTACCTGCAGAGTGTGGGAAGGATTAGAGACAATATATGTAAAGTGTCAAGCTTTCAGAAGCGTTGGTTATAATTAAAGTAGCACAAAACACATGTAAAATGCTCAGAGCCCTAAGGGGTGAAGGAAACAACAGTTCTTCTAGAGCGAGTGTTCTCACCCCTGGCTAAGCATTAGAATCACCTAGGGAGCTTTGAAATTATGCAGATAGCCAGGCCTCACAGACCACTTAAACCAGAATGGGACCCCAGCCTGCAGACATTGTTTAAATTTTTTTTTTTTTTTTTGGTGCTTTTTAGGGCCACACCCGTGGCAAATGGAAGTTCTCAGGCTAGGGGCCGAATCAGAGCTACAGCTGCCAGCCACAGCCACGCCAGATCCGAGCCACGTCTGCGACCTACACCACAGCTCACGGCAACGCCAGATCCTTAACCCACTGATCGAGACCAGGGATCAAACCTGCATCCTCATGGATACCAGTTGGGTTCCTTACTGCTGAGCCACAACAGGAACTCCAATATAAAAATTATTAATGAGGCATTTTACATTACTGCTTTTCATACTGAGTCTCCAAAATCTGGAGTATATTTTATACTCAGACCACATCTCAATTCAGACTGGCCACAGGTGCTCAATTCAGACTAGTCACATGTGGCTAATGGCAATGGTATTGGACTGGCTAGAGGCACAGTTGACCTGGAATCCCACTGGACAGGTAATAAGAGGCAGTGGAAAAGATCCATGGGAGGGGACTAAAGAGTTTCAGAATTAGCCAAGAGGTTCTTAAGTGAGAGGGTGACTGTAGCCCAGACGGCAATGATGGCTGGGGGTCCAGAGGCCACCCCCAAACCAGAACAGGACAACTGGACAGACACATGCAAAGAATGAAGCTGAACCCTTATTTTCTCCCATACACAAAAATCAACTCAAAATGGATTAAAGACTTAAACATAGGACCCGAGTCCTTAAAACTCCTAAAAGAAAATATAGAGGAAAAGTTCCTTGACATTAGTTCTTGGCAACTATTTTTTGCATTTGACACCAAAATCATAGGCAACAAAAGCAAAAATAAACAAGTGGGACTACATCAAACTGAAAAGTTTCTGCACAGCAAAAGCAACAGTGAACAAAATGAAAAAGCAACATAAGAAATAGGAGAGAATATTTGCAAACCATGTATCCAAAAATGAGTTAATATCCAAAATACTCGGGAACTCTTAGGACTCAATAGCAAATAATAATCCCATTACAAAATGGAAAAGGATCTGAATAGACATTTTTCCAAAGACATACAAATGGCCAACAGGTGTATGAAAAGGTACACAATTATCACATCATTAGAGAAATACAAATCAAAACCCCACAGTGAGCTACCATCCCATACCTATGAGCATGTCTATTATCAAAAAAACAAGGACAACAGGTGTTGGTGAGGATGTGGAGAAAAGGGAACCCTTGTGCACTGTTGGTGGGAATGTAAATTGGTAGAGTCGTCATGGAAAACAGTATGGATGTTCCTCAAAAAATTATAAATAGAATATTTGATCTAGCAATCCCACTTCTGCGTTTGTATTCAAAGGAAATGAAACCACTATGTCGAAGAGATAGCTGCATTCCCATGTTCACTGCAATCTTATCCACAAAGTCAAGATATGGAAACAACCTAAGTGTCTCCTGACAAATGAATGGATAAAGATGTGGTATATTTATACAATGGCCATTAAAAAGAAGGCAGTCCTACCATTTGCCACAGCAGGAATTAAATTGCACAGCATTATGGTAAGAGAAATAAGTCAGACAGGGACAGACAAATATTTTAAGGTAAAAGTTATAGGTAGAATCTTAAAAAAAAAAAAAAGTCTAGTGGAATGGTAGTTGCCAAGGACTGGGTGATGGGGTGAATGGGGAGATGCTGGTCAAAAGGTACAAACTTTCAGTCATAAGACAAATAAGTTCCGAGGACCTAAGGCCCAGCATCACGACTATTGTGAATTAGCACTGTATTTTTTTTTTCTTTTTGACATTTTCCTGTTTCTTTTTTTAATGATTATTTTTTCCATTAGAGTTGGTTTACCGGGTCCTGTCAATTTTCTATTGGACAGCAAAGTGACCCTGTCACACATACATACACAAGAATACTTTTCTCACATTATCCTGCATCGTGCTCCATCACAAGTGACTAGATACAGTTCCCAGGGCTATACAGCAGGATCCCATTGCTTATCCAAACACTGTATTGTATACTTGAAAAAAAGGGTATAACTATGTGAGATGATGGGTGTTTTAATTAGCTTGTGGTAATCATTTCACAGTGTATACACAGATCATCACAGTGTATACTGAAAAATATGTATAATGTTATTTGTCAATTACACCTCAATAAAGCTGGGGGGGAGTCCAAAGACAATGAGGGGCCAATGAGAGGCTGAAGGAGGAAACCCTAGCAGGTGACCAGCCCCATAAGTAGCACTGGGAGCCTTGGTACCTGCCTTCACCCTGACCGGAAGAGACCCCAGCCCAGGGGCTGCAAGTGTGAATTTTCCGGGTTGGGAGAAGGCTGTTTTACGGTTCCTTTGGCTCCCGTTCATGGAAGCAGAGACTTGCACCAGACCCCTCCCCTTCTGTTCCCCCCACCACCCCTGCAGCCCATAAAGGGTAATGGAGCTGAAGTTAAAATAGTCACATGAAACCCACCTCATTTGAAAGGGCACCTGCTTTAAAGGCCAAATTTCCTGAGCCCAGGTTTATACATTAAGCTACAGAAAGACCTAATTAATTCAGACCAACCCCATTAACTCTGAATTTGGGATACATTCTGCCTAGGGCAGGTCTGAAGTCTTTCCTTTTGTGCTATCTATGAAGAAATGGTTTGCTAAGCAAATAAATAGTGCAGGCCAGGTTACAGACAGGTCTGGCTTACTTAAAACTGTTTTTAAGAACTTTGAAAATCACTTTAGCAGCCCCATTTGCAGGAAGTTAATGAGATCATTACAGCTGGTCCTTATCTATTTATTTCAACATTTCAGTTTTCCAAGCACCGTCATACACACTATTGGATGTGACCCTTTGAGTGGAGATGATGTTATTTTTCAGTCTCCAGCAACTAATTTAATGCCTAATTTAAGTAGGTACTTAACAGTTGCTAAATGAATGGAGGTGGGCATGGCAAATATCAGGCCCATATTACAGGTGAGGAAAATGAGGTTCAGTGTTGTTTACAACCTGTCTCTAGGGGATCCCTCCAGCTGGACCAGCCACATGGTTAGTAAGTGGTGAAACTGGGGTTTGACCCATTCCCGGCTTTAAGGGATCTTCCCATTCTATTCTACTGTTATCATAGGACTACTGCTTGACAATTTTGTAGCCAAGTTTGGGGAACAGTGTTTTCTTAGGAACAATAAAAGCCCCACTTTTTATTTTTGGTAAATAAAGGCTTTTCCACAGGTAAAGGAGTTAGTAAGTTCTGGAACCTGAGCCTCCCCACTAGCCAGCCGCCATCCCCTTCTCTGCCCGACTCTGACACAGGTCACTCTCCACGCATGGCCACTGGGATGTCAGGGCCAGCACAGGCGAGCTTCCTCCGGCCAGGGAAGGGCTAGAAAACAGCTCCGAACGGCCAGTCCTCCAGGGATTGCCCAGGCCTCCCCCAGAAGGGTGGTCTCCTTCCTCCCCGTCTCCCCTTCCCCAGAATGGTGGGGGTTTGGTACCAGGGGGAGATGGTCACTGTCTCTCCTGCCCTTTGTTCTGGAGGCTCTGCCGGCTTGGAACACCGCGTGGGGAAAATTCCCTGATCATGAGATCTGCAGGCTGCAGGGTCCCCGGGGAAGGCCGGGCCTGGGGCTCTTTCGTGCTGCAGCTGGAAAGAGGGGTTGGGTTTCAGTGAGCTGGGCTGGCGGGGGAGGCAGGCTGCCTTCCCGGCGGCAGGGTGGTGAGGGAGCCGGCCCTGGGAACCAGCAGTGCCGACAGCTTCCTGTCGAGAGCTGGGGGCCCCGCATGACCGCTCCCCACTTGGTGGATTAGGGGGTGAAAGGCCCCAGGAGGGGGAGAGTCGGGGCGGGGGGCACTATCTGGCCTGGCTGAGGGAGTGGGAGGCAGAGCACCAAGTCTGATTTTGCTAAATGAATTCTGCTGGCTCCTTGTCACACGGTCCAGCGAGTCGCCTCTGTCTGGGGAGGGAGGTTGCGGTGAGCCTTGGCTGTTTGTTTAAAGTCCCCTTCCCCCAACCTGGCCACACACATCCCCACAGTGCCTGACAGGGAGAAAATGCAGTAGCCACAGATCTGCTTGGGGAAGATGAGATAGGCTCTGGCTGTGACAGGGAACAGACAGGTGGCTGGTGTGAGAGCAGTGCACACGGCTCTGACTCCCAGGCTTTGTCCCCAGCTGGTCCCCCCAGGCCATGTGCAGCTGCGGCCAGGGGACCAGGCCTCCCACTAAAGCTGTCAGCCCTGCAAGGCGTGGTCTAGAGATGTCCTGTTCTGTTCAACAAGCATTTATTGAGCACCTACTGTATATGGAAGTGAGCACAGAGGCAGGTAGAAGACAGACTTGAGATGATAAGGTTTGAGTGTGATGGGCTACAGCGAGGCATAGAAGGTGGTAGCCGGGTCAGCCTGGGGCTCAGAGAGAACTTCCTGGAGTAGACGGTACCTCAGAGGAGGGAGAGGCCAGCAGGGAGGGCAGGTCAGTTCAGAAGGAGTTCCCCAGGGACACAGTTTAGCCGTGGATTTCTGGGAGCAGTTTCAGATCCCACCTGGTGTCCAGATCCCCTCTTCCCCTCACCCCTGCCCTGCCACCACTGCCCAGGAGGTGGCCTTGAACCTGCAGGCCTGGGGAGGTGGAGAGAACCAGTGAGCTGGCTTCTTAGCTGGCACAGGCCTCCTCCGTCAGGCTTTCTGGGTTCTTCTCAGCTGGACTCGCTCCTCCTCCCTCATACACACTCCCTGTGAAGGATGCAGTGGATGGTGGAGACAGAGAAGGGACCACCAGCCCTCCACCACCCTCCAACCGAAGACCAACAGCCCTTGGCCAAAACCCCACGCTGCCTGATACCTCCCCAGCATCTGAGTGTGCGCCCTGGGCCGCCTCTTTGGGATTTCGGCTGCAGCTCTCTCTACCCTGTAAGTGATTTTTGTTCCAAGCTCCATGTCTATTGTTTACACAGCTCAGAGTTCCATGGAGTTAGAACATGATTCCTTTCTACGGAAGGTGCTGTGAAAAGCCCCTGGTCTTGGGGGAGGGGGGAGCCATGGCCTTGTGGCCAGTCAGGCACCTCATTCTGCTGGGCTGCTCCACCCAGGATGCTCTCCCCAGAGCTGGCTCAGCCCGGAGGCCCTGGGAGCTCCTGCAAGTGTCCTGGGACTCTGAGGGAGCCCAGGTTCTGGAAGTCTCGCTGGGAATTCCAGCCCATGGAATGGAGATGTCTCTGCACAGAGTCCCCCCATCCTGAAACACCTCCCAAAGAGGCCAGGATGGAAATGTACCCCTCTCCAGGCCAGCTCCCAGCTGCCACTTTATCTGAGGGACCCCCAGAGGACAAGGGAAGCTGATGCTTGGCTGTCCAGTGAGCAGAATGATGGGAGAGGAGGAAAAGGCTGTCCACTCACCTTGAGGGGCGTCTGAACACTCCTCCCTGCTTTTTTTTTTTTTTTTTGTCTTTTTTGTTGCTATTTCTTGGGCCGCTCCCTCGGCATATGGAGGTTCCCAGGCTAGGGGTCGAATCGGAGCTGTAGCCACCGGCCTACGCCAGAGCCACAGCAATGCAGGATCCGAGCCGCGCAACGCGGGATCGTTAACCCACTGAGCGAGGGCAGGGACCGAACCCGCAACCTCATGGTTCCTAGTCGGATTCGTTAACCACTGCGCCACGACGGGAACTCCTCCTCCCTGCTTTTAACCAGCACGTCCTGCCTCTGGGGATTCTCTCCAGCACCTTCCCCCACCCCACCCCCACCGCCGCCACTGGCTTATTTTAAGAACTGTCTAGATGCAGTGGGCAGCCGTCTGAAGGCTTGAGGACTCTGATGATTATTCCTCAGCGTCTCCCCCTGGTTGTCCCCTGAAAGCTGGTTCCAAGCTCCCTACCCTCCAACAAATCTCACTCCTGCCTCTTGCCTCATTTTCCCTTCCCTCTACCCTCCCCACGACTTCCTTCTCTGTCCCACAGCCCTGTCCCTCCAGCCTGTTCTGCTCTTGGTTTCTGCGTCCTCTCCACACACACTCTGCATATTGCTCATCCCTGCCCTGCAGCCAACAAGCCCCGGGGCAAGTCACCTGCTTCCCTGGACCTGAGTTTCCCTGTTTGGAAAAATGGTAGGAGCAGCAAGAGGGAATGGGGCTTTGGATGGTCTGGAGAGTTCCTGCCAGCCCTTCTAAGATCCAAAGCACCTCCCTGGTACCTGGGCAGGTGTTATTAAAAAAAAAAGAAAAAGAAAAGGAGTTCCCATTGTGGGTCAGTGGTAATGAACCCAACTAGTATCTATGAGGAGGACGAGGGTTTGATCCCTGGCCCCGCTCAGTGGGTTAAGTATACAGGATTGCCACGAGCTGTGGTGTAGGTCGCAGCTACAGATCTGATTCAACCCCTAGCCTGAGAACTTCCATATGCCATGGCTGCAGCCCTAAAAAACAAAAGAAAAGGGAAGAAAAAGACTACCCACTATGTTCACTGGCCCCCCCTGGGCTGGGGAGAAATCCCTTTACAGATTCAAGAGACCACAGGTCAAATGACAGAAAGGGGCAGCCAAATGTGGACACACCAGTGGGAAGGAGCCTTCCACTCTACCCCCTCCCTTGACTAGTTCAAATACTCCTGAGTTCGGAAAATTTGCCAAATAGTTCTGAGCCAAGGATCCCTCAAAGGAGTGGCTTAGTGTCTGGGGTTACAGAGACATTGTTACTGCAGCAGAGCATGCTATAAGCCATTTGCCGGTTTAATTTAATTATTTACGATAACACTTCAGAGTAAAAACTACACTTGTCAAAATAAAGGGGACTTTGTGCTGCAATGACCCAAATTTTATTGTTGCATTACTTAATGCACTGAAACCTGGTAATCAGCACCAGATCTCCCTGCAACTCGGGCAAATCAGCACCGCGCCAGAGGAATGAAATGGATTATTGCTTCCTGGGGGAATTCTTTTAAAGGATTCTAAGGAAAAAGGTGTTTCGAGTCTATCCTCCCACCCTAGTCATATCTCCTTCTTTTCCCCCAAAGGAAAAGAAATGTTGGCCATTTCCTGCGTGCCCTCAGCCTACCTCTCTTCCTTCGCACATATAATCCCCTCTGCCCAATGCCATCCCCGTCATCTGCTGGTCCTAAACCTGTCTGCACCACAGAATCCCCTAAGGAATCTTTTAATTCAGACTCTTGGGACCCACCCTGGAGAACCCCCACTGAGCTTAAATGTCACCTCCTCTGTGTCACCATCCCTGCCATCCAGACCCTGTTGGGCACTTTCGCCTCCATGGCTCAGTTTGCTCTTCTCCTGACAGCTTCTGCTCCTTGACTGTAAGTTCCTTGAGGGCAGGGTCTTTATCTCTTACCTCCGGGACCTCAGCAGAGCCAAGTGTCTGCCCCCAGGGCAAGTTCAAGCAATGGCAGCTGGTTGAGTGTTGGGCAGTCCTTTGAGGAACAGAGTTGATAAGAGTTATACAGAACCACCCAGGCCGCGGCACCAACTCCTGTCCCCACCTGGCATGGGGCCCCTCTCCTTCCCCACCCTCCATACCTGCATGTCCACATTCTTTCTTTGGCAAAAATGGCCTTTGGAGGACAAGACCCTTTTTTTTTTGCTTTTTTTAGGGCCACACTTATGGCATATGGAGGTTCCCAGGCTAGGGGTCAAATTGAAGCTGCAGCTGCACGCCTATGCCACAGCCACAGCAATGCAGAATCTGAACCACATCTGTGACCTACAGCTCATGGCAACACTTGAGCCTTAACCCACTGAGTGAGGCCAGGGCTAGAACCTGCATCTTCATGGATGCTAGTCAGATTCATTAACTGCTGAGCCACAACAGGAACTCCTGGAGGACAAGACCTTTGTGGACATGAGCTTCCTGGCTACACAGTGTGGTATGCTTTGGGAGATGTGACCTCACAGCCGAGTGTAAAGGGCATGTGATTCGGCCTTGCTCACCAGTCTCAGAAAGTCAGGCAAGACCAGCTTCAGGTACTTGCTCCTTATTAATGGCCCTCCCCCAAGGCCCAAGGCTACCAGCTTCTCTCAGTGCTCCCTGCAGCCCCTTCCTCTCCATTATTCACAGAAGTGATAGCAGTGATGGCACCCCAGGTGAACTGCAGCCAAATCTAGCCTTGGGCACCTACTCCTTCATCCTATCTATGCATCCACAGAGTCATTTATTGCTAAGTCTAGGAGGAAGATAAAAAAAAAGAGAGTGACTCAGTTCCCACTCTTTGCGGGGAGGGGGGCGGTTAGTGCCACACCTGCAGCATATGAAGGTTCCCAAGCTAGGGGTTGGATCAGATCTGTAGCTGCCAACCTACACCACAGCAACTCAGGATCTGAGCCACTCATGGCAATGCCAGATCTTTAATCCACTAAGCAAGGCCAGGGATCGAACCCTTGGCCTCATGGACACTAGTTGGGTTCATTAACCACTGAGCCATGATGGGAACTCCCTGGTCCCTGCTCTTAAGGGCTTATAATCTAGTTGGGAAGACAGAGAGTAGCTATAATTCCAGTGCTCCTGGAGTTCCCTGGCGGCCTAGCAGCTAAGGATTCTGCATTGTCACTGCTGTGGCACAGGTTTGATCGCTGGCCCAGGAACTTCTGCATGTCTCAGGTGTGGGCAAAAAAAAAAAAAAACTCCAGTGCTCCAATCTTGCTCTCCATCCTCAATAATTATTCCACCTGTAATAAGAGTCGTTTCCCACATTGTTGATGCTTTCACTAACAAAGTACTTTCCATGTGGCTGGGGTTCTTTGTGTGGAGAAGACTCCTCCACTTGCCATCTCTAAAACTGATTTGGGCCAGATGAGTCCTGAGGTCCCTTCCTGCTCTGGGTGGGTTTGTTCAGGAGGAACCCTTCGTAAAGGAACTTTGGGGCCCACATTCTGCAAATTAATGGCTTCCTGGAGGTGTCGGCTAAGGAACCAGGATTTTTCAAGGAAGATTTAACAAGCCCTAGAGGAGTCGGGCCTTGGGAACCAGCGAAACTAATGGTTCTCAACCTTGGCTGCACATTAGAATCACATTAAAATCTCGCTTTCAGGGGAAAACCAATTGAATCAATTCTCTGAGAATGGGGTTTGGGCATTAGGATTTCTTAAAGGCTCCCCAGGTGACACCAGTATGCAGCCAGGGTTGAGAACCATTGATCTAACAAAATGGCCTAGTCTCTGAGCGACCTGAGGCCAAGAGAGGTGTGACCTGAGCAGAGACACAGGTAGGGAGCGGCAGAGAGCAGATGCCGAGATTCTGAAGACCCTGCTTTCCCACTGTGCCCCCTGCTTCTCCGCTTCTCTGTGGAAGCTTATTCTCTCTCCCAATTCACCTCCAAAGACAGCCAGGCCCCACCGTCCTTGGGGACCCTACCCTGTCCCTCCTCTGAGAAGAGTGCCTAGAGCTGCCTGGTGCCTTGATTGGGTCTTTTCCCAGTGCCCAAAGGCAGAGGGGCAGGCAGTGGCAGATGAGGCTGGGATCTTCCATCCAGGGGCTTTCACCAGAGTCGATCAGGCTTGTTTGTCTTAAACAAACAGGGCTTGTTCCAGGAAGGCGTTTGTCTGCATGGGGCAGCAGCGCCATTCATCAAGGTGGCTCCGGTGCCCGGGGGCAAGAAGTCAGCCTTCCAAGGCCTCGGCCCACAGGGAGGGGCTTGGGGGCTGCTCCCCCAGGACCAGCCTGGAGAAGATGTCAGAAAACCTAATGAGCGACCAGACAGCTGCAGCTTGTTAAAGAGCGCCTGGGGCCCGTTGTAACTGAGACCTTTAAATATACAGCATAGTCAAATAAACAGCATCCTCCCGCCCAACAGCCAGTCCCTCCAGTGCCAGGCCGGTCCAGCCCAGCCCACCCAGTTCCTCCTGTTCCTCCCTCTCCACTTCCCTCCTTCCCTGACTGGAAATGACTAGAATACAACTGGGAGAAATGGATGCAGCCAGGTTCCCTGACTGTCCCCTTCCCCCCTCACTAAAGAGAAACCACTGCAGCCCCATCATGGACCCTACCACCCTGCAGGGTTTCAGATAATCAGGAAGGGACTGCAGGTCCCTGGAGAACCTCTATAGATGATATCTATCTCCCTCTGTCAGAACCTCCTGGAGCCACTGAGAGCTAAGCTGGACTACCTGGTCCCTGGTTCTCTACTCACCCCTGGGCAGCCTTATGAGATTTACCTAGGCAGAGCTAGTTGCCTTTTTTCTGCTCTGAGTGCCTGCGTGGTTCATGCTTCTGGAGAGTTCTAAGCCCAGGTGAATCTAGAGATCTATGTCTTCTACCATGCCGAGCTCCCTGAGAGTGGGGACCAGGTTTTATTCAGGTCTGAATCTCCAGAGACCAGCACAGAGCATGACACCTGGGTGACTCCAGTAAGCATGTGCAGAATTGACCCCCATGCACCACTCATCAACCCCCCATTAATGGGCTCCTCCACCCATCGGGTCATGTTAGGAACCCTGGGTGATACAGCAGTAAGCAGGCTCTGCGCAAAGTGAACCACCGCCCTGCGGTAAGGGGTACTAGTGCTGGCAGGGAAGGGCCCAGGTAGGAGGTCACTGGGCTGCTCTCAGGATGGTATCTATTGGAGAGGGGCATGTTTAGGTCCCTTAGGGAGGGGACCCTGTCCTAGAAAAGTTTTTTTTTTTTGGTCTTTTTTTTAGGGCCACACTTGCAGCATATGGAGGTTCCCAGCTAGAGGTCGAATGGGAGCTGTAGCCACTGGCCTGAGTCACAGCCACAGCAGCTCCAGATCTGACCGGCGCCACAGCTCATGGCAACGCTGGATCCTCAACCCACTGAGCAAGGCCAGGGATCCAACCTGCATCCTCAGATTCATTTACACTGAGCCACGATGGGAACTCCAGAAAAGTCTAATTTAAGAGTGAAGTGGGATGGCAAGAAGGGGCTGTGAAGTGGAGGCAACACTGTTTCTTACCAGAACATTTCTCCTCATCACAGTGGGCCTCAGTTTACCAGTCTACTCCACCTCATCACAGGTACCTCACCTCCCACATCTACTCCACCTCATCACAGGTACCTCACCTCCCACGTCTACTCCACCTCATCACAGGTACCTCACCTCCCACGTCTACTCCGCCTCATCACCAGTACTTCACCTCCCACATCCTACTCCATCTTATCATAGGTGCCTCACCTCCCACATCTACTCCGCCTCATCACAGGGTACCACGCAGCATGCTACATCATACTTCACCACAAATACCATAGACACACAGTGTCAGACACTGAAGCTCTCTAAGACCCTGTTGTGGTCAGCAGAGGCAACCTCCTAACACATGGGATATGAGGGAGAAACTAAGTGGAGAAGAGAAACCTGGAACTAAGCAAACCAAACAGAATGGGTCTCCGAATGCCCATAGGTAGCAGCCTGGGCTGGTCCAGTGGTACCAATCCCACTGACATGGGCCGGGGGCAAACTTTACCAGTATAGACATTCTAAACAAGCAGGCATGTGTGAAGTGACATCGCCTGAACATCCATTGGTTTTTACAAGCATCATATTAGGTGCTTCATATATATTAACACATTCAACCTTTACTATCCCCTAGGGGGATGGTATAATTGAATTCATTTTATAGATAAAAAAACTTGAAATTTATGCAGGGTCACACAGCTTAAAAATCGTGGAGTTAAGAGTTGGGATTTGAACTCTGCTCTCCCCCACTCCAAAATGTTACCTTAAGTCACAAATAGGCCAATGAGAATGATCTTGTGCTGACAGTGAAGGCAGTGCATTCCAGATGCCGTGGGCAGGTCACATAACCTCTAGATAAAATCAGTTTCAGGCATCCTGCCCTAGGGATGATCCAGAAGCAGTCAATGCTGATTGTGTATCTCTGTGTCCCAGGCTGAGTACAGAGGCATCACTGCTTAAGGATATCCGGTATTACCAGTCAGGTGCTCCAGGTGGTGAGCAGATTAAGCACCTTATGCGTACTTGGGTTCCTCAAGCTCCTTTCTCCCTATCCAAGCCATGTTCCCTCCGCAGCCTGGACCCTAGACCAGCCACTTCAGTGTGGTCCTCCCCATGTCCCTGTCCCCCGACCTGCATCGGATCTGCAATGCTGATCCCCACCATGGTCACTCCTGCCATCTTTCTCATCCCTGCTTCCTGGCCATAGAGCCCTGCAGGAGCAAAGGACACAGGGTTCAGGATTATGTTAACTGATTGCCTCTCTTCTCTTCCCTCTGCTCCCTCAACCCGGGCAAGACTAGATGCTTTGGGGCGTGAGTCGGGTCTCCTATAGCTCAGGAAACTCTACAGGGTCTAGCACAGTAGCTGATACAAAGAGCCAATGGGTATCTTTGGGTATGTTGCTTACCAATCAGAGGCACTCAGCCCAGTAGCCAGACAGGAATGGAAAAATCCCTACTCCCCCAGAGTCACTGTCCATTTACTCCACCCAATGCCCTTGGGGTTGTGTCTGCCTGGGAAGAAGGGGA
Organism: Phacochoerus africanus; assembly: GCF_016906955.1. Lineage (NCBI taxonomy): Eukaryota > Metazoa > Chordata > Mammalia > Artiodactyla > Suidae > Phacochoerus > Phacochoerus africanus. The sequence goes on along the minus strand of NC_062544.1, from coordinate 202,922,718 downwards.
GAGGCTTTTTCTCTACTTCACATAAAGGTGCTGTGTATGTGATAATGGTCCCACTGATGCTAAAGTCCTACCTCATGGAACAAATGAATGAATGAATGATTCAACCTTCTCTCTAAACCTTTGTCATAGCAGATGGGGGCAGACTGTCCTTCTGGGTCCCTGAACTGACCCATCCCCTACTCCATCAGATAGATAGGTAGGTAGGTAGGTAGATAAATAGATAGTTAGATAGATGGATGAGATAGGTAGATAGACATATAGGAAGGTAGATATCTACCCTCCCACTCACTCTGTGCTCTGAATAGAAAGTGTTCTTTCCACTCTTCCAAAACCATCCCCACTGGGTCACTCAGGCTTCCCCAGTTCTGCCTCCCAAGAGTCCTTGCTCTCTTCCTTCCTCCCAACTTCCTCCCCTCCTCCTCCTTTCCTAATTCTACTATCTATCTATCTATTTATTTATTTATTGGCCGCACATGCAGCATGCAAAAGTTCCCAGACCAGGGACTGAAACCAAGCCACAGCAGATCTTGGTTAGGCCAGATCCCTAACCTGCTGCACCACCGGGGAACTCCTTTACTTATTTCTAATTTTTTTTAATTGTGATAACACATACATAACATTTTCCATTTTAACTATTTTTACGTGTACAGGTCAACAGCATGAAGTACATTTGCCTTGTTTCACAACCATCACCACCATCCATCTCCAGAATTTTTTCATTTTCCCAAACTGAAACTCTAGCTCTACAGCCATTAAATACACCTGCCCGGAGTTCCCGTCATGGCGCAGTGGTTAACGAATCCGACTAGGAACCATGAGGTTGCGGGTTCGGTCCCTGCCCTTGCTCAGTGGGTTAACGATCCGGCGTTGCCGTGAGCTGTGGTGTAGGTTGCAGACGCGGCTCCGATCCCGCGTTGCTGTGGCTCTGGTGTAGGCCGGTGGCTACAGCTCCGACTTGACCCCTAGCCTGGGAACCTCCATATGCCGCGGGAGCGGCCCAAGAAATAGCAACAACAACAACAAAAAAGACAAAGAGACAAAAAAAAAAAAATACACCTGCCCCTCTCCACCACCCTCTGGTAACCACCATCCTACTTTTGGTCTCTATGAATTTGACTACCCCAGGTTCCTCATACAAGTGGAATTATATAGTGTATGTTCTTTTGTGACTGGCTTTTTTCACTCAGCATAATGTCTTCAAGGTTTTCCCATGTTGTAACACATGTCAGAATTTCCTTTTTAAGGCCAAATAATATTCCATTGTGTATATATACAACATTTTGTTTGTCCATTCATCTGTCAATGGACTCTTGGGTTGAGTCCAGCTTTTGTCTATTGTGAATGATGCTGCTGTGAACCTGGGTGTCCCCCCTTCTCAGCATCCTCTTTATCTTCCCCTTTATTTTATTCATCCCCTCTGATTGGAATTTCACACAATATTCCACAGCCAAAGCCTGGATTTTCCAGGACAATCCCAGGTTCATACCATTTTTTTCTGTTGTCCCGCAAAGTCACTGAAAAGTCCCAAAGCTTCCAATACATTTTCTCCTTCTGTGTCTCATATGCAGCAGAGACACAAAAGTCCTTTCAACGATCTTGATTTTTTTAATTCAGGAAATTTCATTTCTTTTACAAGTCCATCCCCCATTAAATAAAAAATAAACATCTCTGCTTGGCTCTGCTGCCTCCAGGTACCATTTCCGTCCTTCTATTTCCTGCCAAACCCTTCTGAGTGTTGCTTGCGTACTTCTTCCACCTCCTCACCCCCTGCCACGTACTTAATGCCCTGCAATCTGGCTTGGCTGTACGTACAACTCTGTTGAACCTGCTCTTGCCAAGGTCACCAGTGACTTCTTTTCTAAACAAGTTTCAATTGTTCTATTCCTTGATTCTCGAATAAATGCTTCTTTGTAGAAAAACTGGCAAGTGCAGAGCAGTGCACAGGAGCAGGAAAAGGATTAACCATACCTAATCGCACCACTCCAGGGCCACCACTGTGAGCCTTTTGGTGCACTTCCTTCCAGTCTTTTTTCCTTATCCCAACAATTTTCTTACTTTTCACCATCCTCATCTTTCCCCATCCCCAGCGCCCTCAGTGCTATTGGATATTTACCTCTTGAAGCTCTTTCCTCTGGCCTGCATCTCTGCTTCCTGTTCCAATTATTCCACTCCTTTCCTCTGCAAACTACTCCCCCACAGAATCTTGCCCGGATTTAAATGGTGGCTGAGTTGTGGTTTCCCACAGGGTGCCAGGACCCCTCTGAAAGCCAAGGCATGTCATTAGCAGAAGTCGGAAATGGGGGGCAGGTAAACCCCAAAGTGGTGTAGCCCCACCCACTTCTCCACCCGACAGACTCCTGTCATCCTTCAAATCCTTATTCAGATGAAGACCCCCTCCTGACTCCCTGGGGTGGGGCTGGCCACTGCATCCTCTGAAGCCCCCTGTCTTGCTCAGTGCACTGGCTGTCCTTCTACTGCAGAAGTAACCACCTTGGCTGACGATGATCTCTTTACCCACCTGTACCCCTCTTTAGCCTGGGAGCTCCTTGAGAGCAGGGACCCCCTATTATTGATCTTTTTTTGTTTTTTCTTTTTAGGGCAGCACCTGTGGCATATGGAGGTTCCCAAGCTAGGGGTTGAATCAGAGCTACAGCTGCCGGCCTACACCACAGCCACAGCAACACCAGATCCGAGCCAAGTCGTCACCACAACTCTAGGCAATGCTGGATCCATAACCCACTGAGCAAGGCCAAGGATCAAACCTGCATCCAACCAGACACTATGTCAGGCTCTTAACCCCCTGAGCGGCAATGGGAACACCTATCATTGATTCTTGTATTTCCTGAATCCAGTGGAAAGCCCACTGGCCAGTTCCAAGGCCCAGAGAGGGGAGCTGACATGCCTGAGGTCACACAGGTACACACAGACCGCAGGCCTGTGGGATGGCCCAGTCCTGAGATGGTAGAAGCACGATGATGCAGCTTTAAGAGGAAGGGCTATGGTATGCTTACCAGGAAATCCCAGACTTCCAAATGTGAAGGACCTGTGCAGGTCCAGAGCCCCATCTGTGCCTGGGGCTCTGAGGGAGGTGGGCCTCGCTGCCTCATCACCCAATTCACCAAGAGAAGCCATTCTCTGAGACTCACTCGAGCTTCCCAAGTGGGAACTCCATAGTCCCCACTCTGAAATTTCAGCCAGGCAGCCCTTCCTTAAACATAAATCCATCTCTCTGCTCCAGCCATGTAAGCCAAATACACAGGAAAGGCCCAGGGTCCAACCTACTAGGCAAGAGGCAGAGAGAGTTGGAAGAGGGAGTGCACACTGTGGCTGGGAGACCAGAGGCGGGTCAGGGAAGAAAAGCTCGGTCCTAAGGGATGGGTGGGATTTGACATGAAAATAAACTTGCAGTCCAGGAAGGAAAGGGCACAAGCCAATGCATGGAGGCAAGCCAGTGCAGGGCCCTGGAGAAGGGCTAACCATCTAGCAGCCTCCTGGGGTCACAGTCTTGCCCTCTACAAATGCCCCCAAAATGGCTCCCAAGTCACTCCCAAGCGTCCTTCCCACAGATGGAGCAGATCTGGGAACTGTGGTTTGGGTGCTGTGTGGGGCATGGGTGATGGAAGGGCCGTGGGCTTGATGACAGAACAATCCAAGGCTGAAGTCCTGCTTCTGCGACCATGAGCAAGTCAGGTAAATTCTCCGAGTCTCAGCTTCCTCACCCGTAAAACAAGGATTGCAATATCTGCCTCCAGAAATTGTTGGAAGGATGACAGGCAGTAACCTTGAGCATGTAGTGGCTGCTCAGTAAGTGGTACAGAGCCCCTGTCGCATTATTATTACTTTTATTTTTTCCCTTTTCTAGGGCCACTCCCGCGGCATATGGAGGTTCCCGGGCTAGGGGTCGAATCGGAGCTGTAGCCACCAACAGACACCACGGCTACAGCAACACAGATCCAAGCCACGTCTGCAACCTACACCACAGCTCACGGCAATGCCGGATCCTTAACCCACTGAGCGAGGCCAGTGATCAAACCTCATGGATGCTAGTTGGGTTCTTAACTCCCTGAGCCACAACTCCTATTATTGCTTTTTTAACAATTCTTTCTCATATAAACAGCACTGGGGGAGTTCCCATCGTGGCTCAGTGGTTAACGAATCCGACTAGGAACCATGAGGTTGCAGGTTCGATCCCTGGCCTTGCTCAGTGGGTTAAGGATCTGGCGTTGCCATGAGCTGTGGTGTGGGTCGCAGATGCGACTTGGATCTCTTGTTGCTGTGGCTCTGGTGTAGGTTGGTGGCTACAGCTCCAATTCAACCCCTAGCCCAGGAACCTCCACTATGCCACAGGAGCGGCCCTAGAAAAGGCAAAAAGACCAAAAAAAACCCCAAAAAAACACAGCACTGGGGAAACATCCCCATCAGCAGAGGTTCAGTCAGATTTTTTCTTCCTGCACCATTTGTCATTTGTGTGTTTGCTGTGATGAGATGGAATCAGAAGAACTGGGTCCTCATTCTGTCTGGCCATGTTGACCTTGAGCAAAGCATTTCAACTCAGTGTCTCCACTGAGTAAAACAGGGCTCGTAACACCCCCACAGGCCCTTCAGGACAATTCGTGATGCTGTGTGTTAAAGCCCCTGTCGGAACCTCCAGGGTCCTCAGTCAAGGTTTTGGAAATCCTTGCCTTCCATGCCACCCTCCTGGAGCCCGGTGTGCAGCCCTGGGCTGGGCTGTGGGGCAGGGTGGCTGGGGTGGAAGCCAGGCCCAGAGCTGAATGCATAAATAACCAGCCATCCCAGTCTTGCTTCAAAAGCCCTGGTCTCCAAGCCTTTAATCAGGGAGCTGCTCTTCCCTGGCCACCCTCCAGGGCCCGCCCGCCCACTTCCCATGCCGAGGAGCGCCTGGGAGGGAGCCCTGGATCTTTGCAGCCTGCCTGTTTTGCAGGGCTTGTGGGCTAACAGATCCCAGGAACCCAGAGGGCTGCCTCTCCCAAAACCCCGGGGCCCAGCCGCCTGCCACCTCTGAGTCTCCGGACTCCCCTCTCCGATCAGTCTGTGCTTCAGCCCCGCCACTTTGGAACATGGCTTTGACTGGACAGTGGCCTCCTCTCCACAGTGACCACACTGTATGTATGAATGAACATCAGTCCCCAAGGCCCAAGAGTTCTGAGTATCCCCGTGAGACAATGGAAACCTAATATTAGAAAGTGAGCAGTCCCAGAAAATCCAGGACATGTGTTTGCCATGTTGATCACTAGCCCCCCTCACTGTACGCGAACCTCTCTTTAGGCAAGGCGGGGTATTCCTTTGGGATCAGGAGTGAGAAGTATGTTGGGGCTGGGAGTGGGGAGAGGGGATTGCATATGAAATCACTTTTGGCAACTTGAGTCATATTTTTAATGCACTAATGGAGTTGGCTTCTTGAAGAAAAGAATCAGTGATTCTTTTTCATATGGGAATGAATTCATATGGGAAAGGGTTCTAGTTAGAAGGAGCTATTTTTAGCCTCAAGTATAGGGATTTGCTGAAAGGGAGGCACACCGGTATTCAGTCCGGAACCCTTTCCTTTGAGGTTTCCTCCGCTGAGCAACCCCTATGTTGGAATTCACCTGCCAGCTCTGTCACCTGCACCTGTCCCCGACCATGGAGACCAGGAGCAGGGTGGCATGGTGGAGTGGACAGCCCCTGGACATCGGCACCACCTGGGCTGGGGTTTGAATCTCTGCACTACCATTTCCCAGCCAGGTAACCTTACACACCTTATGTGCTGCTTTAGCCTCTGATCTGGGATGCAGGTGTGGGGGGAGGGGTGAGCAATACTCTTCCCCAATAGATCAGGTGGGAGGATTAAATCAGGTCATGTTCCTGAGTCACTGAGCTTTTGCTGTGGCACAGGAGAGGCAGGGTCTCCCCCCAGGCCTGTGCATTCAGAAGTTCTTAAAGAAATAACATCTGCCAGCCTAGGCAGCACATCTGCCTGCTCCCCAGTGCGCCCGCCAGGCCCTGCTAACCTGAGCACATCCTGCTTTTGTAAATCATCTTAACCAGGGCTCCCCTTATCCCAGATGAGCCCCCCTACTGAGTCCTGAGCTCTGGCAGACAATGAGTTGCAAGATTAGAGCAGACCGAGGCAACTTCACGAGGACCCCTGTGGATCCCTGCCTCCCGGCCCCCAGGCGCAGCTCACCCACAGCACTCTCAGGAGTCACAGAAGCCTAGAATCCCAGGACCAGGAGGGTCCTTAGAGGCCTCAGGCCTCTACCTCCCTGAGATACAAACTGGGAAACTGAGGCCATGCCACTGCATCCTTTCCTCAAGGTCACACAGCGGGTTAGCAGCAGAACCAGCCTAAGAGCTGGACTCTTGGGAAAAGCAGGTTGTCCCCTCCTTCCCACCTCCTTCTGGGGGGTGCAGGTCTGGCCACCCTGGGGGCCTGCATTCCACCCAGGGAAGGACTCTGTCCCACATGTGTCCCTGCCCAGAGCTCTAAGTATGTGGTACCATCTGATGGCTGTGAACAAAGATTTAAGAAGAGCCCTGGTTTTCCACCCTTGTCTTTGGGAGGCAGTGTGGTGTTGGGAAGAATATGGCCCTGAAGCCAAGGGTTCTATAAATGCAGCAAGTTCAAAGTGACCAGTGCTGGGCTCATGGCAGGTGCTAGAAAGTGGAGGTCATGATCTGGAATATTAGTTCCAATTCTGCTGCTTGTGTGACCTTGGGCAAGTCAACAAACCTTTCTAAGCCTTGCTTTCCAAGAGAAGAGGAACAGTAGCATGTCCCCAGCCTACCTGCCAGGGGATGTTCAGTTCTCCCAAGGATGTCACAGGCCTTCAGAGAGGCGAGGACACTTGAGAGATGAGATGAGTTTCCTCAAGCTCAAGGATGAGACAGGAATTCCTGGCTAAGGGAGCCACAAGACAACAGTGATTCAGGGAAGAAACTACCAGATAGAGAAAACGGGCCCTTTACGTGGCCACTAAAACCAAAGGCCTAAAGTTCCTCATTCCCCATTGTCTCCTAAGGACTAGGGGTCCCCAAGGGGAACCAACATTTATAGCCTCCGTGGGGTTCACATTATTCCTACAGATGAAGGTCGATTGCCTCAAGGTCACACAGGTTGAAAGCAGAGGGGCTGCTCAGACATGGATTACAGGTCTTGGGAAACCTCTGAAGTCATGTGCAGGCCCCTGGGTGTGTGCGCGTACGTGTGTGTGTGCGTGTGTGTGTGTGCGCGCGCCCGTGTGCACATGCTTTTCTGAGGAGCAGCCGCCAGCTCTCATCAGACTTTTAGGAGGGCTGCGCCTTGGTTCAGAACCTCCAGATTCCACAGCTACCTGCAGGGCCCAGTCCACTGTCCCTCAGCCCTGACTCTGAGACCTGAGCCCTTTCTAGCCCCAGGCCTGGCAGCAGAAGGCAGAGGGAGAGTCCTAATTCCTTCAGCCCCTTAGGGAGCTCAGATCCCATCCTGACAGGCTCAAACCCAAATGCAGGCTATTTCTACTATAACTTCCACGGAGACAGAGAGCCGGGGTAGGAAGAAGGAGGTCAATTCTGGCAGGTCCAATATCGCAGAATGGGTATGGGTGATCGAGGATGGGATGTGATGCAAGATGAGCAGCTGGCCCTGGGTTGTGGGTGCTGACAGGGCAGAGAGAAGCGCCCCTCCCCCCCAGGTTCGGGCAGATGAGGAGTGAGTGACAGCAGCAGGTCCAAGCCAAGTGGCCTCTTCAGCCACCATGCAGGCCCCCGTAAATACCAGGACTGGGAGGGGCCACAGGGGACAGAGGCCTAACCTCCTATCACTTGCATCTCTGCCAGGCCACCCTCAGGCTCCGGCCACACGGCCTGCCTCTCCCGGGTACCCTTGGTTACCACCAGCCTCCTGCCTCTCCTCATCCGGGCCTCGAGCTTCTTCTCTCAGGCTCCAACACCATACCCAGAAAGACCTTGTGTGTTTTTCAAATTAATGCAATTAAGAGCATTAAAGTTTGCGAACGATCGAGTTTTTCATTTTCCTTTTATTTGATTAGAGAAATTCCCACCACACAGTTCCTCCAAATGAAACCCAGACCCCAGGCCCATTGTTCCGGGGGCTTCCATGAGAATGTGTTACCTTTCAATCTCACACACTAATGTGTTTAGCGTTACAGTCCCCCCCGGGCGGCTGCAGGAAGGATCTGGAGCCTTGATTAAAGCGGCCTTTGCTGGGCAGGAATGTGGGCTCCTCCGCCTGGGAGTCACAGAGGGGCTGGGTGTTCGCTCACAGAGCCTCTACTCACATGGCCAGCCGGCCAGCCAGCCGGCCGGGAACTGGGCTGCCGGGCCTTGGGGCCTGGCTGCAATTAGGCATTTGTGCCCTCTCTCTTGCCTTTCCTCTCAGACCTTCAGCACTACCAGCTCTAGCCCTAACACACTCACATGCAGCAACACACACACACACACACGTACACACCCCTCTGTCTCTCCCCTTTCCCATCTTTGGTCCTCTGGCTGCCGCTGGACCTCCTGGCAGCCCGTCCCTGGTCAGCTCTGTGCAGAGGCTCAAGAAATCACAGTGCTCACACTGCCCCTCCCTCAGTCAGGCCCCAAGCTCCAAGGTGAAGAGCAGAATTAGAGCCAAAAGGGAAAAATTGATTAGAGGACTAAGTAAGGAAGGCCTGGGAGAGGGAGGAGGGAGGGTCACAACCCCTGTTAAAAAATTCGGCTGGTGCCAAATTTAAACAGGATGTTAAGTCTACACCCCTCCTACCCCAAATCACCAAAGGCTCAGGGCTGGGAGGCCCAGGTTCCTTCCTCTTCCAACTGGGGCAGCTGGTCCGGGCCCCAGACAGCCCAGCTAGGTTGTCTGTTCTGCCAGGGCCCTGCCCTGGGTCAGGAAGCTGGGACTTCCCTGCCCCAGCCGTGGCCCACAGACCTCCAATAGCCCAAGCCAGGATCCTAGGAAACCACTAGGACCTGGCTGAAACTCAGCAAAACCGAAAAACAATCAGGCTTAGGAGCTTGGATCTGAACTAAAAATAAGCCAGTCAACTCTCCGGCTCTTGCTGTTCCTGGGTCCCAAGGAGTTGGGAAGGGCTTAGGAGAGAAACATGATCCATCTTTACCCCCAACTCCAAAGCTGCATTCCCAGATGCCTTAGAGTCTTTCCACAAACCTCCACGGAGGCCCATGCCTTGCAGATCAGAGTGGCCACTGGGGGGGTTCAAAGAGGAGCACCCTCTTCCCTGGAGGGGATGGGGGTTGGAGAAGTGAGGGGGCTTATGTACCTATGGTTGTCCTGGTGATAACATGCACTAAGGGAGGTGAGTCCCCCCAGACACCTGACCTGGACCCACAGGGACCACCCCATACCTGCAGAGAAAACCCTCTCACCCCTCGGAGATAAGAGCTCAGCCTAACTCAGATGGAGCCTCTGCATCTGCCTTCCAGGCCTCTACAGAGCTCAGCCCCAGGTTGTCCCTGTGTGTAAATCCTGAGCCATTCACATACTCAGTCAGATCCAAGGCCTCTCTGTGGCGAGTAGAGGCAGGGAGGCTGCCGCCTGCTGGGGCCAAGGCAAGATGGAGGCTGAATTAAAGCTAAGTGGGGGCCATCGGGAGGTGGAGGGCCGGAGGGATGACTCAAGCCGGTTCAGAACCAGGTTCCCTGCCTCCCACCTGGGCTGCTGCCTCATTTATTCTACTTGGTCCCAAGGGAGGAAAATACCCCCACCTGGGCTGGGAAAGTTGGGGGACTGATTTGCAAGGCTAAGTGATGGGAGTTCACTGTCCTGTTGTTCATGCAGACACTCACTCAGGCAATACTTGGCTGATGAGATAAATCCACCTACACATTTAAGCTGTACCTCCCCACGCAGGGCCCAGAAGGTCTAACCCTTGGATGGGTCCCAGGGTTCTGCCACAAACATCTGCCTGGGGCCAACAGCCCCCAGGGAGCAGATACATAATGTGAGCTGCATTTGAATGAAGGAGGAGTTGGAGAAGGCGGCATGAGGGAATCCGGATTGCAGTGGAAACTGCTCAGGAATTTGGCTTTGGGTCTAAGTTGATTCTTCCTAGACAATCACCTTAACATGGGTATCTCTCAGTTACCCGAGGCACAGAGGAGATGGGGATGAGATGGGAAGGGTGGGGAGAGGGTGGATGACACCGAAGGTGAATAATCCAGAGACTATTTCTGATTATTCCTGTTGGACTTTGCCAGTTGGCTTTTTTTCCCCCTGCTGGGAAACTTGCTTCCCTAAGCAGGATTTTCTTTGACTATTTTTCAAATTTTACTCATGATTTCCAACCACGAACAATGCTTTCCCCAAGATGACCAGGCTTGGTTTTATCCTGAGCTCCATTCAAACCACAAAGACAGAAAGCAGGGGGTAGGGCTGGGGATCAACTGAGATGGTACTGGGGGCAAGGCCCCCTCAGGGAGGGGTCAGAATTGACTGCGGAGAAGCCCCAGGCTGAAGACACTGCCAGAGGAGATTCCAGTCTGTGGGCCCAGTGCCTCCCACCCCATCCCTGCCCATTCTCCACTGTAAGGCCCTGAAGGGACATGGCCACAGAACATGCTAAGGCCTTTGCTGGGAAGAAGAGGAGAGAACTCAAATTCTACTGGATTGAGGTGAGGGTTAGTGGCCCTGGTGAAAGGCTGGCTTCCAGGGAAGGTGGGGAGCGGGAGCCAGATTACCATTTCCAACGAGTTATGGAAACCTCAGTCTGCTCTAAGTCAGCACCCGCATTCCTGTAGAGCTGCCAGCACAGGACTCAGAACCACACAGAACCACTCATACTGGAGCCGGTACCCACATCCTAGGCGCCTGCGTGGCAGCAGGAGAGGATGGAAGACAGGCACAGCTTCTCCATCCCAGGCATACAGCTCCCCCCTCCCCATTTAGCACACAGTCCAAAAAGCACTGCAGCGAGGATTCTTCTCCATTTTCATGGAAATGAACCAATTTATCTCTGAACACGGGAAGCGGATGGGGATGAATTCCCTTCCCTTAATGCAGATGGACTAAATCCCCTTTGCTTCTTACCGGTTAAAAAAAAAAAAAAAAAAGACACCCCAAAGCTGCTGCCTTTCCCACTGTTGGATGCCAGCTGATAACTCCGAACGCTGGCGATTAAATCCCCAGGCTAGGTTGCTTGCAGCTCCTCCACCTGGGTCCTGGTGGAGCTGCCTCGGCCACCCCCTGTGGTTGCCAATGGGCAACCGGAGGACTGGAGCAGGGCTGAGGGGCAGCCTGACTGCCAGGAAAGTGATCGCCTCCACTTGGAACTCTTTGAGCCAAAAGACCCCTGTGTCCTCAAGGAGGGTTTCCCAAATACTATCTGAGTAATTTGTTACCAAAGTTGCAGCCCAGACCTGAGTCGGTCAACATCGGCTCCCAGATGGGTCAGCCATGCACTCTGCCTGAAAACCCTCAGGCCTGCGTTCAGCAAAAGTCCCAGCGTTGACTGCCTGAGCGCTCACTCCGTGCCAGGTGCTCACCTCAACTCCCTCACTGGCAACCCCAAGAGCAGGTATCAGCATTAGCCCCATTTTGCAGATTCTGGAACTGAGGCTTTGAGAGTTTAGGAAAAAACCCTTTTAGGTTACACAGCTAAGAAGCCACAGAGGCAGGTTTTGAACCCACATATCTGATTTCTCAGCCTCTGTTCTTCATCCCTAAGTTAGGCCAAGCCTGATCCAGGTTCTGGTCCATCATACCAGGTTTTTCTGCTCTGTTTTTTTTGTTTTTTTTTTTGTTTTTTGTCTTTTCTAGGGCTGCACCCGCGGCATATGGAGGTTCCCAGGCTAGGGGTCTAATTGGAGCTGTAGCTGCCAAGCCCACGCCGGAGCCACAGCAACGCAGGATCTGAGCCGCATCTGCAAACTTTACCACAGCTCATGGCAACACCGGATCGTTAACCCACTGAGCGAGGCCAGGGATCGAACCCGCAATCTCATGGTTCCCAGTCGGATTCGTTAACCACTGAGCCACGTCGGGAACTCATGCTCTGCTCTTTATAGAGACATTACAGTTCAGCCCCACAAATGCACCTTGTTTTCTCTGTCTCCTCTACTTGGCATGCCCCTCACCCTGACCCCGAGTTGTGACTGTCCACACTGACTCAGTGTATCATAAAAGACTTTTCCCTCTTCGGGGTCCCCTTGGCAATCACTTACCTTAGTGGTTCCCCAAATGTACCTCCGGACCAGCAGCGTCAGCATCAGATCCCACCTCATACGTGCTGAATCAGAGACTCTGGGCATGGGGCCAGCAATCTGTTTTAACAAGCCCTCCAGGTGATTCTGCTGCACACTCAAGTTTGAGAAACACTGGGCTTCTTCAGACCCCATGAGTCTTGAAGACAATTAAGAGTAAGATTAGCTCTTGTGTTCTTGGACACCTGAGCTCACCTTATCAGGTATATTATGAAGGAACTCTAGCAGATAAATAGTAAGTGAGTAAAGCTTTTGGGGGGCCTCCACTGCTGCTTTCCACTCCACTTGGCATCCTGTCCTGCAATAGCCGACACAAGTGACCATTCCAACATGGGCAGTATTCGTATTACCACTCCCTTAAGAGCCAACTTCAATACCCTCAACCACTGCCTCCCCACCTCAGGGGCAGTCCATGATATAAGCTGTCCATAAAAATCACCTGGGGCTATCAGTGGGCCAGTCCGAAGAATCTCTCCAGGTTTAGTTGCTGAACTGCTGCTTGGCTCCCTTCCAGCTTCTTCCTTGAGGCGTCTCAGCCCATAGTCCACAGCCCAGTGCTGGCTCAGGGGATGGCCTCCCAAACCCATTTGTCCTGGAGGTGAAATCAGACAGCTCCACCCTCACTGATGAAATCTCCATCTCTGATTATAGTATTGTCTGTTTCTCCCTTTAATTCTGTCCATTTTTGCTTCATGTGTTTGAAGCACTGTTGTAAGTTGCATACATGGTTATGTGTTTTCCGTTCCTGATAAATTGAAACTTCTACAATTAGAAAATGTCCCTTTTTATCTCTGGTAATACCCTATGTCTTGAAGTCTATTTTGCCTGATAATACAGTCTCTCCAGCTTTTGAATGTATACAATTTTTCATCCATTTTTTAAAACCTTATCTGTGATTTTATATTTACAGTACTTCTTTCACAGACTGCAAATAATTAGGTCTTTTTTTAAAAAAAAAAAACTTTCTGACAATCTCTGCCTTTTAATTGCAATGTTTAGTCCATTAACATTTAATGTAATTATTGACATGGTTGAATTTAGTTTCATTTGCCCCCTCTGTTTTCTATTTCTCTGTTCCTTCTTCCCACCCTCTTTTGGATTTTTTTTTAGAATTCCATTTAAATTTATCTATTGAATTTGTAGCTATACCTCTTTGCATTAATTTTTTAATGATTGCCCTGGGGACTACAACATACATCTTTAACTTTTCACAGTCCACTTAGAGCTACTATTTCAAGTAAAATGTAGAAACTCCAGGACCACAGAGGTTCATTACTCCCACCCCCTTCTTTTATACTATAGTTATCATATGTATTTCATCTACATACATTATAAAACCCACAAGACAATGTTGTAATTTTGCTTCAAACAGTCATGCGAATTTTGGAGCAATTAAGAGGACCTACTGCCAAAGGGAACCCCTAAGTGAAGGGACACCTTTCTTAAGAAGCTGATTTAGCTCCTTGGTAGAAAAGGGAATCTGGATCTTTCAAAATTCCTTCACTCTCTTCTTGCTGAAGGTGAGTTCTGAGCTGATTTGTTCTTTATCCTTTAAGAGTCTAAGTTCCCGTCGTGGCTCAATGGTTAATGAATCCCTCTAGGAACCATGAGGTTGTGGGTTTGATCCCTGGCCTCACTCACTCAGTGGGTTAAGGATACAGCGTTGCCATGAGCTGTGGTGTAGGTCGCAGATGCGGCTCAGATCTCGAGTTGCTGTGGCTGTGGTGTAGGCTGGTGGCTACAGCTCCGATTCGACCCCTAGCCTGGGAACCTCCATATGCCTCGGGAGCGGCCCTAGAAAGGCAAAAAAAAAAAAAAAGTTCCCGTCATGGCTCAGCAGTTAACGAATCCGACTAGGAACCATGAGGTTGCAGGTTCGATCCCTGGCCTTGCTCAGCAGGCTAAGGATCCAGCATTGCCATGAGCTGTGCTGTAGGCAAGCAGATGCAGCTCCAATTCGACCCCTAGCCTGGGAACCTCCACATGCCACAGGTAAAGCCCTAAAAAACCTGCCCTGGGGATTTCCACATGCCACAGGTGTAGCCAAAAAAAAAAAAAAAAAATTATGGAGTTCCCGTCGCAGTGGTTAACGAATCCGACTAGGAACCATGAGGTTGCGGGTTCAGTCCCTGCCCTTGCTCAGTGGGTTAACGATCCGGCATTGCCGTAAGCTGTGGTATAGGTTGCAGACGCGGCTCGGATCCCACGTTGCTGTGGCTCTGGCGTAGGCCAGTGGCTACAGCTCCGATTCAACCCCTAGCCTGGGAACCTCCATATGCCGCGGGAGCGGCCCAAGAAATAGCAAAAAGACAAAAAAAAAAAAAAAAAGAGTCTTTACCAAGTCCCCTGATCATCAGACCTAAAAGTCCTTTTCACTGTTTCCATGGGGTCTTGGGATTCAAACGTGATAACCCAGAATTCCCAAAGTGAATATGCAGATTAAGCCTCACCAGTGTCCTGCCTTCCTCTACCTCTCCCATAAGAGGCATTTTCTCTCATGTTATTACAACTTGCATTTTTTTTTCCCCTCACCTCTCATTCTAGGTAATAAATCCTGAAGGGAAAGAATCTGGTCTAATGCATAGTAGGTATTCAGACAACTTTGCTGAATGAGCAAATGAACCCCAAATGCATTTCTTGACACCTCTTGAGACAGTTGGGCACAAAAGGGAAAGTGTGCCAGGAAGCAAAGGAGGTCCACGTGTGTCTGCCCCTGGAGTGGTGGGAAATCATTTCCAGGGGCAGGGGGGATAGCCAAAAACATCACTGCGGATTGACAGAGGGAACTGCAGAGAGCCTGAGGTTGACTCTGATGAAATGTAAATGTGGGAGTTGAGAATGTGAAGGCTGCAAAGTGGAACAGGGGGAAGCTACCAGGCCAGGATGTGTGGGTGGGACCAGGATTTTTAGCATGCTCACGTGTACCTGGAGGAAGTGTGTGCCGGGCCACCCAGAGCTGCTGACACTGCAGCCTGGAGGGCTGAAGCTTTTTAGAGAAACCATTAGTCTAGTGACAGGGAGAAGAATGAAAAAGCCGCCAGGGCCAGGGTAAGCACAGGGCTGGTCTGAAGGGCTGTGGGCCACACCGCCAGGGAGGCAGATGGAGGTCATTCATCTGGGTGCTTCGGGGAGACACTGGCAAGTCAGGGTTCAAGAGGGTCGAACTGAAGTTGGTTGGGAAAAGCTCTGTCCTGCTAAGGGGCCTGAGAGTGTAGTTTAACCTAAGCCTCAGGAGGAAGAAACCCTGTATTCTGGCAAGACAGGGTCTCCCAGGGGTCAGGACAAAGGAGGAGCCATGACTGAAGGAGGTGAAACTGGGAGTGCCTCTGAGTCATGCCCTCAGCCTGCGCCAAGCTAATTGAATAACATGAGACCTGCAATACCTAATTTCATATGAAATGTGCTAATCGAGTAATGGGGCAGATTTTGGCATGTGGCTTGTAGAAAAGCTAAAAAGGAGAGATGGAGCAGGAACAAGCCACAGCACGTTTCAGCCCCTAAGAGCCAGTGAGCCTGTCTGCCAGGCGCAGCCAGCTGGGTTGAATGAAATGCCTGTTGTTTCGAGGCAGGGGGAAAATGAGTGACCGTTATTTAGATGAAGGAATTTATATCCAGCATGGTGTGAGGTTAAGCAAATTGGCGAGTGAGATTTGACCTGTTATAATAACCGTTAAGTGTTTGGGGGCCACCCCAAGAAGGGAGGGGAGGGCATTAGTATTCATGAGAACCTACTGTGTGCACCACCCCCTGGCCACCAGTGGAGGATGACACTAGAACTTGGGAAAAGACTCAGGGGCACCGTGAGGTATTTAGGTTGCTGGATTTTCCTATTTTACAGCACAGCATGGCCAACTCTTTCAAGGCATTCAACTTCCTTCTAACGCCACGTGGTGAGCACGATTACAAAAAGACAGTGCAAGGCCTCCCATTTGGTTTCAGGGGGTTCCAGCCAAGAAGAGTGTGAGTCCCAAACCCCATCTCCACCTCCAAAAGGAAATGTCTGAGTATTTGAAAATGAACTTTATTTTTTTTTTCCTGTCTTTTTGCCTTTTCTGGGGCTGCTCCCGCAGCATATGGAGGTTCCCAGGCTAGGGGTCTAATCGGAGCTGTAGCTACCAGCCTACGCCAGAGCCACAACAACGCAGGATCTGAGCTGCATCTGCAACCTACACCACAGCTCATGGCAACACCGGATCCTTAACCCACTGAGCAAGGCTAGGGATCAAATCCGCAACCCCATGGTTCCTAGTCGGACACATTAACCACTGAGCCACGAAGGGAACTCCAAAAATGTACTTCTGTTTCCAGTCCAGTCTAGCCGCAGCATCTCTTGCCTGCATCCAAGATGGCTGCCATTTCTAGTTGATTAAGGGCCCGGATAAACTGGATCTTGGAAGAATGCAAAGCAGATTCAAATAACTCCCCAAGGCCTTCTCCAGCGGGGGAAGGCCACTGCCCCAAACCTGCCTCTCCCTTGATTACCTCCTAGGCCATCAACAAACACGGTGAGCTCTTTCTTGGCTGGGTAACCATCCGATTCTGTAAGGCGACCCTGCTTCCCTGAGTCATCGGGGAGACAGCAAGGCTTAGTTCGAGTCTTTATAAATCGGGTTGCTCACCCCTGTGGGGACATTCTGACTTCACCAAGGTCCCCGGTCAAGGTCAGTTGGTCAGGGTGTCCTTTTCTGGACTCTACGAGGTGAGTGGTTCTGCCTGGATGCCAGGAGTTTAGGCAGGTCCATCCCCATCGACGTCCCTAGGTGGGAACCTTAAAACAAAGAAATGACTGAATTCCTGGTAGATGGCCAAATCATAGAAAGAGTCAACTACAACTTTATGCTTACAACTAAAGTAAGCACTTTGCCTAATTACAGGTGTAAGGCCCGGTTGTCTTTCTGGTTCCAGCGGCCCATCCCTACCCCTGCAGGGTAGGTGAGCCTCACGCTGACCCTGGACCTTGATCGTCCCTCCATGTCTTCAGTTCTTTCTTCATCTCCCCATGTTGTCAGGTGCCTGGAGACCCCAGTTCTATTTTCTTAATACCTGGTAATTACACTGCAGTGCTTGGCTGTAGGACTGGCACAAAGCTCAGGAAAGCTTTTCTGCTGCCAGTTCTCAGTGTGTCTCTCACCTCCCATCTCTCATCACATCACCCTCGGCTGGCGTGTACTTCTGTCACCCTCGGCTGGCGTGTACTTCTGCTTCCTCTGGTCATCATGCTGGCTTTACTTCCTGCAGCCAGCATCTCCCAGGGTCCACCCTCAAGGCTCTGGTAGGACCCAGCCCCCTTCAGGCCCAGGCTGCCTCACTGCCTTGCCTGGGTGGGCTCTGATGGCCAGCCCATTGCTGCTCAGAGCCTCTTTGTGACAGAACCCTTTGGCCAAGGGTCGTGGTTAAGGCTGTCCACTGGCCTTTTGACACCTGCATACTGTTTTGGATACATGTAGATTTTTTGTTGTCATTATGTATCAGTCTTGCAATCACAGTTATATAACTCAATTGCTTTTTTGGCCACGCCTGCAGCATGTGGAAGTTCCCAGGCTAGCAATCAAACCTGCACCACAGTAGCAACCCACACCATGGCAGTGACAACACTAGGTCCTTAACCCAGTGAGCCACAGGGGAACTCCACCTCAATTGCTTTCTGATCTATTGGCCGAAAAATTCCTTCAGCATAGAATTATTACAATCACTATCATAATCATTCTGAGCTACTAATTTTTAAGTACCATCATTAGTACTTTAATAGCCAAATATGAATACATTTTGTTTAATAATTAGAATGATTATTAAAATAGCATCATCAGTCTGGGCCCTCCGCTCAACTCCCTGAGGGCTTTGCCCAGCTCTTACAAGGGGCACCTATGACAACTGGTCACACATGAAACTCTGACCCCTGGGGTAGCCAGGGCCTTTTGTTTCTTGTTTGGCACTGAAGGTTCACATTGTGCCCTAGCACCCACTGCTTCCTGTGCCTCCTCCCCTTGGCTCTCCTGATGTTGCATGACAAGCTTCTAGACGTGCAGGTTACACAGGTATAAGTCAATGGGTAACCCCTGAAAAAACAAAGAGGAAAAAGTGGGAAATGCTCAACATGTCTGAAGGCTTATCAGTGGGTCTTGGGGGGGCCATCTAGGTGGGCTGACATGTATGCATACCTACCACACGTTTCTGGGTGCAGGGACCTGGCTTGGATGCTCGCTTCCTTCCCAAGAGGTACTCAGTGTAGATACTCACCCCATTTTACAGATGTGGAAACTGAGGCCTACAGAAATTATCTGACTTGTCTCCAGCCACACAGGCTGATGGAACCAGGAGAGAAATCTGGGTCTTCGGGTCTCTCCCACCAGAGGCTCTCTGTGTTTTGCTTTCTCAAACAGAACAATAAAATTCATTCTCTCTCTCTCTCTTCTTTCTATCTCTGGTGTTCCTGGGAAGATATGTGGCCAGATCCCAATTGCTGTGAGGAGGAGGAGAAGCAAAAATCACACCAGCTAAGTAGGTTTGGGGCACTGACAAAGGACCTCCTTTGCTTTCCAGAGGCTACCCATGGGAGCCAGGGCGGAGCTTAGCTGGAAACGCGGATGGAATCACTTGCAAAACCCTAATAAATCTGCAGGCCCAGCTGTTCCTCATCTGATGATCCTGAAGGGAAAGTGTGAAATAGTAGAGATGCTGATGGGCCTGGGGGGCCCCTTCAAAGGCAACCGGGTTTTCCCAAGGACCCCAGAGCAGGGGTGGGAAGTGTCCGGAAACGTCTGAAGGGTGTTTGTTAGAGTTGGGAGGCCGGGGCCCCCAGTGGCCAGATGCACACATGGAGTGTGCTTGGGAACGCCCGGGTCCTGGACATTCTGGAAGGTGGTCAGGTCACCCTGCGCCACAGTGCACGAGCATTGATGGGAGTTCGGCAGAGTTTGAACCCCAGCTCCACCGTCTGCTGGCTGTGTGGGCCCAAGTGAGAGTTAACCTCTCTGAACTTCGTTTCCGTCACCTGTAAAAGGAGGCTAATAATCCTCCCTTCGGGGTTGCTGGGGGGATTAAATGTGCTAATGTATGTAAAGCTCCAGGCACGTGATAGGTGCTCAATATTCTTTCTCTTTCCTTCCTCTGCACTTCCACCACCCTAGGGAATCAACAAGGGGCGGTGTCACCCAGAGGCCAAGCCCAGGGAGCCAGAGCCCTCCCCCCACCAGACAGCCCTGCACCTCCCTCCCCCAGGCACTGAGAGCAGGGTGTGGGTGGGGTGGGGCCTTGCAGAGCGCTGTAGCCATTGCCCTGGTCCCTCCAGCCCCTGCAGGTATCAGGCCCCAGGGGGGCGGGCTGGGACTGAAAGGCATCTGCCCCTCCTGACCTTGACCTCTCTCGGCCTGGCGGGAGCTGCAAGAATCCTCCTTGGACCAGAGGCTTCCAGAGAATGAGCCGCGGTCCCCAAGGCAAAGGGCACTCTCTCTGTGGCTGAGAACTCTGGCCCGAGTTGAAAAGCCTTTAATTTGGTTCCAGCTTCTCCGCTCCCCGAGCGCACAGTTGTCAATCCTCCCAGCAGACAGGCCGGCCGCAAGCCCAGGCTGGCCGAGGCACAAGGGACCCAGGGGATCTGCTGCTGGCCGGTGGCAGGGACACCCAGCCTCAGAGCATCCTGAGCGACTTCACCCTCACACAGACCCTGCCCGGGCGCCAGCCTGTAAAAGACCTGTGTTCTCAGGGCCTCGAACCTGCCCTGGGCTGGACTCACATGGTCCTGGATTCAAGACCTTTGCCGGATGAGCCAATGACCCCTCTGAGTCAGGGCTCCCCGACTGTAAGATGCTTGAAGTCTTGTGAAGATTGCTGAGATCCTCCTCCTCAGCCTGCGGTGTGGGCTCCGTGCACGTAGTTAATCCCCTTCCTGCATTTCTTTTCTGCTTTTTCCTCTCTTTGATTTTTCTCTTCCCTTATCGCTCTGACCTTTCTTCACCTCTAAATCTCTCCTCAGCACTTTTTTCAGTTCTTCAGACTGCTGGCTTTTCTCCTTCCCACAAGTCCAACCGCAGAGGCGGGGAGTTGGAGGGAAAGCCTCAAACCTCGACCAACCGCAGGGACCCGGCAACTCACGGCCTGGGGGGCTCCAGGCTCAGCAGGGGCTCCTAGCTCCTGAGCAGAGCCTGGTATTGACCTTGGCTCCTCTTTTCCATCTCCTTCCTGGAGGCTTCTGGCCAAGAACGAGAGGTCAGGAGAGAGCAGCATGAGATGGGGAGCAGAGGTGGTAGCCCCCTGCCCCACCCCTCCCCGCACCGAGATCAGCAGATGCTGCAGGAAGCGACCCCCTTAAGGCACAGAGTGGTAGGGCCAGTCTGTCCAGCTGCTTCCCTCCCTGTCACTCCCTGCCGCGTCCCCCAGAAGGAAGTCCTTCCTCATACCTAACTTATACCCTTCCTGCTGTGATCCCTGCCTGCTTCCTCTTGGTCCGTGTGGATGATGCTACCCGCATCAGCCCTCCAGCTGGCATCTCCTCAATAGGTCTGCTCCTCAACTCTGTTCAGCTTGGAGTCTTGAGGGAGTGAAAGCCAACTTTAAGAGGATGTTTAAAGTTTGGCTTCTCATCACCACATCTCAGCTAAGTCCATAAAACCGCCTTATAAAGCCCACTGGCCAGCCAGCTGCCCTCAGCCTCAGGGGCCTCCCTGTTTTATGATTGGCCCCAATTCAGACACCAGCTGGATGTAGGAACTTGCTGGCTTTTATGAAGAGATGTTAACGAGAAGCATCTCTTCCCTTCTCTCTTATTCCCAGAAACCCCACTCCTTCCCTCATTCATATGTTTTGGTTTTCTGTCAGTCACCATTCGCCAAGTGCCTCCTGAAGCCAGGCTCTGGGTTGGGCCCTGGTGTGGAGGTGGCCGCAGGGAAGAGCTGGGGTGAGGGATGGTTCTCCCTTGGAAGGGAGGGCCCTGCAGGACCGAGCACCTGGGCGGCACCTTGGCAGTAGCTGCAGTAGCTGGATCACACTGCACTCTCAGTGTTTGTAAACTGCGCAGTAATTGTGAAACGGTGTTGAAAAAACAAACAATTACAGAGCAGCCTGATAAGAGCTGCCAGGAGGTGTGCTCAGAGACCCAGAAAGCTGACTCCAGCTCTGCCGAAGATCGAGGGACTCTTCCCAGGGGAGGTGCCCTCTGCGCTGTTGCCTGACATATGCTTGAGAGTTTTCCAAGTAGGCAAGACGGGCAGGTGGAGGAAGGGAAGGCAAAAGTCCCGGCTCTCCTTTGCTAATGGACAGGGAGTCGGGGGGTGGGTACCAGGGGCCAGGATCCTGGCAAAAAGCCACAGGAGCAGCACAGGGTCAAGCCTCTCCAGGGCTCAGTCTCTCTGTCTGTGAAATGGATAGTGTCAGTTAGTTAAAAGAAAACCCAGAAGTAATAATAGCTTATTAGTAATATAGTAATAATAATGGGTAATCTTTCATCATTTCTAGCTACTTTGATATGCATTACTTCCCATGATGTTCACTATAATCCTGCAAAGTAGGCAGGGCAGACACTTTTTTTTTTGCTTTTTAGGGCAACCCGCGGCATATGGAGATTCCCAGGCTCGGGGTGGAATCAAAGCGGTAGCGCCCTCCTACACCACAGGTACAGCAACACGGGATCCTTAACCCACTCAACAAGGCCAAGAACCGAACCCAGATCCTCATGGATACTAATCGGATTTGTTTCCTCTGAGCCATGACAGGAACTCCATGGGTGGGCACTTTAATATCCATTTTGTAGATGAGGAAACTGGGTCTTGGAGAAGCACAATGACTGGCGGCTGGTGGCACAGCCCAGCGCGTGGCCCAGGTGGAGCTTGTATTTAGAGCAAGGGCTCTTTCCCCTGGGACAGCCTGGAGCTGCTCTAGGAAGTTCTGAAGGATGAAGACTTCCTCTGAAGGGAAGAGGAAGGAGTGGCGGAAATAAGTGTTCGCTCTCAGCAGCACCTGCTCCCCCGAGGGTGCCACCTGAGATCCGGGTGAGGGCTAGAGGCAGACGAGGGGACACAGGTAGGTAAAGCCTCAGATTTCTCTGGGAGCAGGGGAAGGGAAAGGAGGGCTCCTGAAAGGTAGACTGGCCTGGAGATGAAGGGTCCCAGGCAGAACCCCATTTATGGGGCTCTCTTGACAGTGGGAGAGATTTGGGAAGGAAGGAGACAGAGGGTCAGCCATGAGGCCCCAGAGCAGCCACCATCCCTAGGTGAGGGTACTGGATGACTGAGTGCCCCCTTCTAGTGTGCCCCTGGCAGATACTCTTGTCCCCTCCCGTCTCCCCTTGCAGTGACCAGCAAGGGGCCAGTCCAAGCCTCAGACTTGCAATGGAAGCCCCAGGGACTAGGAGAGAATTGAACCCCTGGACCCACATCCTCAGTCAGGTGCCAGCACGGCGGGGGCGGAGGGAACAGGTACACTCAGGTGTCTGGCGTCATGCTGTCTCAAACATAAGCAGGCAGTCGGAGTCAAGCATCAGCCAACTTCACACCTGCTCACCCAGACTCCAACACACACCCCGCACCCCCACTCCCCTCCTAAATGCCCCAAGACCCTCTCACATACACCCAAACACACAATCGATCCCTCCCCCCACTCATACGAGCCCCCTCATCCTCAATGAACAATGCAAACGTTGACTCAGAATTGACAAACGGCTTATACCCACAATGAGCATGACACCCAGATCCACAACAGAATCCAAATTCACTCAGACATGCAGGTCCATGAACATGCATGGAAACAATGTTCACACACCCAGCCCAGGGGGCCTGAGATAAGGGACCCAGAGAGCTCTGGGTGCCCAGAAAGTGTCCCCAGCCTGGCTTCCCTCAAGCTTGTCATTCTCTTCCCCAACCCTCCACTCGCTCTGGTCTCACCTCCAGCAGATAAGCGCTGACCTAGCTGGGACCAGCTCTCCATCCCTATCTCTGCCCCCCTCCCCCCTCTCCTTACAGCCCCTCAAGTACTCACCAGGGCACTGGGCACACTAGGGGCTCTGTTAATGTCCCTACAACCACCCCTGTCCCCTTACCATCCTGCAGAGAACCTGGAGCCAGAAAGTGTGGGGTTAGGAATGGCTGCTTGGTCCCAGAGTCTCTTGGAGGCGGGGGTGGCGCCATGAAGCAGGACACACTCCCACAGGGCCTCCCTCCTCAGGCCTAGGACCCCCAGACTTCCCTCAATAAAGCAGCGTGGGCTGTGAGGGCTGCTGAGGGGAGGGGCTCCAGCCCCACCGGGAAGAGCTGGCATCTCCCGGCCACCGGGCTCCCTGTCTCTTCACACACGCATGGGCACCCACACCTCCCCCACTGTAATTAGAATGGTTGCTCCAGCACCAGGGGAAAGGCTGTGATTTATGAATGGGAGGTGGTGTAGAGGGATTCCAGCACCATCTGCTTGGGAGCAAACAGGAAGAGCTTCAATGTGCTGCAGACCTGGGGGAGGGAGCCAGTTGGTGGAACAGGCCCATAAAAGCCATTCCTAATGGCCACAGGTGCTCCTCCCCACCCCCAGCCCCCAGAGAGAGCCACAGCCTCTGCCAGGGGCCCCCCGATGGCACAAACTCCCCTCACCGAGGCCAAGCTGCCTGGCGGGGAACTGGTGGAGGGAAGAACCTGGACGGTCCAGCGGACCTGAGTCCAAATACCCACAACTATTTACAAGTGGGCTTTAGTTTGTTAACATGGGGATGGTGGCAGTAAAAAACCTTTACCATGTGCTTGATAAGAGAAATCATCTTGGAGTTCTCGTCGTGGCACAGTGGTTAACGAATCCGGCTAGGAACCATGAGGTTGAGGGTTTGATCCCTGGCCTCACTCAGTGGGTTAAGGATCCAGTGTTGCCATGAGCTGTGGTGAAGGTTGCAGACGCGGCTCAGATCCTGCTTTGCTGTGGCTCTGGCGTAGGCTGGTAGCTACAGCTCCGATTAGACCCCTAGCCTGGGAACCTCCATATGCCGCAGGAGCGGCCCAAGAAATGGCAAAAAGATAAAAAAAAAAGAGAGAGAGAGAAATCATCTTGGCCCAATTTTACAGATAGGGACACGGAGGCTATGGAGGTTGAGAGACGGTCCCGTGTGTGTGCGAGGGGGCTGCAGAACCACACCTTGAACCCGTGTCAGCAGAGTCACCGCTCTGAACCATTCTTTCTTCCCACTGCTCCCCAACACAGGGAAGTTTGGGGTTTTAAATGAGATAAAAAACTTCAAGTGCCTGGCATACAATGGTGCTCAGTATGCATTCCTTTTCTTCTTTTTGGCTATCTAGCTCCAGAATCCAAAAGACTTCAAAGACAGGACGAGAGAAAGAGAGGGCGAGAAAGATACCATGATGCACACTCAGTGTCTTAAAGAACAGCAACTTGGCCAGTCCTGAGAAGTTAGAGTTACAATCTAATGCTGTCTACCAAAAAAAAAAAAAAAAAAAGGAGAGAGACAGAGAGCTGGCATCTTTCGATATGCTCTGTTGATACTGTGCCTCACAGTGGCAAGGGCTGGTTGTAAGGGGGGCTCATAAACGACTGTCATCTGTGTGACCATCATGTGGTGAGTCTGAGTTGAGTTGTTCACATCTTACTTTGTGAGTCCCCAGGGTGCTCACCTGTACTTCCCTGATGGTGGTTCTCAACGAGAAGACTCAGAACCAGCTGAGGTTCTAAAAATCCTCCCTGCAACCTGCTATCTTAGGATCTCTGGGTATGGCCTCTGCAACCTTGCAGGGTTCTGCAAGTGGTCACAGCGCAATTTCACACCCTCTCCCTAGGGATCCACTGCCTTCGCTTTGCAAGTTCTAGCCCCTTGGCTGTGGAAATCAGTTGGAATCCATTGACACTGCCACCAGAGGGCAAGCTCCTCCCCACAAGAGTGGTGTCTAATTTGTCCCCATGGCCCCTTCAGGGGTCTTACCTTTAAGGATGAAGTCTTATAGGAAACACAGACCCTTAGCAACCAACTTGAAGACTGGTGAAAGTGAATACCAAATAGAGGGACCTGGAATCTTGCTGCCAAAGTAACTGATTTTGAGAAGGGGAGATGAGAAAGGAGTGACACCTCCTTGGCTTGGCCTTGAAGGATTTTTCTTTAAATTTTTTTAACTATAGCTGATTTACATTGTTCTGTCAATTTCTGCTGTCTAGCCACGTGACCCAGTCATTCATATATACACTTGCTCTTTTTTCATATTCTCTTCCATCATGTTCTCTCACAAGTGATTGGATATAGTTCCCTGTGCTATAGTTCCCTGTGCTTATCCATTCTAAATAGAATAGTTTGCATCTACGGACCCCAAGCTCCCAATCCATCCCACTCCCTCCTCCAACCTTGAAGCATTTTGATAGCAGCTGAAAGGGACAAGCTATTTCAGACAAGACAAGGGACGAGCTATTTCAGACAAGCGAGTCACCATGATACTGGATACCCTCATGCCTTAGCTCATGCCTAGCATCTCTGTGTATTTGGCTTCACCTTCCACATGGGAGTTGAAGCGTAGGAAAGCTCTTGGTGTCCCAGGGAGATGGGACAGAGACAGAGAAGGCCAGCAGATGATGTGCCTTGGCCCAGAGCAGCTCCACGCTCTCACTGCCCCAGGCTGTAGTCCAGGCCTCTGTCCTGTGCCCACGGCCCATTTCCCAAGATGTACTAAGGACCGAGATCCATGCAAGTGGTAAAGTCCTGCCCTATGATCTTGGGGGCAGAAAAGCAAGTATCCGTTTTGTGCATACTCAAGCATTAAGTGGCGTCTTTCACTGCAGAGGACAATGAAGGCCTAGAAGAAAGGGATGGGAAGAGCCTGCAGGAGGTGGCACCTGGCCAGGTCCGAGAGAGAGTCAGCATTCTCCCGCCCCCTTGGCCACCTCAGTCCACTGTACTTCCTCTCCTACTCAGAATCGGAGCTCCAGGTTCCCACCATGCAGCCATCACACCCTTTATCCCAGCTGGCCGCTATCACCCACCCACCCAGAGGTCACCCATCATCTTTTGAGGACTCCGGCAGCTGGGTCATGGTCTTCCTCTGCATCCCAACATCCTGGGAACTTGAATGTCCACGTGAAAATCCCAACGCCCTCACGTCTTGGCTCCACTGCTTCCCCACCTCCATGACCTTCCCTCCAGCCCAGATACCCACATGTTACCTGGAGCGTCTCCTATCAAACCTTAACCTTCAGCATCCCCGTCTCAGGCCACAACGTCTTTCCTTTCCTCCCATAAAGCCTGGTCTTCTTTCCCAGAGATTTCTCCAATTCTCCCATCCTGTGTTGCTCATTCAACTACCGTCCTGGAGTGTCCGGCTTTGGCCGAGGCACTCTGCCAGCTGTCAGCTCCTTCCTGGCTCTACTTCCTCCCCTCTCGACCTGCCTGTGGTTGGCCGCATCATTCATTCTCCCTGGCACCTTCCATTCCCACACCTCCTCGCCCCGCCTTTCCCAGCCCCGGAGGAGTCCAGTCATCTGCTTTTCCCATCACGAATCCCAGGCTATGAGAAGCATAGGAAAGTCACCCAACCGTGCAGACGGTGCCACTCTAGATTTATGGTCCCTGACGTCAGCCCGGCCCTCAGGCCGCTGGGCCCCTGGTGGTCAGCTCCTGTTCTAAACCTTTACCACTCTTTCAGCTTCCGGCCTGCCCTGTCCTCACATAGAATTGACAGAGAAAATAGAGGTCCTCAGATGGGAACTCCCCCAAGTTCCCTCTACTCCACCTCCCTGCTTATCACAGACCCAGCCCTGCCAAGTTCCAAGGCCCCATCTTCACTGACAGACCACCTGGCCCCTGTGGATCTTTTTCCTCTCTTAGACAGAGACCACCACCACCCTCTCTCAGAGCTCCTCTTACTTTCTGATCGCCCCTCCACTGTCTCTTTTGCACACTTCTCTGCCCAATGCATCTATGTTTGGTCCCCAGGGCTCCATGACTTCTTGTGGTCCTGCCCTGCTCCTGCCCCCCTCAAATGTTCTCATCTTTCTCCAGTAACTCTGAAATCTGTGGTGCTCTGTCCAAGCCTGTCCTGAGGTCTTGGATACTTGTCTGTCTACCCTGTGGGCAACACCAAAGCAGCATGTCCCCAACTGGACCTCTTAGCTCCTTCTGCAACCCTCTCCCTCTCCCCTCCCTCAGTCCCTGGACATTCAGCTATAGCCTCACCACCCCAGCTAGAGACCTGGTGTCTCTCCAGCTCCTTCCGGCCCCCCCATCCCTACCCCTGACCCCCATACCCCATCCATTCTGTCCCGATATGGTTCCCAAATCCGCCCTATCCCTTCCATCACGCTGCTGCTCTCTTTCCAGTCCTTAACTATCTTCTGCAATAGCCTCTCACTGGTCTCCCTCCCGCTCACCGCTCCTTGCTCGTGGCTCTCTCACACTTTTGTATTGAAGCCAAACTTCCTACGATGGTGCACAAAGGCCATCGGGTTCTGCAAGTCCCGGCCCCTCTCTGCTCTCCCTTCCTGCTCCTCTCCCTCACACCCCCGACCCAGCTGCCTCCTGGGAACAGCTTACACCCCCTGCCCGTGCCTTTGCTGAGCCTCGTGTCTAAAACGCCCTCCCTCCCTCTTCCCTGAGTGGGAAACTTCATCCTCCAAGAGCTAATTCGGGGGTCGCCTTCCCAGATACCCCAGCCCCTCAGGCAGAATTCACTGTGCTCTAGGCTCTGTCGCCCTGCTTTCCGTTTGCCCGACCAGCACCATCTACCCTCTCTGTGGGTTCTGGTTTGGGACCTTCCCGATCCGTGCCTGCCATGACCATTCTGGTCCATTCATGAATCCCCCCCTTGGGAAGCGTGTACCTGTGACTTGACTCTTACATACTGACAGGCTGCTTCCAAAGACCTGCCTGAGAACCCCTGGGCCTCGTCGTCGTCACCAACACTTGTTTTCATCAGACTTTCCCATTGTTGCTCATCTAGTGCATACGTAGCAGTATCTCATGGGGAGTTTCTGTAGCATTTCCTGGATTACTAATCAGGCCAGGTGCCTTGTCTTTTATTTTCAGCCACCTGAATTTCTGCATGTTCGAGTCTTTGGTCCAGTTCTTCCGTTGGGTTGCCAGTCTCCTGCATATGGAGGCTCCCAGGCTAGGGGTCGAATCGGAGGTACAGCTGCTGGCCTACGCCACAGCCACAGCAACGCCAGATCTGAGCCACGTCTGCGACCTACATCACAGCTCATGGCAACACTGGATCCTTAACCCACTGAGCGAGCCCAGGGATCAAACCCGCAACCTCATGGTTCCTAGTCAGATTCGTTTCCGCTGCGCCGTGACTGGAACTCCTGCAGTCGGATTCCTAACCCACAGCACCGTGGCAAGGACTCCTTTGCTGGTTGTTCGTGTGGCAAAATCTCCCCACCCTGGCTTTGCCCTCCTACTCTTGAAATGGTGTCCTTTAAGGACTTCTTGATTTTAAGGTACTCGAATTCATCAATCTTTTCCTTTCTAGCTGTGTTATTTTTTTTGTGCATTGTTTAAGAAACCTTTCCCTATCCTGAGGCCATGGAGATATTTTTCTATGTTGTCTTATAAAAGCTTTATTGTTTTGCTTTTCACAGTTCGGTCCCCTCTGGAATCCCGCAGCACTTAAGACACATTTCGACAGCACCACCAACTCCATCTGTTTATAGGTCTCTCCCCCAGCTAAACAAAGACCTCCTTGAGGGCAGAGCACAAATGTAATTTTCAAATCTTTCTGTTCAGAGGTTCTAACACAGTGCCTGGCACATGGGAGACGCGCTATAAATGCCCTTGAATGCTTGGTTTGCTGGCTCCAGGCACAGCTGCTTCCAAGCAGGAAGCACCCCCACACACACACACCCCGCTTCCCCGGGCTTCCACCTTCTCTAACTCCTGCCCTCCCCTCAATAAGCTAATGCCACATGCAGGTCCCACACACTTACTGTGTGCAGGCTTTGAGCACAGTTCAAGGGAGACAGAGCTGAGGATGAAGTCTCAGCCTTCAGGGAGCTCCCGCCTTGGCACCTGGCCTCCTGACACTGGCCTGAGGCCCAGACACTCATCTGGAAAACCAGACACACCTGGGTTCAAATGCCAGCTCTGCCACCTGTGTGACCTTGGGCAAGTCACTGCCGCGCACTGGGTTTGCGCTTTCCACTTGCTTCAAGAGAGAACAGTAGGTGATGTACCGCGTTGGTGTGAAGGCTGAAGGAGACAGTAAATTATAAAACGCCAAGCAGGGGCTGGCCTCGTGGTGGGTGTCCAAAGACCGTGGAGTCAAGGGCTGAAAGAAGGAAAGAGTGAGGGGGTGCACGGGGGCAGGGGGTGGGGGGAGGCGAGGCCGGGGCAGGGCAGCAGCAGGCCCGAGGCAGGGCTGCTGGTGGGTCTGTGGCAGCCCTGGCCTGTTGTCACAGTAACTAGTGTCAGCAAAAGTCTCCCAGACAGGAATCCCCTTCAGGGCTCCCTTCCCCAGCCCACTGCATTTGTTGACTCAAAACCTCTCCACTGCCAATTTAGCCTGCAGTAAGGAAGGGGGTGGGGCCGGGGAGAGGTGTGGGAGGGGGTGGAACTCCACAGAAAGGGGTCTTTGTCTGAGCACTCTGTGGCATTTCAGATTTCGATGGAGGGCTTTTTGTTTTTTGGGTTTTTTTTGTTTTTTTTTTTATCCTCCTAAAGGGTTGAGTGGGCTGCACTTGCAAGGGAAGGTATCTGAATTAGACAGCAGGGAGGACTTCCCATGGGCTCTTTGTTGCGTGGAGGAATGAAGGAATGTGTTGCCAGCGCCCTGGGGAGTCTGCCTGGTGCTCAGGCACAGAGGCAGGGTCTGGACCCAGTGAGGGGCTCCAAGGGGCTCCAGCCTGTGATTCCCCGGCAGCTCCACTCCCTGCTGAGCTGAGGGGCTCCGTGGCTCCTGTGGGCTCAGGAAAACCCTTCAGCGGCTGGGCCATTCCCCTTCTAGGCCTGGCATGGGCCTCTCGCCACCTGCCACTCTCTGCTGTGGGGCCCCTCTCTAGGGGCTCCTGGGGGGCAGCTGTGGATCTTGAAGGGGCCGAGGCTGGCCCCAGGCTCTCTCCTGACCCTGCACAGTCCTTCCACCCAGCCTACTTCTAGGCCTGCCCTCCACCCCCAGCTCACAGCCAAGGAGACGAGCCCAGGGGACTGGTCCTGGCTCTGACTGCCCCAACCCCAAGCCCGCCCTGACCTCTCTGAGCATCGGTCTGGAGCCTCCTCCTCCCCTGATGCCCTGCCTGTCTCTAAAGGTGGTTCCTTGGCTTCTTCCATGCACAGGCATGCCTGCCTGTGTCCACCACCCTTCTCTCAAGCGTCCCATACCCACAGATCTGTCTGTGTGTCTGTCTCTCCTGACATCTGCCCCCTCCTCTGTCTCCCTTCCTTTTTGTCTCCTAAGTCTCTCTCTCAATATCTCTGAATTTGCTGGTCTCTCCTTTGGTGTCTGTGTGTCTATCTCCTCCTCTCGTTCTCTCTGTCACTCTATCGCCGTGTCTCTGTCTCACTCGCTGTCCCTGCCCGGGCCTCTCAGTCTCTGTCTCTGTCTATCTTTCTGCCCCTCCTGCTCTGAGCCCCTCTTTCTCCTGGACACTCCGCAGGCCAGTGTCAGAGCCGCAGCCTGCCCGGCGGCCCCTGCCTCTGACATCACCGCTGGGGACAGGCTTTGCCAACAGCTGCCAGGAGAGCACAGGTCTTGTGTCCCTGGCCCTGCTCCTGCGCTGGCATCTGGGGGACTGAAGCCAGTGTTCACCCAGCACCTGCTGAGACTCCTTCCCACCCCCACCGCTCCTTCTCGCTCAGACCCAAACTCAGCGCCCCGCCCCGCCCCGTCACCTGGCTGTGAGCCCAGTGCCACTCAGAGCTTCAGGTGGGGGGGGGGAAGGTACCCACCCTGCACCCTTCATGAGCTCATAGGCCAGCAGGGTGACCCCATACCCACACATGCAAAGTAGTGTGGACCAAGCAGGGCAGAGGAATCTGGGGCCTGGTGTAGACCACAGAATGGAAAATCCCAAAGGAAAGGAGGCCAGAATTGGCCAGATGGAGAGGTGAAGCTAGAGCCTGAGAGGGCGAGAGAAGGCATTCAGGTGAGACAAGTGGACCTGGTAAAGGCCTGCAGGGAGGAATGATGAAGGGACCTCCAGGGGCAATAGTTTAAGGGCTAGAAGTGAGGATTGTGTGTTTGAGAGCAGAGAGAAGACGAAAGCTAAGCCATGTCGTGGGCGTGGAGGGGGGGGCAGACGTTTCCACAAGGGACGATGACATCTGTGTTGGATTTGAATCCAGCCAAGGTGAGGGGGCGAGAAGCGGCTCAGCAGGCCTGGGAACCAGCATGTGCCAAGGTGGAAGCGTGGAAGGGCCTGCTGTGCTGGAGAAGCGCTGGCTCTGTGTGGTACAGAGCAAGAGTGACAAGGAAGAACGAGGAGCCTGCTGTGCCACCTAGGGCTCTCCACTCTAGCCGCTGGCTGCCAGGGAAGGGCTCTGGCAGGAGAGTGGCATCATGAGGGTTTATCGATTTTTACTCTTAAACAAAGCACTGGCAGCTGTTTGCAGGATGGACTGGGCAGGAGGGGCGGCCAAGGGTGAGGAGCCCAGCTCCGAGCCCCTGCACGGGTCCTGGTGAGAGCGAGTGGCCGGGGCTGTGCTCCCATCAGTGGGGACCAAGGGTGCATAGAGGCATCTTCTGAGGTAGGTTTGAGGCCCAACCAGAAAGGGGGAGGAGGCTGGTGATGTCTGAGGTTTCCAGCTTAGGGAACATGGGGAGGGGGAGACATTTAGGAGGAAAAGACCAAGCATTTAGAGCCTGAGAGGTCTGTGGGACTTCTTGGGGGTAGGACCCCCTCCGTCTCAACTCCCGGTAGGGCCTGGTAGCACGGACAGGCCTGGGAGCTGGCAGTCCCTGGGGCTGAGCAGAAGCTGAGCTGGGTCTGATCCATTTATCCAGCCCCCGAGCAAGAAAGGGGTAAAGAAACAGCTTAGGAAAGACCTGCCTGGTGCCCTCTCCTGAGTCCTGCTTCCTCAGTGTTCTCACCACACCCCCTGTGGTGCCCGCCTCCTAGACACACACACACACACACACACACACACACACACACACACACAGAACTGGATGAGCAATGGCCTCAAATGTTTCAGGCCAACCAACAAGTATTTTCAAATGCAAATTCCTTCCCTTCCACCGGTCCCCCACACAACTGCTCTCTGAGCAGCTGGAGACAGAGTCGGGGTGGGGGTGGGGGGACAGCAAAAATAAATCCCATTTTCTGCTCCTTTTCAGTGCTGGGCTGCAATCCCCTGCTGCCTCCCCTCCCTCTCCACAGATGGGGGATTAGCCGGGCCTCGGGTTCAGCTCTGTCTCGTGGGGAGGGCGCCGGGCAGGGCACGGACTAAGTGGGGAGGGGGTGGAAGCCTTCAGTGACAGGGCTAAGAATAACAGCTTCCATCAGGCCTGACACCCTCTCCCACTTGCCATCGCTCAAGTTGTTCGGTGTGTGCCGGAGACAGACAGACAGATACAGGGTGTCTGCATGGGGCCGTGTGTATTTGTGCATGAGACAAAGGCCAAAGCTGGGGGTGGGGGGGCGGGGGGGGCAGCTGACAGGCAAATGGCGTGGATGTGACCAGGAGAGACTGGAGACAGTGTAGCCCTGGGGGACAGTGAGACGGAGGGAGAGAGGAGAGATTTGGGAAAGAGCATGCTCTGTGTGCGTATATGTGTGTGTGCATGAATACGTGTGAGTGCGTGTGTATGTGGGGGGGGGGAATGTGTGTGATACTGTGGGGGAGCACACTGTTGTGAGAGAGGCCGCTGATGTGTGGGAGAGAAGCCCAGACAGGCAGGGGGAGGCTGGGTCCGAGTGTGCGCTCGTCATCAGGGCGTTCACAAGCTCAAGAATGGCCAAGGTGTGGGCTGCAGGGAGGACCTGGCAGGAGGCCTCACCCTGCCTGGGGCCCAAGGCCTTCTCCTGTCAGGGGGGTAACTGAGAAGACAACATGCACAGGGGCGTGTCAGGGTGTGGGGAGACTGTGAGTGGCATATAAAGGTGTGTTAGTGTCTGTGCAACTGTGTGTCTGTGGATGAGGGTGTGTGTTAGAATGTGTGTCTGTGTATCAGTGTGCGTACGAGTCTACCTCTGGGTGGACTATGATCTGTTTATGAGTCTGTGAATATATGAATGTCTACATGTGAGCATGTATGTGTGTGCATATGAATGTGTGCCTGTCCATGTGTGTGAAGGCGTTTGTCTCTGTGCGTGTGTCTGTGTGTGTGTGTACACAGATGATGGGATCCTCAGGCCCTCCACCTGCCCTGCTGTCCCCATGGCCTCCGGCTCCCAGCAGGGGTTGAGGGAATTGTGCGTGTCGGTCTTTCAATGTCTGCAAATTTCCATGCAGCGTGAACTAAAGATCCGGGCAGAGAGCAGGAGGTGGCCGCACTCCCGGCCCTTTCCAGGAGGAAGCAGGAAGGACCAGGAATCTGTGTTTGCCTGGCTGAATGGGGATGACTCCCCCCACCCACCTCCACATTGCTGGCCGCTGGCAGGGCAGCGATGCCTCACTCACTGGAAGCATGTGTTGGGGGAGGGGGCATACTCTTTGAATTTCTGTACATGAAGCACAAATGTCATGGGAGATGCTCAGAACAGACCTACAGTGCATTCTTGGTCAAGCTGGTGTTTCGTGTGGCATGTGGCGCCCCAGCCCTGTCAAAGCAGCGGTCTGGGCCCAGGCCTTGTCTTCGACAGCTGAGAGGGTCCACCCAGCACAGGTATCCATCATCTAGCACATCACCTGGAGGGGTTCTTTAATGCAGGACTTTATGAAGCCAACGAAATGGTTCGTTGAGAATGACTAAACTCAACCTTGGAAAGAAAATCGTAAACATTTTACTACCTAGCTAAGCCAAGCATGATTACATATGGAAACTATGGACGCTACACAGTGGGATTTTGATATTAATTTCCAATTTCCTCTTCACTGAGGAACTGATGAAAACTCAGTCTCTGTGCTATCCAGGCTAGAATCAACATCTTCGTTTTCCGTCCATCCAAACTCTGCTGCTTCTCACCCTGGCTCCATGTCCCCCTCCCTCTAGTTCCATGCTGGCTGCTCCAGAGTTTTGCCTTGAGCCTCCGTTTCCAAGGGTGCACACACTCAGGGTTCGGTTAAGTGCAATCTCTGTCAGTTGTATTAAGGAGAGCTGCCTCCGAGAGCTCTTCTCTCTGAAAGTGCCAGGCCCGCAGTCACCAGGGAGGGCCTCCCTCCGTGGGCACCATGCTGATCCTCTGCTCTGCATCCTGTTACTGGCGCCATATGTTTGCCCTTTCTGGCCTGTCCTTCCTGCTCCGCATAGGGGCGCCGCTTGTGCCCCAGTGGGATAAAGGGAACTGTGCATGATTTCCTGCTTTGAGTAGGAAGCTGAGAACAACTCCCCCCATCAGGCGGGAACAAGACACCTCAAGGCTTCCTGTGTTGTACCCTTGCTGTCCCCTCTGGGAGAGGGAGCTGCCACTCCACGTCAGGGCAGCTCCACTGAACTTCCATATTGTTTCAAGTGGGAAATAACTCTGGGGTGGGGAGGGTGCAGAACAGGGCAGGGGGACAGGCACATTTCAGTCTGACACTCAGCCCTGTCCCTGTGTGACTCTGGGCAAAACAGTTATTCTCTCTGTAATTAGGGCATATTGACACCTTTCTGGCAGGTATGAGCAATTCGATAAAAATCACATATTCATATATAAAGCCCCTGTACCTAGTAAGCAAGCAGGAAACGACAGAGATCACTGTCACCACTATGCTGACCGAGGGGACCCTGGAGAACATCGAAACTTCGGCTGTGCCGCAGAGTCACCTGGGAAGCTGCTTAAAAAGGCAGATCCCTGGGCCCAGGGCCTTTGCATCAGGGGGCCAGGGCTGTTTGTGGAAAAGGCTTGGCTATGCCGGCCTCCCACCCGTCTTGCCTTTCAGAGCTACCGAGGCCCCAAAGTGCGCCGGCTCCTGGGGTCACCTTCCTGGGGGAGGCCCCGATTGAGTTTGATATCATCGTCACCCCGAAGCACCCTGCCGGCCACTTTGGTTTTGATTACTGGCAGCCTGGCACCGGGCAGCTGCGGTCTGTTCACCTGAACTGCCGGCACGAGGCACAGATGCTAATTACACGGGTAAGTACTTGCAGATTTCCCAGGAACAACAAAGATAATTTGTTTGCTGCATGGCTTGTTAGGAGGGAGGCTGGGCTCTAGCGACTGGGTGGCTTGCAGATTAGGCCCGTGGCCTTTCACCTCCTCCTGCCCCTGCCTGCTGGTTCTCCCAGCTGTGCTGATTAGAAGCGGGAGAAATTAAGATCCCCCCCTGGCTGCCCACCCTCAGCAGGCTGGGGGAGGCGGGAGGAGGGAAGGGAATCCAGCTGCAAGGCTGGGCCAGGCTAAGGACATCTACAGAGCAGGGGTCCCAGGGGCCCATGCGCACATGGAGATGGGACAGACAGTGAGCAGGAAGCAGGGCGTTTCGCTGCATCTCCATCTCCACTGTGGTCCTGCCCAGCACTGCTGCCATTGCTGACAAGCAAGGCCAATGAGCTGGCTGAGCAGGCAGAGGAGGACTGAGGCGGGATCAAGCTCAAGGGTTGGGAAAGCTGGGGAGAGCTGGAGAGGGAGCTTCCTGGGGCTCCCACAGAGGGTGGCAGGGATGTGAAAGATCCCTGGTCTTGGCCTTGATTATTATAGAGTGGTCAGGAGTGGTACCTTATCCAGCTAAGAGCAGGGTCATGCCAGCTCCCTGGGCCTGAAGAGCCTAAGATAAAAGTCACCATAAATAAGGCAGAGCCCATCTCCCTAAGAGCAATGCCAGTGGACCCATAAGAAGCCAGGCATCAGGAACTAAGCCTCCATATTGCATGGAACAAGTAGCTTCAAGTGGGAAATAACTCTGGGTAGGAGCCCGGAACAGGGCATGGAGACAGGCACATCTCAGTCTGACGCTCAGCCCTGTCCCCATGTGACTCTAGAGGCCCTAGAAGGGCCTCTCTCCTTGCTTCCTTCTGCCTGGGTGGGGGTGGAGAGGAGAATGAGAAGAATGGGATAATCATTGTCCTTATTATTAATGTTGGTATCCCTTAGACGTCCACGTGTCTTAATGGGTTTTACACACTAGCCGTCACTGTTTATCACCAGCTTATTAGGTGCCACACAACGAAATAGGTGCTCTGTGTATTTGATGAGGCTGAAAAGATAGACGTCCTTAGGTCCAGATTGCAGATGAGGAAACTGACACTCAGTGAGATGAGTACCTTGATCAAGCAAGATGCAGAACAAGGATTTGCACCCCGAGTTCTGTGTCTTTCCTTGGCCTCAGGGAACAAGCTCTTCCCCCTGTACCAGGATATCGTCAGGACCAGAATGCAGGCGCTCCCAGCCAAGCACGTGATTTGTCTCAGAGAGGCTGGTCCCTGGAGGAGACTGTGGAGGATGAGCCATGTGTTCCCCTAAGGCAGGGGTGACGATGAGCAGACATATAGGGGATGCCGAGTTTATTCTGGAACAGTGAAAACACCATCAGGATAACCCTGCTGCACACCCTGGGCCACATACCCCTCCCACCCCTCCTCCTTTCCTTCTCAACCCCCACCCCCACCCCCAGGCTGGGGGCTACTCTATTTGCAGGTAGATGGAAACTCTATGGGGGGGCGGCGGCGGGGGGGCGGGGGGGGGGGGGTCCTGACCTCCTCCTAGTGAATAGGCCAGGCTGGCGTGAGAAATGACACAGGCAAGACGGCACTGGGGCTGCGTACAGGACCTACCTGGCTGGCAAGTTTTTTGCGGGAGGTAGGGGTAGTTGGTGAGTAAAATGACAAGGCCAACCCTTTGCTCACAGTGCATCCATTCACATCTTTCCATTGCAGTTTCACTAATCATCATGCCTCTTTAGTCCCTTTAAACTTTGTTGACAAGTTGCTAGTTTGGGAGAATTTGTTCAAAGCAAGTCACTTCTGCTTACGGCCACCCCTTCCATCTCTCCACTCCTGGACGCAAGGCTTCTCCACCTCCGCTGCTGGGGAGACTTCTGTTGTCATTCACGTGCCCAACACAGCCCTGTGTGCAGAGATCTGTGTGCCTTCCAATTAAATTGATGCATTAAACCTCTGGTTGGAGTTCATTTATTTGAAAGTTCAATACATGCAGCCATGGGAAGAATCCTCTGAGCAAGTCAGCGTCCTAATTTTGGAATCTGGTCTTTGAGTCGTCAGCTGGGAATGTGCGGGAGAGACCTGGGGCCAGATTTGCAGACCTGTGCAAATGAGGTGAGCAGGCCGCCTGACTCTGGTCCCTTGGAGGGAGGCTGGGGAGCTCTGACTGTGCCCAGCCCTGGGGACAGCACAGCAGTTCCTGAGGTCCTAGCAGACCCTGTGGTCTGTGGCCCAGTAGAGGCTCCTCTCCCTCAGGGGCCTATTGGGGAATGTGGTGAACACCAGCCTCAGCCCACACAGGGCCCTTGGCTGCAGTTTCCTGAGTGACAGGGGGGAAAGCATATGTCACTCTAGCTCCAGGTCTCCACAGAGGAGGCCACATAGCTACCAGAATCCACCTTAATGGAGGCTCCCCTCCGTGTCTGGGACATGGTGATCAGGGGGTCCTTGCTGCACCCCTCTGAGCCACACTTGTCTTCAAAATGAAGACATCCTTCAGACACATACCATGTTACCCAGTCTGCAATTCTAAGGCTTACCAGCAATCCCTATTTTACAGATGAGGAGATTGTTGCTCAGAGAGATTAAGTGACTTGACCAAGAGCATATGACTGGTGAGGGACAGGTTCCGAAACAGATCGAGGACTCCTGACTCAGTAATCTCTTGAGACCTCGAAGGGAGCCCATGATCAGCGTACCCTGAACCCAGGCTCTTGGCAGCGCCTGAGAAAACAAAATTTTGACTAATGATGGTTTAATCACATAAAGTTTGTTTCTCCCACAAAACAAGAAGTTAGAGGTAGGTGGCTAGTGATACTGATTTAGTCTCTCAGATGTGCTATCAAGGACCTGTTCTTTCTGTCTTGCCTTTCTGCCATCCTCACTGTGTTGGCTTCTTGCCCTCATGCTTGTCCAACCTTATGATCTTAATATGGCTGCTGCAGCTCCAGGCATTACAGCTGCATTCAAGGCAGGAAGAAGGAAGGAAAGACAGTGCCAAGACATTTTCCCCTTTAACCAGGAAACCAAAAACATTCAATTCCCAGTTGAAAGATTTCATGAGCAAGTTGAACATATGAATGAAAAAAGAGAGAGAGAGAAGGAAAGAATTTTTCCCAGAGCCTTTCCCTATATCTTTTTGGATAGAATGGGGTCACATGGCCATGTTTAGCTGCGAAAGAAGCTGGGAAGCAGATTATACAGCTTTTACCACCAACGGTGAGAGACTAACAAGAGAGGTTGAAAATGGCTACTGAGTTCGCCAACCAACAGAATCTGCCACAGAATTCTTTTTTCTGCTAAAAAAAATATAAGGTGATTAACACATATAGTTCATAAAAAATGCTCAATAAGTAAGGGCTGTTACTTGTTGCTACTATTGTTTCTAAGTGTCATGCCTTTCAACTAGGTTTTTTTTTTAAATTTTCTATCAAAGTATAGTTGATTTACAGTGTTGTGTCACTTTCTGTTGTACAGCAAAGTGACCCAGTCATACACATGTACCCATTTTTTTCTCATATTATCTTCCATCATGTTCTAGGTGATCATCTTCTAGCCCATCAGATAGCAAGTACAGCCACACATCAAAGTAAAAAAAAAAAAAAACAGACTCTACCTTAGGACATTGACGTGTGTGTGTGTGTGTGTGTGTGTGTGTGTGTGTGCACACGCACGCTTGCTTTTTAGGGCCACGCTGGAGGCATGTGGAGGTTCCCAGGCTAGGGATCAAACCAGAGCTGTAGCCACCAGCCTACGCCACAGCCGCAGCAACGTGGGATCCGAGCCTCGTCAGCAACCTACACCACAGCTCATGGCAATGCTGGATCCTTAACCCACTGAGCAAAGCCAAGGATCGAACCCGCATCCTCATGGATCCTAATTGGGTTGGTTAACCACTAAGCCATGAAGGGAACTCCAGAACATTGACTTCCTAATGCAATAGACACCATGCTAGCATCCCATCCACAGCCCTTTCAGGAAGCTTTATTATCTACATTTTATACATTAGGACACTGAGGGACAAATATTTTAAATAACTAGCTCAAGACTGTGTAAATCTGTAACTATGTAATCTACCATCAAATTCTATGTCGTGGCCATGTTGTGGCATTCAAGGGATCAATCACAGAAGCCTGTCCTGGTCAATGCACGTTCACACGTGCTGTTTCCTGGAATTGGAACCTCCATCCCATTCCTATACCTCTCATATTTGCCTAACAAAGCCTTCAGTGTATTCTGGAACTATACTTTTAGAAGCAATTTGGCAACGTGTTTCAAGGGCCATAAAAGTGTTCATAAATTTTGACCCAGTATTTCCATTTCTAAGAATGTATTTGTTCCAAGGAAATAGCCCAAAAGGGGGGGGGGGGAACCTACATGCTCAAGGATGTTCATTACAGCTTTAAAAGTAAGAAAAAAAAAAAAGAAAAATCCAACAATAGGGAAATGGGTAATTAAAACATAGTACGCTCACTGAATGGCATACTGCACAGCCATTAAAAATGATCATTATAGGGAGTTCCCTTGTGGCACAGCAGATTAAGGATCCAGCGTTGTCACTGCAGTGGCTCAGATCGCTGCTGTGGTGTGAGTTCAATCCCTGGCCCAAGCACTTCCACATCACAGAGGTGCAGCCAAAAAAAAAGGAGTCATCATTATAAAGTTGGCTTAGTAATGTAACAAAGGGCTATGATATGATGTTATATTAAAAAAACATAATCAAATGCATTATTTCTTTTTCTTTTTGGCCACACCTACAGCTCGTGGAAGTTCGTTGGCCAGAGATCAAATCCATGCGAGAGGCAACATAGCAGAAACAATGCCAGATCCTTTACCTGCTGCACCACCAAGGAACTTGCTGCACCACCTTGGAACGCCTCAAATGCATACTTGTGTTAGTTTGCTCAAGCTGACTTAACAAATACCATAGATAGGGTAGCTTAAACAACTGAAATTTACTTCTCACAGTTCTGGAGACTAGAAGTTCAAGATCAGGGTACCAGCAAGGTCCATCTGAGGGCTCTCTGTTTGGGCTACAGACGGCTGACTCCTTATTAGGTTCTCACATGGCCTTTTCTAGGTGAGTGTACACAAAGAGAGAGCATGCTCTGGTGTCTCTTCTTCTTTCCATAAGCTTCATGACCTCATCTAAACCTAATTATCTTCCAAAGACACCCCATCTCTAAATACAATCACATTCAGTTAGGGCTTCAACACATGAATTTTGATGGAACACAGTTCAGTTCATAGCAATACTTAAATATCTGCGTGCCTTGTGGACAAAGACTTGAAGGGAATTTGCAAGTTATTGGGTTAGGGTGATGGATTATGAGGGTGATTTTCTCCTCTCTGTTATTCAAATTTCCTGTAATGGTGTTATGTAGTTTTCAACATAATTTGGGGAGGAGGGAAGGGGGTTAGGATAAAAATGATCCATCTTTCAAGTCTCGACTCAAAGGCCACCTCCTCTAGAAAGTTTTTCTTGGTTTTTCCAATCACATCTTTTCTGAAATTCTTATTTTACTGGACCATGTGCTCTTCAGGGGCTAGGGCCAAGGGCAATTCCCCTTTGTTCCTGATCCATGATAGGCCACGGGGCACAGGTCAAGAACCCAGACAGGGAGCCCAGCGGGGTGGAGGTGGTGAAGGGTGGGGCAAGTGTGCAGTCAGGAGCCAGTGGTGGGATTTAGGCAATAGGTCCAGAGCACCAGCAGATGCACGGCTTGGAAACTAGGGGCATAAACTGCTGCACATTGAGTAAGAGCTGGGCTTCCACTTATTTTAAATGATTATTTTTATTATATAATACATGAATATATACTCACTTCAAAAAAAACTGTCTCAGATGAAGTTCACCTTGGCTCCTATGCAATCCCTTTCCCCTCCCCAGGGACTGTCAATTTGAGAGGTACCCTTCTAGAATATTCTTCCTTGCGCACATAGTTTCAAAGACTGCATCTGGGTTTACAAAAAGAAAGCCAGGGCATCTGTGACCTGCTGCTCATCCTCTGCACTTGAGAATGCAGAGGTCTACCTGCTTGGACCTCAGAAAATGGTTACTAATGTGACTATTCAGAAATATATTTAGTCCCTTCTTATGAATGACCCTCTGCGCTGCCCCTGATTGTTCCCATTTCCGCCACTGCCCCCATGGCTCCCTGTGGCCAGGCCTCCCTGAGCCCTTGAAGCACTTCTCCAGGCAGAGATTGGACTTGCTGTGGTGGAGGGTCTGGGCCTTTCACGTTCCGTAGACACCGCCAGATCACATTCTACGAACACCGCGATGGATTCCACGCTTACCAACAACAAAAGAGGTGTTTGCTGCCCTTAAATCCCTGCCCACTGTAGCTATTATGAATCTTTTTCAAATGTTGTAGATCTGATGGGAGAAAAATGTTAGCTCAATGTTGCATGACTTGCATGTCTTTGCTGCACGAGGCTACGCTGTCCTCACTGTTATCAGCCATCTGCAGTTCCTCGGAGGTGAACAGGCTGTTCCAAACTATCCCTCGGTTTTTCTTTTGAGTAGTTTATCTTACTATTTGTAGGGATTCATTATATACCCTGAATATTAATCCTTTTCATTTGCATATGTTGCAGATACCTTCTTCCAGCCTGTCACTTGTCTTTTAACAGTGTCTACAGCATCTTTTGTCGTATGGCAGATTTAGATTTGGACGTAATCAAATTCAGCAATCTTTTCCTTTAAGGTGTCTGTGTTTTATGTCTTGCTAAAGAAAGCCTTTCCTACCCCAAGGTTATAAACAAATTCTCCTACATTTTCTTTTAATAGTTTTATAGCTTTGTGTTTTTTTTACACTTAGCTCTTTAATCCATCTGGAATGTATTTCGTGAATGGTGCAAAGCAGGACTCAACTTTGTTTCTTCACAAGGATGGCCCATTGTCTCTACACACACACACACAAAAAAAAACCTCTTTTTTTGAAGAGTTCAATTCTTTCTGTTTTGCTTCTAAATGCTACTTTATCATCTACTGAATTCCTCTTCACATAAGAACCCTTTTTAAACTCCCTGTTCTGTGACCTTGTCCCATGCCAGCACACATTTTAATTAGTACAGCTTGTGCTGTTTTCTTCTCTGATGGGGCAAGTCCTCCCTCATTATTGTTCTTTAAATACTTCTTGGCTATTCTGACATGGTTATTCTTCCAGATCAGCTTCAGAATTGGCTTGTTAAATTTCACACACACACACACACACACATCCTGTTGTGGTTTTGACTGGCATTGCACTGAACTGATAGAATCCTTCAGACAGAACTGACATCTTCACAGTATCACGTGTTCTCACCCAAGGGCTCTGTGTGCTTATTTAGGGCTCCTCTTATGTCTCAGGCCTGACTCTGAGGCCAACTCCCTGCTTACTAGATCTGTGATCTAGAGGGGGGCGCTCAGCCTCCCTGAGCCCTGTGCCAGAGCTGATGGAGGGGTAAACAAGAGCAAGTGGGTGAAAGCACTAGAGGCCAAGCTCCTTGAAAGCGGGCCTCTGCCTCATTTAACCCTGAGGCCCGGGACGGTCAGCTCTGTGAACAGCCCTAAGGGAAAGGGGAGAAGGCAATGCTTTCATTGAGGTAGATTCAGGGGGTACAGGGTAGGGGTTGGCCCATCACTGTCTTAGGTGCTTTACCCATCAGATCTTCCTTGTCTTCAGAACAAGCCTGTGTGGTAGGCCCCATCGTCTTTTCTTAGAGCTGAGAAAATTGAGACTCAGTGTCCTGTCTACACACAGATCCACGGCTCTAATCAGCCACAACTTGCACCCCCCATCCTGCCTAGTTTGGGAATCAGTGGGGGCCTCTCCTGCTTGTAAGGCTGGAGCTCCCCGATGGTCTGCTGCTCTCCTGTCTGAGGTCTGATGAGCCCCAAGATACCCACATGTACCCCAGCATGTGCTAGACAAGCTCAGAGGAAGAAAAGCGCTCTGTGGACTGCAGAAATCAGGAAAAGCTTCGAGGTGGTGGTAAGCTTGTAACGGCCCTAAGAGATGGAGAGGCTTTAGACAAACACAAGAGAACAGAGCATTTTAGAATCAGAGCTAGTGTGGCCAAGCAGGTGAGCCAACTAGCTTGATCGGGAGCGAATGTGAACAGAGAAAGGCATTTCTCAAGGATGGAGGGCTTGGCTGGGCTGGGCGGTGTCTCCAGGCTGGAGCAAGGCTGGAAGACTGGAAGGTCATGGACCTGGTATCTTCCAGCTTAGCTCCCCACGGTGTCCTAAGGTCAAGCTTCGCTTTCCATGAGCAGCTCTCACGGCCAGTTGCCATGGCACCAAAACACACAGACCAGCCGTGGGAAGTTGGCTGGGAGGAGCAGGAAGGGGCTGCTTTCCTTGTGCCCTCTGCCTGGCCCACATTGCATCCTGATCCTATTTCTTCCCTCCGACTCTGTCTCCCCACTCCGCACATCAGTGCGTGTATGTGTGGGCACCTGGGCATGAGCTGCATGCCCTTAGGTGAGTGCCTCAGCCTCTCAGAACCCAGGAGATAAGGGTTTCCAGGTATGCACATATTCCCCTGGTCACGGGCTGGTCCATCTTGCTCCCGCTGGAGACAGGAACAGCCTGGCCACTGCTAACACCTTCCCACACTCTGAGAAGAAAAGAGAAGAGGAACAACTTGGGACGTGCCAGGAGCTCTCTACACAGGATGCCAGAGGTTTAAAAAAAAAACAAAGCGCACTAGGTGAGGTCCTCTGAGAAGCCAGACCCCAAGATGGGATTAGATATGCATGAGATTAATTTGCTGGAAGAGAAAGGGAGGTGAACCAGAGGGGCACAGAGCTGTTGGATGGGGATGTAGGTCTGACCCCGGAGAGAGAGAGGGCAGGAAGGAGGGTGGGATGGGCAGAGTCTCAGGCTGCAGTGCAGTTCTTAGGAGGTTTCAGCCAAGCCAAAAGGGAGTTTTTGAGGAGAAACCCTTCTCAGAGAAGGCTGCACCTCTTGGGATTGGCTCATCTTAGGACCCCTGCTGTGCTTGGTGTTCAACAGAGGGAGCAGCGCCTGGGAAGTATGGCCTTGATACCAATGCCCAGCAGCTGGGGCCCCTGGTCAATTACACTCCTCACGGTAGGAGGTCTGAGCAGTGCACTTCCATGGCTGCCACCCAAAGCGATGTGGAACTACCATCCACTTTCCAGCCCAAGGAAGGCTCGGTATGGAGGTAACTTGGTCAGACCTCATCGTGAGCTCCTCTGCTTACTATGTGGTTAGGCTTTTCATGAACCTGACTTTCAACTTACATAA
The DNA here is from genome assembly GCF_016906955.1 of Phacochoerus africanus. Lineage (NCBI taxonomy): Eukaryota > Metazoa > Chordata > Mammalia > Artiodactyla > Suidae > Phacochoerus > Phacochoerus africanus. The sequence goes on along the minus strand of NC_062544.1, from coordinate 202,878,123 downwards.
AAGGGTAACAAGAACTTTTGGGTTGCTGAGAAAATAATCCAGGACCTGAAATCTTATCCCCATCTCCAACAGGAGCAAACTAGATGGAACTAATTGACTGACTGTCAGAGGCTCAAAGAAGGAAGAAGCTCTTTCCTTTCTCCAAGAGGTGGGGTCAAGAGATTGGAAGACTAAGAAGCATGGATAGAAAGGAAAGGCACCCCAAGTCCCACTCAAGGTAAATATAGACGTGGGATGGTCACTGAGGGGAAGGGACAGATTTTCTGAGATCTTGAGTGCTCCATAATCTCATAAAAATGTATAGGTTCTACAAATATCTCAATTTGTGAATAAAAAGTTTACTCACAAAATTTATCTGTTAAGAATGGGTTCAAACTTAAATATCAGAAAACCTAATTGTATGTTAAGCAATAAAGTCACTTAATTACCTCACATAACAAGTTTTAAGGTAGGGGGATCTGGGGTTAATTTAGTTCCTTAGTAATGTCAGAGTACTGGATCCATGTCTCTGTGCTTCTCTTGGCCTTTGCCTCATGGTCACAAGATGGATGCCATAGCTCCAAACATCATACCACTATAGAAGAGTGTCCCAAACAAGAGGAAAAGGGAAGGTATAAGGGGGGCATTTACCTCTTATTTTTTCATCTCAGGGAGAAAAACCTCTCCTAGAAGCCCTCCGAAGACTAATCCCTCACATCCTACTGGCCAGAACTAGACCACTCCTCAACCAATCACTGGCAAAAGTATCTCTGGGCACAGGGCTACTTGAACAAGATCAAGATCTATTAGCAAAGACTACAGGAATGTCTCTTGAGAAAGCAACAAGAGTTTTTTCCACAGGAGGAATCTCTGGAAACAGAATAAATCTTTCCATCCTTCTGAGCATAGCTAAGGAGTGACACAAGCCCATAAACACATACAGTGTAATGGGAACAATGATAAATAATGCACAAGACACCAAAGTCAGGTTAAGAAAGACATTCATTCAATCAATGAAGGGCGGGGGTTCAGGGGTGACTAGAATAGCGGACATAGTCCATTATAGTGGAGCTGACAGACTCTTTGTCCTGGGGGTGGGAACAGGTCAGAGAAACCCTCACGGAATCTATGTCTGAAGAGAGTGCTGCCAGGTGAGTAGGAGTTCACTAGGCAAACTGTTCCGGAGATGAGCAGACTCACCCATGAAAAGCTATGTTTGTGCAGGTGAACAAATGGCTCAGTATTCTGAAAGGTTAAAGTTAAGGATGGGCAGTATTCGAGATGAGGCCAGATCATGCAGGGGCCAGGGACTGGGTAATGGGGAGCTCTTGAAAAGTTTTAAGCAGGAGATGGGCTTAAGTAAATATTCACTTTTAAATGGTTACAACATGAGGGAGTCTCAAAAACATTTTGCCAAACAAAAGAGTACAAACTACATGATTTCAGTCAAGTGAAGTTCTATAGAATAGGCTAATCTATGATGAAAGACATCAGTACTCATCCAAGGGAAGATTGTCCGTCAAAAAGGATTACGGGAGTTCCCGTCGTGGCGCAGTGGTTAACGAATCCGACTAGGAACCATGAGGTTACGGGTTCGGTCCCTGCCCTTGCTCAGTGGGTTAACAATCCGGCGTTGCCGTGAGCTGTGGTGTAGGTTGCAGATGCGGCTCGGATCCTGCGTTGCTGTGGCTCTGGCGTAGGCCGGCGGCTACAGCTCCGATTAGACCCCTAGCCTGGGAACCTCCATATGTCGAGGGAGCGGCCCAAGAAATAGCAAAAAGACAAAAAAAAAAAAAAAAGGATTACGAAGAACATTAAGGTATGGTGGAAATTTTCTACATCTTCATTGGAATGGTGGTTCCATGGATGTAATATATGTATTAAATCATCAAATTTTAAGAGCTCCGGTCATGGCTCAGTGGCAAACCCAACTAGCATCCATAAGGCCTCACTCAGTAGGTTAAGGATCGGGCGTTGCCGTGAGCTGTGGTATAGGTTGCAGACGCAGCTCCAATCCCGAGGCACTGTGGCTCTGGCATAGGCTGGTGTCTACAGCTCCAACTGGACCCCTAGCCTGGGAACCTCCATATGCTGCAGGTGTGGCAAATGATAACCTCAAAATTTGTTTAAAGTATTGGTAAAAAGTACCCTAGTGGGTGGCCTGGAGGAGAATCTGGAGGTGGGGAACCAGTGAGAACACTGTGGGCATTGTCCAGGAGGAAGATTCTGCAGCCTGACTTGAGGCAAGGTGTGGGAGCAGAGGAGGGATGGTGCTGGAGAAGGAACAGGGCTGTTGGAGGCACTGGACTGGGGACGCAAGCAGGAGGCAGAGACAGATCTCAAGATGACTCCTGGCTTCCGGCGAGGATGAATGGCATCAGTCACTGAGACAGAGACGCTAAGGTCCAGGCTGGGAGGAAGCAGAAATGAAGTCAGATGGGGAAACACTGAGTTTGCGGTTAAGACGTCCTTTGGGTTGTGGAACAGGCAGACCTAGATTTCAGGAAAGAGATGGACCAGAGTTTGGTGGAACGTGATGGATCCTTCCAGGGAACAAACATTGGGAAGAGGTGGGCAGAGGCAAGAGGGGAGAGAGCTCTGGGGAGTATCCACAACTGAGTGCTAGTCAGAAGAATAGCTTCCAGCTCACCAAATTACGAGGAAAAGTCAAACCTAAGAGAGGCACTGGGGTGGAGGGTGTTGTCACAGAGGCTAGAGGGAAGAATGTCCGGAAGGGGTGTGAGTGGGAGTTCCTGTCGTGGCACAGCGGAAATAAATCCAACTAGGAACCATGAGGTTGCGGATTTGATCCCTGGCCTCGATCAGTGGGTTAAGGATCCGGCATTGCCGTGAGCTGTGGTGTAGGTCGCAGACGCAGTTCAGATTCTGTGTTGCTGTGGCTCTGGTGTAGGCCGGCAGCTGCAGCTCTGATTTGACCCCTAGCCTGGGAACCTCCATATGTTGTGGGTGCAAAAAAAAAAAAAAAGGAAGGGGTACGCGTGATCAGTTGTGCTAAATACTTCAAATATGTCTTATAGAGAGTTCCCTGGTTGCCCTTGGATTAAGGATCCAGCATCGGTCACTACTGTGGTTTGGGTCACTGCTATGGTGTGAGTTTGATTCCTGGCACGGGAACTTCTGCATGCTACAGGTGTGTCCAAAAAAAAAAAAAAGTCGTATAAGCTGAGAGTGTGTAGATAGATTTGAGATCCAACATGTATGGGTGAAAGAGGCTGCATTCAAACTCCCATCTCCTGACTCTAGAGCCAGTACTCTCTCTACACCCTGGTAATCAGTGGGCTTCCAAGGAACATGAACAGTGCAGGAGAATCTACAAAGGCCCTCCTTCATTTTTTTTTTTTTTTCTTTCAGTCAGTCAGCACCATTCATCAAGCTTCCGGGTTTAAATAAATTAGGTTTCAACTGAATAGTGGAATACTATGTAGCTGTTTGAAATAACAAGGTAGACCTATACGTACTTCAGAAAAATGCCCACTTTGCTGACTACATGTTCTGTTAAAGGAAACTATACCTCTGGGAAATATACACCAAAGTGTCAACAAGGTTAACTCTGAACAGTGGGATTATGTGTGATTTTTGAAACTATGTTTAAATTTTTGCTAATCTGTATTTTCTGGTTTTCTAGTTGTAGGAAAAAAATTTTTTTTTTTTTAATGGCAGCACCCATGGCATGTGGAAGTTCCACGGCACAGAATGACTCCCAGCTGCATCTGCAGCAACGCCAGATCCTTTAACCCACTGCCCTGAGCCAGGGATTGAACCCACAACTCCGCAGAGACCCAAGCCTCTGCATTTGGATTCTTTTTTTCTTTTTTCTCTTTTTTGTCTTTTTTGCCATTTCTTAGAACGCTCCTGGGGCACATGGAAGTTTCCATGCCAGGGGTCAAATCGGAGCTGTAGCCACCGGCCTACACCAGAGCCACAGCAACACGGGATCTGAGCTATGTCTGCAACCTACACTGCAGCTCATGGCAATGCCAGATCCTTAACCCACTGATCGAGGCCAGGGATGGAACCCGCAACCTCATGGTTCCTAGTCGGATTCATTAACCACTGAGCCACGTCGGGAACTCCCTGCATTTGGGTTCTTAACCAGTGCACCACAGCAGGAACTCTAGGCATAGAAATTTTAATCTACAGTGTAGAAGATGCTTAGCTGGGGGAGAGGAGAAGACCCCTGCCTGGGGGAGTTCAGGAATGGTTCATGGCGTTCCTACTGTCACAGCAATTAAGGAAGGGGTGAGGTCCTGAGCCTCCTCCTAGGGGTGCAGGGACACTGGCTGACCAGGCTGGATGGAGGGAGTCTCACTGAGAAGGCATGTTTGGAGATGACAGCAGAGGACTGGGAGCGCTGGGGCCTCCTGGCGAAGCGCTGAAAGAGGCCTTGGCAGGGCCATCTGGACATGATTTATCCAGACCGGTGGAGGCCTGGGAAGACCATGGGCCTTTGAGGAACTTGGAGGCGCAGCCTGCCCCACATAGCCCTCTCTGCCCTCACGCCCCGTGCTGCCCGGAATACCCCTCTACATCCCTCTTCCTGGCAAGCACCGACCTAACCATGAAGACCCTGCTCAAGATACGGCTTTCCTGGAGAAGTCTTTTCTAAGTTAGGCGCATCGCACATACCGCTGTCTTCACACACCTTGCAAGGGCCACCTTCTAGGTAATTAACCTGATTTCAGGTCTGTGTACCTTACTGGCTGGTGTGCTCCTCCAGGCTATTAGCAGCCTGACTTTCAGGAAGACTCATCCACCTAGTGAGCCCATGGCTGGCAGGGCCCCAAACAAAACCAGGGGTTCTAGAGGAAGTGAAGGAGTCCAAAGCACAAGAAATGGGTCTGCGCATGGTAACCCAACCCTGCTGGTGAGTCTCCCCATCCTTGCTGTGGTAGGGGCACCAGTGACCAAATCCAGGCGCGAGTTCCCCGCGCAGATGGTTACCGCAGTATGTGTCCTGGGGAGCAGAGACCGACTAGGTGTGACAGTCACACACTACAGTCACCAGAGAAGGAAGGGACACTCATGAAAGCAGACCACCACCTGAGAGAAAGGATGAAAAGCAGGAACTCCAACAAGATTCAGAAACTGGCCCTTTGTAAAAAGCTTTCCGCACCAAGCTTCGGGACCCAAGATGAAAAGCACAAATAGTGAGTTTAAGAAGCTAAGGCATTCTCTCAGGAGACTGGGACATTTCCACACAAGGCAACAAAATCAGGAGAAGAGAATGACACTTTCCTGATGCATAAAATAGCTAAAAGGGGCCGACCCAGAGATTACTTGTTGGTTATGCAGAAAGCTTCTCAGCGAGCTGAAATGATAATGGCCATGCCAAAGAAAGTGGAAATCAGGCCGGGTTACGAAGGAGAGGCACCTACAGGGGAAAAAAAGATAACAAAAGGCTGTGGAGATAAAATCAGAAGAGTTGTTGAGAAAGAGAAATGAGATATAACTCGTACAAGGCAGCAAAAGAATGAGAAAAACATTTTCGAACTCTAACAGGCCAACAAAAGGGGATAAGGAGATTGCTGGCTCGTTTTTGAGGTGGGGAGAGAAAGCCTATGAGCAATGACACGAAAAAAGCAGAGGCTTTTAATTTTTTCTGAGCCGAAAAAGGTCAGCTGTGATCTGAAAGCTGAAAGAGGCACCGCATGGGATCATGAGAAGGCAGGAAGCCAAGGAGGGGAGTGAGGGAAGTACTGGTGTGTTCACATGCACAGTCCTGATGACTTACATGCTTCGGTACTTAAGGAATTGGCCCAAGGTGGAATCACATCACTAGCTCTCACTCTGAGGGGATTTATGGGGAACTGGTGAGGGGCCTGGAGACAAGAGGGAGACCCAGGCAGCCTGTCCCTACCTCTCCTTAAACCTGGGGGAAAGCAGATGCCTCTGGAAGTGCGGGGCCCATCCACCAAGCTGCTATAATAGAAAACTACTGGGACACGTCGTCAAAAAATCAATCTGCAAACACTAGGTCATAAGGAATTAGGTAATAACCAGCACTGCTTTCCAAAGAACACATTCTCTCAGAGTAATCCAATTTCCTTCCAGGACAGAATGATGGGCCTGGTAAATCAGGAACGGCAAGAGACACATAATCTTCCTTAACTAGAGAGCACGGCATTTAACTTCATCTTCTATGAGAAGTCACAGAAGAAAACCTGGGGAAATGGGGTCTATGCTTGGCCTTTCTGGGGTTGGGCAAATGAAAAGAGATTGAAGCGTTAACCCAAAGAGTGGTTCCTTATGTTCTATGTAGGCAGAGGTAGGGGTGGGCAGGGTCACTGTGCAGGTAACCGAAGGGTTTGGGGAGATGAGAGGGGTAGGTGGTGATGGTGGTGGAGATGGTAGTACTAGTGAGAAAGACAGTGATCTTAGAGGAGGTGATGATGGTAGTGGAGATGGAAATGATGGTTGTGGTGGCCATGGTGGCCATGAATGTAGGGATGGTGAGAGGTCATGGTGGAGAGGATGATAGAAAATGCTAATAGTGATGGAGGTGGAGTGGGTGGGTACAGCAGAGATGATGGTGAAGCGTGATGGTGATGAGTGATGGTGATGTTGATGCTAAGTGTGAAGATGGTTATGGCGGGTAGAGACAGAAGTGGTGGTACAGATGGTGGTGGAGATGGAACTGGAGATAAGGTAGTGATGCTGGTGGAGGTGGTGATGGTGGAGGTGATAATGGTAGTGGAGATGGAGGTCACGGATGAGGTAGAGATGACGGTGATGAGTGATGGAGATGTTGACAGTGGTAGGTGTGGTGGTGGTGGAGACAGAGGAGAGGATAGCGGTGGACATGGAGCCAATGGTCGTGATGGCGATGGTGGTAACTGTGGTGGTAGAAATGCAAACAGTGATAGTGGCAGAAATGGAAACGGTGACAATAGTGGTGGTTATGGTGGTCATAGACTAGACATGGTAAATCTAGGCTTCAGAGTCATCCTTTTGGGGGTCTATGATGACACCCACACTACCTTGTCCTTTCCACATCTTTACTGAGAGAAGTGGGCACAGACTTTAGGCCATTTGGGGCCCATCCTCATTCTGACTGCCTCGGCACTACCCTGTTAGGCTTGGAACAATGAACTCCCCCTCTGCCCACATGGGCTGGGTGGCTGCAGACTCCAAGAGGCCTAGTGAGTGGGGGACTGCCTCCAGCCCAAAGGGGTAGGCACAGCCTGAGAGTCCCCTCCAGCCAACGAGAAGAAAAGGCTCCCAGGGCCACGTGGAGGGAGGCAGTCTGTGTTCAGGACCTCCTGTTAGTTATCCCCAGCTTGGGGAACTGTGCATGCTGGGGTCTGGGGAGGCCTTTTTCAGGTTCTGGTTTTTACACCTCTTTCCAGCCTGAGTTCTATTACTGCAGCCCCACGACCAGGGGTTAGGAAGGGTGGGCTAAAGGCTTCCCTCCACCTTGGTTTCTGCCAGGATGTGGCTCTTCTGTTGAGTGGAAATAAAATTAAAACACCCTCCAGGTGTGGGCCAGTGTGTCTCAGGAGCTCTGCGAGTTGGAGAGAGGTGGGTTGCTGGAGCCTGCAGTAGGCTTGGTGGAGTGTGTGGTAGGAAGGGGATGCCAGCTTGGGCTGGACTCCCTTGAAACATTCTTGAGGCTGGGAACTCAGCTCCAGATTGAATAACTCTTGCCCACCTCCTTGCTGTCTGTATAGTCCCAACTGGCCATGTGACTAGGGGCAGGTTCTTGAACCAATTTGGGCCTTGATGTTCCCTCGTACCCTAGAGAGTCAGAGGACAGGACCTCTGAGGTCCTTTGGCTATAGGTCCAGTCCCCGAAGGGTATTTCACACCCCAGCTCTGTTCACAAGCCCATGGCTCTCAGCCCATTTCACCCATAATCTCTGCCTAAGGGGCCAGAGCCCTCACTTGCTGTGGCCACAGCTCAAGGCCCAGCTCACAGCCAGTTCAACTACAAAGCCCACCTGTGCTGGGCAGGCAGAAGCAACCTCCTCCTCTGCAGGACCCTCACCAGCTTTGTCTACCCTCTGTGTTGAACTGTCAGACAGGAGGGTGCCAGTCGCAGAGCCTTCACCAGCTTATCTGGACCTCATAGGCTGGAACCTCATTCACAGGCCTGGAAGAGAGTATGCTCCAAAAGTGGTGAAGAGTGAGTGAATTTTATCCCCGGAGAAACCAAGGCCCCAAGTAGTCAAGTAGCCCAGATCGCTGGGCCCCTAGCACACTGGCAGATGGTGCCAGGGCTGGAAAGGCCTATTGTTTTTTTTGCTTGTTTTGTTTTGTTTTGTCTTTTAGGGCTGCACCCGTGGCATATGGAGGTTCCCAGGCTAGGGGTCGAATCGGAGCTGTAGCCGCTGGCCTACACCACAGCCATAGCAACGTGGGATCTGAGCCGCATCTACAACCTACACCACAGCTCACGGCAACACTGGATCCTTAACCCACTGAGCCAGGCCAGAGATCAAACCTGCGTTCTCATGGATACTAGTTGGGTTCGCTAAACGCTGAGCCATGACAGGAGCTCCTGGAAAGGCCTATTGTAACAGAGTGTGGGCCCGTCTGATCCTTACTTTACAGCAGAACTTATGTATGAAAAGACCTCTGGAAAGGAAAAGCAGCTCTCATAGATCCTGTCTGTGAACTCCCTGTAGTTCACAGACCCTGCTTATGCAATACCTGCTTAAGGAGATGAAGTCCTTGTCCACGAAAATGTTCAATTGAAAAGAGCTCTATCTTTATAACTGCCAAACTATCTTAATACCATTGAAATTTAAATTCAAATTTAAAAAACATTCAGAGAACTTGGGAGCTCTGAGAATAAGTACCACCACAGCTCACAAACTCATTCACAGGAAGGTGTGAATGACTGATATATCCTCTTCACTGTGTTGCTAGGTCCCTGGGTAATTTGCATTTTTAAACTACCCTTGGAAAGGACACTGCATAACTTATCGGGTGGCCTTATAATGTGAAATGGCAGTTCTTGGGTCAGCCGGGATGGTGAGAGGCTCTTGAAGCCCTTCAAAGAGAAGCTCTGTCCAAGACAACAGCTCATGCTGTGCTTAAGTTGGCGATGGATACATGTGCACGCACATGTGCATGCACACACGCAGGTGTGGGAAGGCAAGGCGAGGGCAGGAGAAGAGGTGGCAGGTTCCAGTTCCAGAAAAAGAATGGCTTCCCCACATTCCCCTTCCAAACTGCCCCTCTGCTTCCCAGTCAGCCCAGCTGATGAGGGAGAGCTCTCCCCCCAATGCAGACAGCTCTCCTCCCCCGACCCACCCCACAAACACACAAAGCTTCTCCCTCCAGACTGCACTCTGCAGAGATGAGGCAAAGCTTTCAATGCCCAGAGAACAGCAGGAGCCCAGGAGACATGCCTGCTTCTGAGACTCACTGTGTAACCTTGGGCCTGTGCCCTCTCTGCATCTCCCGCTCTCCTCTATAATAAGAGGTTTGGATTAGATGGTTTCAGAGGTCCCTTCCAACCCTGATCCTTCTGTGTGGTGTCAGCTCTCCTCTCCTTCTCTTGTGAAAGGCCCTGTGGTGATGGGGAAGGGGTGGTGCTTCTGATTCAAATGGATCAGAGTGCAAATTCTGACTCAAATTCTTTTCAAGTGGGGGACCTTCGCCAAGGTACTCAGTTTCTATGAACTTTGCTTTTCTCCTCTTTTGATTAAGGAAACACCTTCCATTACACAGACCTGTGATAAGTATTAGAGACAAAAAAAAATAGCATGCCTAGTTGGCTCCCAATTAATGGTGGTTATTACATTGGCTAAGGAAGGCTGTGAAAAGCCGGATGTGTGGTGGCTGAAGTATAGACTGAGTCTAAATTCCAGTTTAGCCACGTTCTAACACTGTGACCTTGGGTAAGCAATTTAACTCTACACCTCCGCATCCTCATCCCTAAAATGGGGATAATAATTATACCTATCTCATAGCATTGTTGCAAGCAAAAATTATTCCATAAAGTGAAACTTAAGGCAATGTCACATACCATGAACTCTGTTATGAATAGCCTAGGGCTAGGTGTGTATACAGGTGCATGTGTGTGGGTAGAGGGTGCCCCCAGCACTCTCCATCTCCTCCCACCTCCACCTTTGCTAAGCTAAGAGTCTGAAGTCCTTGTCTCCTTCCATCATTCACCACCTCAGCCTATGGACTTAGCAGTTTTCATTTAGCACCCAGGGCCTGGCGACCCTCATCTTCCCCGGCTCTTTCAAGAAGCTGAACTCATTTCTGCGCCCTCCCTGAAACCGGCCCTATGCAGCCTATTAGCTCAGTCCTGTAACCTCGGTGGGGCCAGGCTTCACCCAGCCTGTATGTGCCTGGATAGCCAGTCCCCACTCAGAACTGGGGGCGGGGGGTGGGGGTCAATGCACCAGGAGAACAGGAATGTGCTCAGGGAAAGGAATTCTGCTGCCTCCCTTATCTAGGTCCCGAGAGCATTCACTGACCTTCAGTTCTTCCTCAGAGCCGCCCTAAATCTCTGCTAGTCATTCTTGAGCTCTGCTTTGGGTCTTGACAAACAATGCTTTCTTCAGCCTTTATTCAAAGGCTAAGGGGCCTTTGAGCTGTAGAGAGTTAGGGAAACAGAAATAAAACCAAAAGTGAAAAACTCTTTTTGGCTCACTAGATTGGCAAATATGTGTACATGGTATGGTACCCACTGGCAAGGATGTGAAAGGATGGGCACATTCACAGTTTATTTTTTTTTAAATGGCCACACTCATAACATATGGAAGTTCCTGGGCCAGCAACGGAATCCAAGCTGCAGCTGAAACCTACACTGCAGCTGCAGCTGCAGCAGCACTGGATCCTTCAACCCACTGTGCCAGGCCGGGGATTGAACCCACACCTCCATAGTGACCCGAGTCGCTGCAGTCAGATTCTTAACTCCACTGTGCTACAGCAGGAACTCCAGGCACACTCATACTTTGATGGAGGGAGTGCAAATTGATACAGCCTCTTTGGAGGGAAGTTTAGCACTATCTATAAGAACTGAAAACAAGCATGTCCTTGATCCGTTGATGCCAATTCTAGGACTCTATTCTATAGAAATACCTCTACCCGCTCAAAGATATTCTTACAAAGATGAATGTGCACAAAAGCACTGTGATTGCAAATATGAGACAATATAAATGTCCAGTCGTTGTGTAAGTAATAAACAGACTAGTTATACAAAGGACTATACAACTTTAAAATAGGCATATGAAAATATTAAGATTGAAATGGTAAACTGCAAAAAATGTATATGGTCTGATCTCAGGAGGAAAAAAAATAAATAAAAGCCTACTCTTCCTCCCCCCCTCCCCATCTCAGCTGGGTGGAGGCTTCCTGCAAGTTCAGGCTGGCTCAGGACAGGCTGCACTGGGTTGAAAGCCCAGCCTCTTCCTTCCAGCCAAATCCCCAGGATGGCCACACCTGGGGAAGGAAGGAGCACTGAGGTCCCAGGGTCAGGAGTCCTGCCCAGTGGAGCCAAGTGGAAGCAGCTTCCATTATCAAGCCGACAGACCTGGGTTCAAATCAGGCCTTCATCTCTTACCAGCTCAGGGACTTTGGGCAAAGTTCCTCACCATTCTGAGTCTCCATTTCCCCATCTATAAAGTGGATTAATAACACCTACTGCACTACATGGTGGGGAATTACATGAGATAATGTACAGAAGGGTACAAGACCACCTCAGTAAATGCCAGCCCTCTCCCATCTCCTCGAAGATTTCTTTTACTTTGCTTTCAAATTTCTGTAATCCAACTTCAGCAGCATCCCTGCGCATCAGTCTTTCCATCCTCCCCGCCCTACTCCTGCTTTGCTCTTCATGGTGGAACCTTCCCAGGTCCTTTACTCCTCACTAGGTGACCACACTGAGGCCTCCTCCACCACTGAGTTGAACGGAGCAAGGCTGAAGAAGTGTCCCCCCACTGGGTCAAAATATCCTCTCCTCCTCCCCTTACCGACCCCCTCAAAGTGCCTGCTATTCCTTCCCAGCCTTTGGCCTGCTTCAGGACGTGACCCCATCAGACATCTCCCCTCTCTCTCCTTGGCATCCTCATCCTCCACTCCACCCCAACCCAAGCTCAAGCGAGACCCACCATAAAACACCCACTGCTCCTCCCTGCTCCCCACCCCAACTCCAGTCTTCGTTTACCCATGAGCCACCTCCTTCTGCCCCTCCTGCCATCACTCCGGGGGCGGGGGGCGGGGGGGGGGGGGGGAACCTCTGTTCAGCCTCCTTCCCGAGGGGCCCCTGGCTTTGACATCTGGGGACAGTGAGCCAGAGGCCCTTGGAAAAGTGCTCTTGGTTTGTGGGACTCCGGACAGACGCCCTGCACCTCCCGGGATTCTGCCCTCTGACACACACCTCACCCCTCCTGCAACCGGTCCCCTCTCTATCCTCCCAGAGCAACCCGAGGGCCGGACTTCCATTTTGCTGCTGACAAAGTGGCCCAGCTTGGGAAGGCACTTGGCTCGTGGATCCCCTTTTTCAGAGTAGAAAACAGAGGCCCTATAACATCTTCAAGAAATTTCCCCAAGGCCACACAGAGGGTGAGTAGAGCCTGTGGTTTTTTTTATCATGGAATCAAGGACTTCCGGAACTTTCCCGCTCTCCGAACTTCTGCCCTGCTACTCTACACCCTTTCTCCGCCCTAGAAAAGCCCAGCCAGGTGCATATTAGCATAAAAATGTCGCTAATTAGTCTGCTTTTCTCCGGGGTGGGTCAGACCCCTCAGCCTAGGTCCGAACCTCTGGCCCGAGCATCCCCCTCCCATCCTCTCCCAGCCCAGGAATCTCCAGCATCTGCCCAGAGAGAAGAGGCGGGACGCGTCCGCAGAAGCCGGGCTTCAGCCCCACCCTGGTCGCCCAGCCCGGGACCCCCGCCTCCGGCCCTTCGCCTCTCGCCGGCCCCGCGCGCTCAGCGCGCGCCTCCCGAGCGTGGGAGGGTTTGATTGACCTTGGCAAGAGGCAGCCAAGCTCTCAAATGCCTCGGACCCTCGCCACTGGCCCGGCGCCGGGGCTCCAGTTTCTGCTTCTCGCCAGCCCAGGGCCTGGGGGAGGGATGCTGGGAGGAGGAGCCCAGTCCGACCCCCGGCAGCCGCGCTGCGCTACCGGAGACGAGATCTGATGAGAATGTCTTCCTGCAAATTAAGCCTTCTCGGGACTCTCCATCCGGTGCCGGCTGCTAGCCCGGAGCGGGGGGAGCCAGTCCTGGGGGCGGCGCGAGCGCAGCGGCAACTCCCGGGTCTCAGCACCCCCTCCCGCCTGCACCCAGTGTCTGCCGGCTCCGGGTCGGAGAGAGGAGCCCATCTGCCAGAGTGCCAGCTGTGCCCCTCCTCTGCCCAGAGTGTCAGAGCACCTTTCCCCATCTACCCCTTACCGGTGGGGAGACCCTTTCCTGGGTTCCAGAGGCGACATCACTGGGGTCCAGTCCAGTTTCTGCCCGGAGATAGCAGTGGCACTAGAACAATTGCTTCTCCGTTTTCCCGGGTGTAAAAAGGGGTAACGGTGCCCTTTTCACTTGGTTCTTGTGGGGATTCATTAACCAGTAGGCAAAGCACCCGCCGCTGTGCCCGGGCCACAATAAGCCGAGGGTCCTACTCCGCGTCAACCCTAGGGCTTTAGGAACTCTGGGAACTCCTCCCACTCCCATTGTTTGCAAATGTTATCCACCTGCGTTTTTTCGGGGAAAGGGCTCTGAAGCCTCCACTCCACACAGAGGAGTCTGCAAGGGGTGGAGAGCTTCAAGAATATTTGGAAGAGAAAGAGGTAGAATTCTGGAACATGGCACCTTCCTGAAAAAGTCATAGCCTCCAAGATTTTCTCCAAGAAAATAAAAGTAAATTCCTAATGAAAGAGTCTTACCTTCCATTGACTACAGGCAGCCTTATAGGCAATGAATTTCATTATTGTTTAATAACTACTATTATCCCCATTTTACAGATAAGGGAACTGAAGCTCAAGCAATTCCCCCAGGATTACAGAATTGTTTAAAGATTTCCAAGTTGAACCTAGCTTCCCTAATTCCAAACCCTGTCCTTTTCTTTGTTACCCTACACTGCCTCTGGACAGGACTGTTTTGTGCTATTTATTGTTTCTGCACTTACCATTTTTTTTCTTAGCATTGGTGAATTTTTTTAAAAAAAGATTCCTGCCTGTTTTCACTGTGCTGAAGGAAGACAAAGAAGAAAGTCTGCACTTGCATCTAGATTCAAAATACTAAGCAGGGTGTTGGGTTGGGGTGGCAATGAGCAAGTGGCAGGGAAAGTGAGATTCTAGGAGCTGGAGCAGCAGGGCACATTACAAAACCCCTAGGGATCCCCTCTGGCTCTAACGTGAAGAGTTGGTAACTTCAACACAGTCCTCCCACACTTCCCATCCTGGGGATCCAGGAAGGTGTGCAAGTGCCCAGCCCTAGGCCTGCCCAGCTCTTCGGTGGGAAGGATGCTTGGCCCAGAGATGGTCCAGCATTAAGCCTACTCCTCTCGGGGATATCTACCTGGCAGCCAAAGCAGGACACACCTCTGCAAGGACAGACAGAGAGGCATTCAGAGGTTGAGACAGGGAGAGACAAAGGTGAGAAGGACACACTGGAATAAGAGGGAAAGACAGGAACCCAGAGGGGAACAAGGGAGCTATTCAGAGTTAGAAAGAGAGAGGAGGCCGCTGGGGAGAAAGAGAAAAGACACAGAAAAGATGGAAGAGAGACAGACAACCAGGCAAGGGGGTGGTGAACACAAAAGGGAAGAGACAAAGAGCAGAGGGTGAGCCAGTAGAGGAGTGAGAAAGATGGGCAGAAGAGGCAAAGCGGAAAGTGGAGAGCGAGGGGAGAAAGCGGAGAAAGGGAGAGGCAGCAAGAGAAGAGAAGAGCGGCGGGAAAGGGAAGGAGGGAAGGGGGCGCGGGGAGGAGAGGGAGAGCCGGGAAGACCAGGGAGAGGAGGGCGGAGACCACGACCGGTGCTGGGAGAGGGAGGGGAGTGAGCGGGCGGCGACCGGGAGGGCTGCGGGGCCGGTGGGTGGGACGGCGTGCTAAGCCTTTCCTTTCTCTTTTTGGGGGGTGGGCGGCGGATCTCCGCCGAGATAACCCAGCCAAGCCCCCTGCCCCGCGTCCCAGCGAGGGGCCGCAGCTGTATAAATACCGGGGGTGGGGGAGCGGGGCTGCTGCCCAGGGGTCAGCGACACCGGAGAAGGCTTTGCTGTCATTAGCTAATTGAGCCCCAGATGTTAAGAAAAGGTTACGTCCTCCTCCGGAGAGTTTTTCTTTTTAAACACTTTACACAGATTCTCCGGCCAAAACGGCCGGGAGACTCCCGGGCCGGCACCCACCCCGCCTCCAGCCCACTCCCCCCGTCCCGTCCCGCCCCCCAGGGCTCCAGCCCCCCAGGCTCCCGGAAGCCGCCGGCCGCGGCCGCTGCCCCAGTAATCCCAGTGGCCTGCCCGGAGGCGCGGCGGGCAGGAGCGGGGACCACCGGCGGCGGAGCCAGCCCCTAGCCCGGGCCGCCGACTGGGAGGTCAGCCCGGAGGGAGGGCGGTGGGGAGCGGGGGACCCCGGGGAGAGGGGCTCTCAGGCTCTTAATCCCCCTGAAGGTTGCAGATCAAAGACGCTAGCACAGAGGCAGAGCCGGTGCGGGTGGGGGCCGGGGGCTTGCTCTGGCGCAGCCTACTCCCTGCTCTGGGGGCTGGGGCTCCCCGGTCCAGGACCCCAGGCTGCCAGCCCAGGGGGAGGGGGCTCCCTCTGCAGGGTATGGACCCCGGAGGCCCGCGGGGAGGTCGCCCTAGCGCCCCTGCAGCGCCTTGATGGAACTTCCCCGTCCCTGGGGCTGAGGGAAGGGAAGGGTTCCACCTCCAGAGAACAAAATTCCAGAATCCCAGGCACTTGACACACATTCGTTCATTTAATCTTCACAGCAATCCAGTGGGGTTTTAAAAATTGTTGTTATTATTATTAGTTCATAAATGAAGAAACAGGCTTCAGAGAGGTTAAAGCCACTTGCCCAAGGACATACAGCTAGAAATTAATTCCAGTGCAGTGCTAGAATTAATTCCACAGAGCTCAAGGCCCAGTCCTGCTCTTACTGCTCACTCCTTCCTCCAGACCCTCTACCCTTCCCTCTTCTCTCCCATCCTCTTCCTCCCAGGCTCCTTCAGCCCCACAAAAAAACAGTCACCCACCTGTGGCCCTGGCAAGTGGGGTGGGGTAGGGTGGGGGAATAGTCTGGTGCCAAGGGCGCGGCCAATGTGGCAACAGCTACAGGCTAAATGTGCAGGATGGGGCTGGGCAAGCATCTGCCTGGGTTGAATCTGAGCTGAAAGAATGTTCCTGGTGCCCCTGCCCCAGAGGTGGGGCTCCCTGCTCAGAATAGAACCAAGCAAGTCAGAGCTGGAAGGGGCCTTCAAGATGATCTGATCCAAACCTCTTGTTTGACAAAGCTGAGCCTAGAGCGGCCATATGTCCTCCCCAAGATCACATGGCTAGTCGGCTAGTCGGTGGCAGAGCAGGAGTGAGAGCTCAGAATTGCCCTTCACTGAATGCCTACTCAGTGTCCCAAACTAGAATAGCTCTGCATGCTATTTAGCCCTTCAGCAACACAACAAGGTCGAGATTATCATCTGCAGCCTAGAGATGAGGAAAGTGAAGCCTGGAAAGGCTAAGGGTGCCCACGCTCTCCCACCCAGAATGTGCCAGAGCTGGGGTTGAACCCAGATCTTCCTAACAGCTCTTTCTACACCCCAGAATATTGGGGCTAAGGAGTGGGAATGGAGGGATGGACAGGGTGTCATGAGCGCAACGGCTCTTGAGACACGAGGGGAAGGGGACACAGGCTGAGAGAAGTCCCCTCCTGCAACTTTAGTCTAGATCGGCTCTCCATGGCTTCCCTGAGTGGCCCAAATACTGAAGTCCTTCCAGAGTTCCCTTTTGGGTGTCCATGGAAGGGGGTGGGAGAGGTTGGCTCAAGGCTCTTTTGGGTTGTAAGGGTCTGGAAATGCAAGCAAGGCCTTAAACCACAGGCTCCCTGTGATTTCCTGCTGGAGGAAGCTGCAGTTCAGGTCCAGACAGGTAAAAGGGCCCTAGAGCTTAGCTGCCCCATCCCAAAGCCACACTTGGCTGCCCAGTGGGGCGCCACTAATGCCATCCCACCCCGCTCCACAGACAGACTCCAAAAGCTTCGCCTCAAACCTCTCCCAATTCCCAACCCTTCCATGGCCCTGCCCCATCTCTTCCTAGCTTGCCATGGACTCCATTTCACTCATTCACTCATAAATACATTCAACACAAATTTATCAAGTAGTGGGAGTCCCTGTTGTTGCTCAGCAGGTTAAAAACCCAACTAGTATCCATGAGGATCCAGGTGATCCCTGGCCTCGCTCAGAGGGTTAAGGATCCGGCATTGCTGTGAGCTACAGCATAGGTCACAGATATGGCTGGGAGTCCACGTTGCTGTGGCTGTGGCATAGGCCAGCAGCTGTAGCTCTGATTCCATCCCTAGCCTGGGAACCTCCGTATGCTGCAGGTGCAGCCCTTTAAAAAAAAAAAAATTATGAAGTGTGAACTATGTGTCAATGCCATGCCAGGCACTGGGGACACTGCAAAAAGCAGACTGTCCTTTGGAGCTTGCAGAGCAGCCGAAAGGCAGAATTAACCAGTTATGTAAATCGATTTATAATTACAAAATCGTGTTAGGAAGGATAGTACAGGGTGTTTTGAGAAGTTATAACAATACGAGGTCTGTATGTATGGGGATGAGAATTGAGACAATAGAGACTGAAAATGATTACTACTAATAGTTACCCAAACAGGGCTGAGGCCATCATGCCCACACACCACCTGCAAGCTGAGGGTGGGTCTCCAGTCTTCCCCCTACAGTGACCACCCAGTCTGTCCCTGGAGAGCCCAGCTGACATGGGTGGGAGTGGACTGATTAGATGGTGGCCCTGATGCTGACAGTCCCCTATGCCGCCCAGCTCAGGATTGATGTGGGGTGCCGGTCCAGGTCCAGAGGGAGTGAGGAAGCTGGGGGCAGGGGTGGGCTGGGTTGGGAGGAGGAGGCAGGGTGCCCAGCTGATGGGCGTGTGAGCCTCTGGCATCCCTCCAGGGAGAAATCCCTCCCTGCTCTGCCTTCTCACCAGGTCCTCCCATACACATGCACTCACACACACATGCACTCTTGCACTCTGCCTGACACTTTAGGGAAAGGTTGGGCCAGACTGTGAAAAGAACAGTACAGCTGGACAGGCCCCGCCTGGAGGTCGGACAGCCTTAGGCTCAAACCCCACTTTGGCCAGTTCCTGACTGTGTGACCTCAGGCAAGGCTCTTGGCATCCTCGAGCCTCCGGTCCCCTCTCTGTTCATGGAGAGAACAAGAGCCATCTATGGCTGTGAGGATTTGATGAGCTCATGCTTGGAAAGAACCGAATATAGTGCCTGGCCCCATGGTTCATCATTAATAAATGACGGCTGTCACCCTGATTATATAATATGATAATTAATATATAATGGAAATAAAAGAAACCTCACTCGTGGCTCCTGGGCTCCCACCTGGTTCCCTAATCCTCTCTGGGAGGTCACTCCCTGGTTAACCTCCTGTGCAAGGAGTTTTACAGGTCCATGAAAATCATCTCAGCAAACCCAGAGCCTCAAGGCAGACACGCAGTAGGTGCTCAGCCTTGACTGGGGTGGCAGGGGCCAGGTGGGGAAGCAGAGTCTGGGAGACGCCCATGTATGCTGCTGGAGGCAGCACCTCTTGGCTCTGAACCCCAGGGTCTCTGAGCACAAGGCTGGCTGTCCC
The DNA here is from genome assembly GCF_016906955.1 of Phacochoerus africanus. Taxonomy (NCBI): domain Eukaryota; kingdom Metazoa; phylum Chordata; class Mammalia; order Artiodactyla; family Suidae; genus Phacochoerus; species Phacochoerus africanus. The sequence goes on along the minus strand of NC_062544.1, from coordinate 202,859,365 downwards.
ACTGTACTAGTTAGGGCCCAGGGCAGCTCTATACTTTTTGTTTGTTTGTTTTGTCTTTTTAGGGCCACACCAGCGACATATGGAAGTTCCCGGGCCCGGGTCTAATGGGAGCTACAGCTGCTGGTCTGCACTACAGCCCCTTGTAATGCCAGATCTGAGCCACATCTGTGACCTTCACCCTAGCTCACTGCAATGCCAGATCCTTAACCCACTGAGCAAGGCCAGGGATTGAACCTGCATCCTCTTGGATACTTGCTGGATTCTTAACCTGCTGAGCCACAATGGGAACTCCCCAGCTCTACACTCATCACAGGCTGGAGGGCCAGGCTGGAAAGGTCTGGCCCAGTTGAGCCCTCCCAGCCAGCAGGGCAGAGTCACAGCCACAGCCCCACAGCCAGTGCGGTTTCTTGGGCCGCTGCAGGGCACAGTGCACACCTGGAACCCATTAGGCCTGGCCGGGAGCTTATTCTCTCTTGGCATAAATAGACTGAAGGGTTTGTTTTGACTACTTTAAATTGTGCAGATTTTAGGGCCTGAGAATTGCAAGCCCCCAGTGCCCCAATGGACAAACAGACCCAAGAGACAGAGGGCTGAGGCAGCAGGGAGAGAGTTCAGTCTGGTTCTGGTTCTGGTTCCTTGTCACCATCTCTGCTTAGCTGGGCCTCTAGTAATAAGAAGCCCAGCCATGCTATGGGCATGATAAGAAATTTGAGGCCCTGACTTCTAGATGAGGAGAGGCAGTGATGTGCCCAAGGTCACTGGGCTAGAAAGTGGCAGTTCTGGATTCCATACCAAGTTTGACGTCAAGGCCAGTGGAGGTTTTTCCAGGGACCACCAAGACTACAGTGGGGGTGGGGTGGAGCCCTGGGTCACTGTCAGGAAGTCCAGGCACACAGACCCTCACCCCAGCCAGGGGACAGGAATCTGAGCCTCTGCACTGGGCCCCTTCTCCCAAGTCGCCAACCTGAACTCAACTGCCCCAGGCAGTTGTGCCCCCAGGTCAGGATCAGGTTGACCTTGGCGGGAGGGAGAGTCTGTGGGCCCTGGGCCGCTGCCAAGGCCTCATGAAATGAAAGGGAACCTTGTCCCGTCCCACACAGGACCCATTCTCTGAGCATCTCGCGCCAGCCCAGCCCCCACGGACCAAGACCTGATCCCTCTTCGCCAGCTATTCATACACTCACGGAAGAGCATCTGTCGCCAGAGGCAGAGCCCTTGGAAGTTCCCCAGGCCCAGCCCATAAAGTTTACAGTTATGGAAACTGAGGCCCAGGGAAAGCAGGGATTCCCTCAAGGCCACACAGTGAGTTAATGGCAAGCAAAGACTCAAACCCTGTCCCTTGCTTCCCAGGCCTAAGCCTTTTCCCCAGGAACTGGGCCTCACCCTGAACGGGCAGCCTGCCTCACCAGCCTCCTGCATGGAGACATCCACAGCTTGCACTCCCTGAGCCCCTCTTCACATCTGCAGAGGGACCATCCAGCAATAAAGGCTTGTTGCTTTCTCCATTCTTTCTTTCTTTTTCTTTTTTAATTTTTTGTCTTTTTGCCATTTCTAGGGCCGCTCCTGCAGCATATGGAGGTTCCCAGGCTAGGGGTCTAATCGAAGCTGCAGCTGCCAGCCTACACCAGAGCCACAGCAATGTGGGATCGAAGCCACGTCTGTGACCCACACCACAGCTCACGGCAACGCCAGATCCTCATCCTGAGTAAGGCCAGGGATCGAACTCACAACCTCATGGTTCCTAGTCAGATTCGTTAACCACTGAGCCACGATGGGAACTCCGCTTTCTCCGTTTCTAATTTTGCAGTCATCTCAACTACCCACCCTGGAAGCAATGGTCTTGTGAGGCAGAAATTGCCCAGTCCTTGGGAGTGGTCAAGCAGAGGTGGTTGTCGGCCTGTCATGGAGCTTGGCAGAGTGGGGACCCTGCTGTCTGAGAGATGGTCTCTCTAGGCATTCCCATCTGACTCGACTGGACCCCTCTCAGCCCTGGGGTGATCCGAGTGAACATGAGGCCTTGCACGAGCCACAGGCCCAGAAGACCAAAGTGCCACCACCGCATGCAGGTACTGCCCCCGTCCTCTTCAAGGAGAGAAGGCAGATTTGTAAAGGCAACCCGGAAGCCACTCCCTCACCTCCAGGCTTCTCACCCTCCCTTCACCGTGGGGAGCCCACACCTTCAGACCACAGCGGTTCTGGCCCCACAAGAACCATCCAGCAAAGTCCAGATTTCTTAGGCCTCTGATTCCATTGTCCCCTTGCATCATGGGGCACAGACCCTTGGGGCTATTACCAGGGTATGAAATCCCTGAGAAAGGGGGACCCCAGCTCCCTGGCAATTCTCCCCAAGCTGTGCCTTCAACATGGCCCAGCCCAGTGAATTTGTTCAGACTCAAGAGCTGGGACCTGGAATGGCCTGGGCCATTGCCTCTCTGCTTCCTAACCACCCACATGCACATTCTACAAGTTTCCCTCAGAGTCCCGACACCTGAAGAAGGTGAGCCTGGGGGTGGGGAGGGGAGCTGAGGGCAGAAGATGGGTGGGCCAAAATTATGGGAAATAAGTCATATAATGTAGCCTCAAAGAAAATATTATTTTCTAGGAAATAAACACACTGCTGCCCCTCAGCATTCTCACAGAGGCACATACTATGCCTCAACAGACAGCCCCGGAGTTCCTGTCATGCCTCAGTAGCTAATGAATCTGACTATCTGACTAGCATCTATGAGGATGCAGGTTCAGTCCCTGGCCTCGCCAAGTGGGTTAAGGATCCGGCATTGCTGTGAACTGTGGTATAGGTTGCAGACACGGCTCAGATATTGCGTTGCTGTGGCTGTGGTGTGGGCCAGCAGCTATAGCTCCGATTTGACCCCTAGCCTGGGAACTTCCATATGCCTCAGGTGGAGCCCTAAAAAAAAAAAAAAAAAAAAAAAAGACAGCCCCTTTTGCTGGTTGCACTGTCTCCAGGAACCATAATGGGGATCTGGTTGAACCAGATGAGGCCCAGGTCCAGTGGGGACTGGAGGGCAGCCTGAAGAAGTCTGAGGGGCTCTGTCAATAGCTATAGGAGTCTGAATGGGGTTGGAATAAGGGGCAGGAATAGGACATTGGGAGGAGTGCCAAGGGGGGAAGGGCTGAGGAACTGGTGCTATTGGGCCTTTGCAGGAAGAGGCCAGAGGCCAGCAAGACTAGGGGCTGGGACAGCAGTGGTTGATGTTCAAGTGCACGTGGATGGCGGCACTGTGCTGGCAGCATCCACCTGCCACAGCTCAGGACTTTGGTGATCGCCCACAAGGCATAACCTAGAGTTCCTGGGTCCCAAGTGGGGCAACCGTTTAGGAAGACACCAACCACAGCCAAAGCACAGACATCACAAGAATCCTTGGAATTACTGAGGGGGTCAGTTATGGAGGGATTCTGTGTCTCTGGTTTGAGACACTGGATTTTTATCAATACCTGAGTATTAAAAAAAAAAAAGGTTATCCTTGGAAGGCCAAGACTTGCAGACACCCAAGAGGTGGACACAAAATAAACAATAGCCTTTGACTAAGAATCTTCCAGGCCAAGCACTTAACACTGTCTCACTCATTGGCAATAACAGCCCGGCTAGGGAGGCATTATTATACCCATTTGACAGGTGCAGAAACTGAGGATCAGAGAGCCTGCGTCCAGTCCAAGGCCGCAGTTATTAAACAAGCAGAACCTAGACGTTTAACTGTTGTCCTGCCAGCTCTATTGCGATATTCTTTCCTCTACACGACTGCACTGAGGAGGGCTGGAGTGTCAGGGGTTGCCAGACAGGGGCCGGACCACCTCCCGTGGTGCCCATCACACATCCTCTTATATCTGAGGAGACTGAAGGGCCTGGAGAAGGGAAACAACTTGCCTGAAATCATCGAGTTCCTCAAGAGTTGAACCAGGCCAGAATTCAGGGCAATAAAAATGTTCTGAATTGCTGACCAGAGGGAAACCCCCGCCCCCATCCATCTGTCACAGCCACCCTGGTTCAGCTCCTGTGGTTGTAAGTTGTTTTCTCAGACACCTCCCCCACCATGCACACACCTGTTGTTTTGGGGGTCTTGAGGCAGGGCCCTCCGAGTAGGATGCTGCCCCTCTTTTCAGCCTTTCCTCCCTCACAGCCCATCGGATGCCTTGCACCCCCTTCCCTGGCCCCAGCCCCCAAGGGACCCCAGGTCTCTGGTTTTTGTCAGGCCTGAGAGCTGGTGGGATTGATTTATGAGAGGAGCCCCTACCCCCACCTCACCCTGAGCCCTCGGTCCTCCTCCCCCTTCTCCTCCTCTTCCTCTTCCAACTCCTCCTCCCCAGCCTGGCCTGACTGTCTGCTCAGTTTTCCACAGAGTCAGGATTTCCCTGGGGCTGGGGGCTCCAAGCCAAGAACAACACAAGACCGGTTCCCCCACCTCCCCGGCCCCTCCCAGCTCCCCTCCAGCTCTCTCACCCGACACAGCCACCCCCTCAGTTGAGAGGAGGGGTGGAGAGGAGTGGTCCGGGCCCAGCCTGATGGATCCCCAAGGAGGGGCCAGAAGCCGAGACCCCTCCCATTAGCAGCCATGGCTGCCCCCCTAACCCCCAGTCCCTCCGAAGTGCCTTTCTTGGAGGGCGCCCATCGGAGAGAAGGCAGATGGGGACTCTGAAAGTCCCCAAAGGGGTGGGGGAAACAGAATTCTGCCAACTCGCTGAGGTGGGGGGGTGGTCAAGAGGGGCGAACAGGACCCACACATCGAGGGGGCAGGTCACCAAAGATCCTGGGACTCTACAAGGAGGGCAAAGCAGAGGATTCAGGGAGCCTCTTGCTGGCTCTGGGAGGAGGGGGCAAAGAGGTCTCCAAGCCCCACATACTGGAGGTGGTGGGGAGCAAGGGAGGAGGGGAAAGGGGGTCCTGATATGTCTCTGGTTCCGTCTCCACAGGGTGGGACTCTGGGACCTCACAGGGAGGAGGAGATAGGGGCCAAGAGTGGGACAAAGGCAGAAGCCTTCGGGAGAGGGGGCGGGCATGTGGAGGAGCCGGCAGACAGACCCCAAGGCAGGGGAGGTCAGGGCAGGGAGCGGGTGGGCATCGTGGCTTGTGCCTGAGTCCCCCTTCCATCCGGGTTCTGAGACTTGATTTGGGCCCTTGAATCCAGACTGGGAGGTATGGGAGTGGGGTGGCTGAGGAACCTTGTGTCCTCTGCAGAGGGGTCCAGACACCCACACCACGCCAGGCAGCCTGACAGAACTTCTCCCTGGACGAGCACTCCCTGGAGCCCTGCCTGGGGTGGCTGGCGGGCCAGCAGGACAGGAAGCAGCCTGCTGTCCCTCCCGGGCCACTCCTTCCCTCAGCCTGTCGCCTGGCCGCTCCCCCACCCCACCCCCATCAGACGAAGCCTTCATGCCTCTCCAGGCGGCGTGAACCCGGGTGACCCTTCCAAGGTTGCCTCTTTCACACAGCAGCTCCTTTGATGAGTCTCTGAAGGCCCTGGTTTTCCTCTGCTGCGTGCCCCTGCCTGGCCCCATCGTGAACCCTCATTGCCCACCCCTCCCCTTATTTCAGACCCCAGCCTAACCCTGGCTCTGACTTGGGGAGGAGAAGCACACCCCAGGCCGCTCTGCTCTGTGAGGGACGCCCCCAAGACACCTTCCCAGTTAGGACAAGGAAGGAGAATCCATTTTTTAAGTCATACCTCAAAGCCTGTCAATGGACGCCTCCCCACCCAGCCCTCAGCCAAGGTCATCCTCATGCCCTCAGGCTTATAGCACTGAGCAGGAGACTTCAAAGGCAAAAACAGAAATTCTGAATGAAGACTTGGTAAGACAGGGAGTCACAGGGGCTCCTCTGCTTCAGAAGGTGAGCAGGAACAAGGATGCAGGAGGGATATGGCAGGGTCACAGTGGGTTGGTCCTCGGTCCTCAATATTGTTAAGGATGGACTAGGCCAGTTCACTTCAGGGAGGCCAGATGGGGTGCGGGGGCACCTGGTTTCTCCCCGCTGAATCACAGCAGGCAGCCCAGGGGTGGCCTCCCAGTTTCTACCCATCACAGCTCAGCTCAGGCTTGGGCTCCTCTGGGGAACACACACTGGAGTCCTGTCCAGCCCCTCCCCCGCTCAGCCAGGGCCCAACCTCCCCCATTCCCCTTGTAACCCCCCTTCCCCTCAGGCCAAATCTGGCCAATTTGTTCTGAGACAGGGTTCTGGTTTCATAGCCTCATTTGAATGATTTCCAACCAGAATTCCTGCCTCCTCCTCCTTTGCAGAGCTCTGTTCTCCCCTCCCCCAGCCTCCCTTCTGCCTAAGCTGCTGCCTCAGCCAAGGCTGGTATGGAAGAAGGGATGACAACCCTCCCATCCCACCCCCCAATACTAGACATGACACTGGCCAGCCCCCACCCCTCCTCTGGGCACTCCTGGCCTCCACGCAGCTTGCAGCCTCCACAGTGAGGCCCTGCAGGCCGGCCACTCCAAGCTCTGTCTCAGGCCTGAGAATGTGGGAGCCTGGGCTCTGCTGGCTGTCCTTTCTGGGGCCTCAGCCACCCGACCAGTGCCAGGAGCAGATGATTATTCTAGAGCTGAGCCCAGAGCCCAGCCCTGCCCACAGTAGGGTTTAGCTGCCAAACTAGAGCAAAGCCGCATCTTACTAGCCACCCCCACCTGCCCCTAAGCACATTCTCTGGTCCCCAGGAGCAGGAAAAGCTCTGTGGTTCAGGTACCACAGTAAGGTATCAAGAGGACATTGTCCCTGAGGGCAGCCAGACATGTGAAAAAAATTACAAGCAACCCCCAACCCCACCCGCCCCCAGCACTGTTTCCCAACACTCTTTACCAATAGAAAGATCAGGCAAAGATCCTGGGCCCCCACCTCTTTCCCAAGACTGCAGAGTCAGACCTCCACGAAGTATAAAGTCTCTTCCTCCAGGGCCTGTGCCCAGAAGGTAGGCAGAAAACAATTTCTACCTTTGTTTACAAAAAAGGAGTCTGAGGCCCAGAGATATTGAGTAACTTGTCTCAGATCACACAGCAGGACTTGAGCCCTGGCCACCTGACCCGCAGGCTAGGGTCCTCCACCCCACACTGCTGGGTCTAGGTCAGCCCAGGATGCCTGGCCCTCGTTCCTCTTAGGGGCTGCTGAGCAACCATCTGCAAACCCCTCTCCTGGGAAGTGATCCTGGAGACGGGTCCAACAATCTGTTCTGCAGTTCAGGTGTGTCATTTCCTGAGCCCACGGCTGGGGGCTGGGCCGGGTATGGCCCTGTTGGCACCGATTCAGCATCTTCGTTTCACACACGCAGAACTAGGCTCCCAGTGCAGAGCAGCGTGTGAAGCCAGAGCCCTGGCGCTGAGTCAATCAGAATAGCTCCCCAGTCCTCCCGGTGCTGCTGGAGCCTCTGGCCTCCTCTTCCAGCCCCTGTGGGGTCCCTGTCCTCAAGGCCCCCGCTCTAAGCTACCACTCTTGTCAAGTGTCAGATACCCTGGGTTCAAATACAGGCTCTACCCTTCACTAAGAGCATGACCTTGGCTAAGTGACTTCCCCAAGCCGAGCCTCAGTTTCCTTATCTGTAAAATGGGATAACAGCGTCTTCCTTGTAACCTCATAGGGTCTCTCAGGGGATGAAATGACCTCAACAGCCTAGTACAAGACACAGTCATTCCCTTCTCCTCCCTTCATATACCCTGTGTCCAAGCCCAGCACAAGTCCAGTTTAGGAAGAGAAAGTGTCCCCTAGAGGGTCGAAAATCCCACTGTTTCATACTAGAGACCTCTGTGAAACCCAAGGCAAGGTAGCCAGCCTCTGCTCTTCCATCTGAAAACATATCAACATGGTGGACATAAAATGAGACATTAGAGGTGAAAGTAAGAGCAGTGGGAAAAGGAAAAGGAACACGCCCCAGTCTCGAGCTCCCTGTAATCCACATGCTTTCCCCACACTAGTGCACGGTGGGAGCAGGCCCGTTCCTGGATCGGAGGAGGAATCCTCTCCCCCTCTTTCCTCCCCGGGCAGTTCTAGGGTCTCCATGACTCATCCTCCACAATGAGCAGCTCTTTTTTTTTTGTTTAGCACAGAGCAGGGTGTCCTGCCTGCTGGCTCCTGGCCCAGAGAGGGAGGGGCAGGGGTTGTGGGGAGGGTCTGGCCTCCTCAGGGCTTCCACAGCTCCATCCCACTCCCGCCTGCACCCTGATGCCAATTCCTTCTGCTCAGGCTCTGGAGATCCCAAGGACCTGAACTTGTGGCGGCAGAAAGTAGGAGAAGCCTTCTCTAGGAGGTTCCCACGAGGCTGTGCTGGTCCTCAGAGGCCATGGGGACCCTAGACCCATGACATCATCATCCCCCCAAACCAACACTCCTTCCTAAAGAGCCCAGAGCAGAAGAGTCCTTACCTGACCTACCTTCAGGAAAAAAAAAAAAAAAAAAAAAAAAAAAATGAAGCCTACACACTTCATTGCTTCTTGAAAGCATTTGTTAATGCTGCTATGGGCTACACACTTTTTTTCTTTCTTCCTTTTTAGGGCCTCACCTGCAGCATATGGAGATTCCCAGGCTAGGGGTCCAATCGGAGCTGGAGCCGCCGGCCTACACCACAGCCACAGCAATGCTGGACTCTAAACCCACTGAGCAAGGCTAGGGATCGAACCTGCGTCCTTATGGATGCTAGTCAGATTCATTTCTGCTGAGCCACAACAGGAACTCCAGGCTACACGCTTCCTCTGCATCATCTTGTTTCACTTTCTCAGTGACCATGTGAGGTGGATGCCACTAGTTCCCATGCGGTAGAGCTGAGGACTTATAATCAGATGCCTTCAGAGATATATCCTGCCTTCTAACTCAGCAAGGCCACATTCCTTCCAGGCCGCCTGACTGCTACTTCCTAAAACCCTTCACTACTTGAGAATAGAGATGGTGTCCTGCCCACTCCAGGGAACACGCCTTTCCCTGACACTGTTCCCCTAACACCTTCTGTGAGGCCTATTAGTTTCTCACTGTAATCACAGCCTTCCAGCCCTGGCATCTGCTTGTGTCTGGGGGCTCCAGGGTTAGGCCTATTAAAGAGACCACACAGGGGACAGAGGAAGCCCCCCCACCTCCTGCTCCAATCACCATTCACCTTCTTCCCATTTGAAAGGTGCTCTCCATAGACATCAAGGCAGAAGACCAAGAAAGGAACAAGGATGGCAACAATCTGTTCCAGGATATCTCTGTATGGGTGGGTAGGGGGCATGTAGGGCCAAGCTTTGGTCCCTGGTTGTGGGTTTATGGGGGGTGGGAAGGGTAGAATAGATTCTATATACCAATATGGAAGAAATGGCCATAGATTATATCTAGGGAAAAGGATAGAGGCTATAATTTGTGGGTTTTCTTATTCTCTTTTACTGCCCTAAATACAGGAATTCATTCCTTTATCCAGCTAAACATCTAAACATCCACTCATCCATCCAATTATCCATTCATTCAATCATCCAGTCATCTAATTATCTAATTATCTGTCCATTCATTTATCCTTTCATTCATATACCCATTGTCTTAGCCATTCATCCATGCTACCATTTATCTTTCCATCCATCCATCCATTTATTTACTCATCCATTCATCTACTACCCATTCATTTACTTAACCATCTTCTCATCTATGCTTGTGTATTCATGCATCTTCCCATCCTTCCATCCATCCTCTATCCACTCAACCATTCACCTATTCTTCCACCTCTTCACATAGTCATCCATCAATCCACTCATGCATCCTCTCATCCATACGCCTGCTTGCCTATTCTTTTATCCATCCTATTTATCCATCCATACATCTATTCATCTATTCATTTGCCCACCCATCTTCTATTTATTCAACTATTCTTCATTAATACATATATTAATTTGTCTATCCATCTATCCATTCTGCCATTTACTTTTTCATCTACCCATTCATTCATCCATCATGCATCGACTTGTCCATATATACACACATACATTCATTCATACATACATATTACATATTTTACTCCATCCATCAATACATTTCTTTATCAATCCATTTATATATAATTAAATTAAATAACATAATAAAGTTCTTAGCACAGTGCCTGGCACAGTAAGCATTTAATAATGGTAATCATAATAGTTGTTCTTACTCTAAGATTTTATTTAAGAAGCAGAATAGTGTGGAGTTAAAAAGCATCAACTTGGAGTTCCCGTCGTGGCGCAGTGGTTAACGAATCCAACTAGGAACCATGAGGTTGCGGGTTCGGTCCCTGCCCTTGCTCAGTGGGTTAACGATCCAGCATTGCCGTGAGCTGTGGTGTAGGTTGCAGACGCGGCTCGGATCCCGCGTTGCTGTGGCTCTGGCGTAGGCCAGTGGCTACAGCTCCGATTCAACCCCTAGCCTGGGAACCTCCATATGCGGCGGGAGCGGCCCAAGAAATAGCAACAACAACAACAACAACAACAAAAGACAAAAAAAAAAAAAAAAAGCATCAACTCTTCGAGTTCCCGTCGTGGTGCAGTGGTTAACAAATCCAACTAGGAACCATGAGGTTGCAGATTCCATCCCTGGCCTTGCTCAGTGGGTTAAGGATCTGGCGTGGCCGTGAGCTGTGGTGTAGGTAGCAGATGTGGCTCGGATCCCAAGTTGCTGTGGCTCTGGCGTGGGCCGGCAGCTACAACTCTGATCAGACCCCTAGCCTGGGAACCTCCATATGCCATGGGAGCGGCCCTAGAAAAAGGCAAAAAGACAAAAAAAAAAAAAAAGCATCAACTCCAGAGCTAGACTACCTCGATTTTAATCTCAGCTCTTCCACTTACTAGTTCTGTGACCTTGGACAAGTTATTTAACTTTTCTTAGCCAAGTTTTCCCATATGCAAAACAGAATTGGCAAGAGTACATTTCCACTGAGAGCTGAAATGTAGTGTTGTCCTGAAGATTAAATGAATTACCAAAGGTAAGGCATTTAGAATGGTGCCTGGCACATAGTAGGCCCTCAACACATTACTGTTACCATCCATCCATCTCTCAGGTATCTCTGAGTTCTATCTTGTCCCAACACATGTACATTTTCCTGGGAAGTATGCATCACAAAGGTGTGATGCTGCCTCCAAGGAGCACATATCCAGGCAGAGAAGACAAATAGGAAGACTTTTTTTTTTTTCCCATGGCATGCAGAAGTTCCCAGGCCACCGCAGCTACCTGGGCCACATCAGTGACAACACTGGCTCCTTAACCCACTGAGCCACCTGGGAACTCCCAGGAACACCTGTAATGCACGTCATAAGAGCTCTCAGAGGGATGAAGGATGCCTGTAAGAGTAGTGAGGGGACATTTCCCCACATAGCTACCTCAGCCTCTTCTCTCTACAAACCTCAGAGGCAATGCTACTCACTGTCTGAACTTTGTCCTTGGCCTCCATGCTGTGCCTGACACTCCAGCTCACAGCTCACTCCTGAGCTCCAGATCCATGTACTCAGTGGCTTAATGGGCATCTCTCCTGGAAAGCTTCAAACTGTGCCCATGGTTCCCCTTCACTCATCCCGTTCTTCTTCCTGTACTTTCTGAATCCATAAATGGTGCAAAAGTACACCCAACTGCCCAGTCCTCAGAATAACCCAGGCTCAGACATATACTATTTTTCCCTTCACGTCCAATCAGTCACTAAGCATGTTGCTACTTACCTTTGCAAGAACCCTCACACTTGTCTGATCCTCATCATCTCTACAGCGCCTCCTCCTCACCCCATCTCCGTCCAAGACCTTATTACCCTTCACCTAGACTGTGGCCTCCTCCCCTGCCTTCCTGCCACCATCTCTACGTCCTCCAATCCAGCCTCACGCTACTTCCCAAAACACCATTCTCATGATGTCACTCTCCTCTTCAAAGTCCATCAGTGACACCTGGAATATTCCTTTATCAACCTGTCATTTGTCTTTCTCCTCCACCAGACTGGAGGCTTCTTGAGGGTGGCTCACTTATCTCCGCTACCAGAGCCTCAGTGATTGGCAAAGAGAAAGCGTCAGCAAGTGTTTGTTGACAGGATGCATTATTTTGGTAAAGTAGGATGTGAGAATGAATGAAGGTGCAGGCGGAGGCTCAAATAGTATAGAAAAGCCTGCACCAGCCGCTACAAAGAGAATTTTACTGAATGAGCAAAACAAGAACAGGACTGCTTGGAGAGATCATGGTGAGGATGTTTGGGAGTGGGAATAATCTAGGCTGGGCAGGGGGAGAAGTGCACCCCAGAAGGCCCCCAGGTGGGGAGAGAAAGGGGTTGGGGGTCCAGGGATTTTGAAATTGGGCAGATAAGGGGAAGTGATTTTTTTTTTTTTTGCTTTTTATAGCCACACCCGCGGCATATGGAGGTTCCCCAGCTAGGGGTTGAATTGGAGCTACAGCTGCTGGCCTGCGCCACAGCCACAGCAATGTGGGATCCAAGCTGGGTCTGCGAACTACGCCACAGCTCAGGGCAGTGCCAGATCCTTAACTCACTGAGTGAGGCCAGGGATCAAACTTGCAACCTCATGGTTACTAGTTAGCTTCGTTTCCGCTGCACCACAACGGGAACTCCAGGAGGAAGTGACTGATGGGAGCTTAGGAAGATGTGATCTGTGAGAGATGGCTAAGTGAGAGCCAGGATCCAAGTGGAGCCCAATGGGCTGCACTAAATAGAGACCAATTAGGAGTGAAGGAGGTCACTGGAGGTGAGAGATCAGCATCTGGGTGTGAGCCAAGAGGCCGGAGCCAAGAAGCGTCTAGTTCGCAAAGCACCAAGTTTCAGAAGAAGCTTGACTGTGAACCTGAGGCTCAGAAAGGTCACAGGAGGTGAGGAAGGAAGGAAGGTAGAACAAGGGAAAAGTTCAATGGTGGCTTCAAAAGTAAGTGGAGAGGGGAGTTCCCGTCATGGCTCAGTGGTTAGCGAATCCGACTAGGAACTATGAGGTTGGGTGTTCAATCCCTGGCCTTGCTCAGGGGGTTAAGGATCCGGCGTTGCCATGAGCTGTGGTGTAGGTTGCAGACGCAGCTCGGATCCCGTGATGCTGTGGCTCTGGCGTAGGCTGGCGTCTACAGTTCCAGTTAGACCCCTAGCCTGGGAATCTCCATATGCCATAGGAGCGGCCCTAGAAAAGGCAAAAAGACAAAAAAAAAAAAGTAAGTGGAGAGGATGATGGGAGAACAATGCCTGGGAGCAGTGCTGGGGTAGCTGAGCGGAAGGGGTGGCAGGGCACATGGGAGGCAGTGGTGTCTGGGGAAAGTAGGCTCCAGTACCCCCCACATTCCTGCAGACACACCCTTCCTGGTCCCCTCCGGCAAGCGCCACCACTCTTCCGTGCCCCAAGTCCAATGCCCAAGGAAGGGAGAGGGGTCCAGGAAGAGTTGTCGCCTGCCTTTCTCCTTCTCTCTGTCAGGCCAAGACAAAGTGGGGAAGCGGGTCTTCCTCAGCCCCTAAGAGTCAGGGTCAGGGCAGCCACCTCTGAGCTGATGTCACAGCAGGCCTCCAGCCAGATCCTGAGTGAGTCTGTTGTCATTCCTACTCCATGAGACAGGAATAATTCATGAGAAACAGAGAGGGGCAGAGAGGCAAAGGGGAGGGACAAAGCTACTTGCCTGTCAGACACCACCCACTCCCAAGGTGGAACCCCAAGGTGGAACCCTGTTCTGGTCTTTACACCTGACCAGGGCCTTCGGCACCTGAGGACCCACCTCTCCTCCTTCCCTTCCCCTCCCTTCTCTGAAGAAGTAAGGCTCAGGCAGCCCTTGCTCATGCAGAGCCTGGGGGGCGGGAGAGAGGCTAGAGGAGAGTGTCATCCTGACGTGGCCCAGGAACAGCACTTCTAGGTTCCCTTAGCCCCCTTCCAAGGTATCCTGATGTAGTGATAAGAACACAAGAGCATGGACAGGTTAGGTCTGACTGAGATCTTGCTTTGCCACTGACTGGCTCTGTGACCCTAACCAAGCCATGTCATCTCTCTGAGCTCTTTCACTGAAATGGAGATAGCAGCATCATGTGCTAAGAAAAGCTTGCAGACAAATGTACCTTGCAGCAGAGAACAGGTAGAGCAGAGGCCTACAGAAAGTAGCAATGGAGAGGGTGCCCAAGTCGAGTGGTGGAATTGCTGGGACCAGATGCCCAAGACTAGCCCTCTGGGCTGTGACAAGTGGAGGCTCTGCTGGGGATGAGTTATGGGAAAGGGGCAGGGTTGATCCATGTCATTCGTCCACGACCCTGGTCCTTCCTCGTTTCGAGTTGGAATGGCCTGTGTGCCCCTAGACTGCCCTGCTCCTACCAGCCCCTGGATCTTAGCATGTATGGCTTCCTTCTCCTCTTTTGCTAACTGCAAACAGCCGCTAATGCTTAATTCAAGTCACCTTCTGCAGCACCCTTCTTTGATAGAATTCCTGGCCACAGTCCCTTCCTTAAACAGCACCTGGAGCTTCTCTAGCCGGAGCACTTACCACATTGTATTAGCTGATTTAGACATCAGTGTCCTCTGAGCTGTACGTACCATTGACTGGGAGCTGTAGCTGGTTCATCCCCACATCCTCAGCTTCATACACTGGCACAGGCATATGGAAGGGCCCAATGAAAACATGTTGAGTAAATGGAATGAGGGAGGGAGGAAAGGGCAGAGTGAATGAAGATATATGCTCAAGGTCAGACACCAAAAGGCTAATTAAAGGGACCTGGGTAGTAATGGGGGCCCCAGCTCCCTCTGCTGGGCATCAGATAACTGGTTAGAGGACCCTGGCCTTGCCCTAGACTAGCTTGGGTCACTAGAGCTGTGATTTGATCCCGCACCCGTAACATTTACCATGACTTGTAATTCTATATATTCCTTTGTATGATTATTTGAAGGCATCTATGTCCCTATGAGACTAAGTTCTTTGAAGCAGCGTCTGTCTCTGTTCATCGCAAGATCTCTAGTGCCCAGCACCACGCCTGACATGTAGCATTTATCCAATAAATATTGAAGAATGAATGAATATTGAAGGGAAGGAATCCTCTTCCCCACCTGCATGGAAACCCAGGATCAACGCACTAAGGGCAGAAATGCAGAAACCACAATCCCTCAGCAATTTGCCATATTCTCTACCCCTTGGTGAGCTTCCGCACCCTCACCCTCGTTGCCTTCAAACCATCCAAGCCCCAGCAGCCCTATCCCAGGAAGTGGGCCAGCACCTGGGCTAAGCCTGCAGCAAAATGTCCAGCATCCATCCCTGTGGGTGAAATGGGGCTGGTGGATGCCCTACCCCACCCCATGCTTTAGTTTTTTCCACCCCTGCGACATACCAAGCGCTACTCAGCATTTTCCTATCTCTTCCTACATTTTATTCAATCATACTAATAAAAATAGTAGCTAACATTTTTGAGTATTTACTCTGATCCCCAGCACACACTTTACACGTATTAACTGACTTAATGTTTGCAACAATCTCATGAGATAGGAATGATTACTACTCCTTTTTGTAGATGAGGACATAAGAGGCATAGAGAGGTCAACCTACCTAAGGTCAAAGGCTAAGGAAGCTGGGCTTTGACCCCTAGGTCTATCTATAATCTAAATCTGCAGCCTTTCCCACTGCACTACCCCAGTCGCCCCAGATTTCCAGGTGCTAATCCAGGGTCTGGCCACCCAGGCTTAGATCTAACAGCTGTGGTTCAGGGCCCTCTCCCTGGGGCCCTCCTGGCAGAGGGTTATTCTGAATAGCCTAGGGCAGCTTACTCTCTCTACCTGCCCCTACTCTCCGCGTTCAGGCACAGAGAGGGGCATGAACTGTGTCATTTGGGGCTGCAACTGCTGCTCTGGGGCAGATGCGATTAAGGAGGTGAGAGGAAACCGCTCCTCCCCCACACTCAACACTCCCCGCCCCACCCCCATCCCACTGGCTGCCTTTTTTACGCGCTAACTCTCTGCCCCCAGGAGTGTGTAATTAATTAACCAAGACGCTAACCAGCTAACCAGTGTTAAGACCTCGCATGCCTCATCGGCCCCCAGGAAAGCCAGACCCCCCCTGAGTACCCTCATTCTTCCCAAGCCTTAACCACGCCCCATCCCTCTTTACACCCCAGCTTGGGGGTGGGGGCGGGGTGTCTGAGGACTCAGCCAAAGCTCTAGTGAGACACAGGTTAACAGGGTTAGGCGGCCCAGGTAGGAATGCACCGGGGGAGGAACTATCAAAGAAGGGGAGACTTTTGCCCTTTCTTTGCATCCCTTCCCCCACCTCCGCTCCGTCGTGGGAAGCTCCTGGGGCGTGTGGGTTAGGAGGTGGGACCAAGGGAGGGTCTTGAAACAGAACGTGAGAACCGGGGTAAGGGAGGTGACTTGAGGACGTGGCGTACATGCAGGGGAGTACGAAGCTGGACACACGTGAAGGAGGTATGTACGGTGTGCTGCACAGGGCACATCCAATAGAGTACCTTATGCACCTCGGGTTTCCGGGGTCCAGACGTCCCTTGAAATCTTTGTCTTGGAGCGCACGCACAGAGGGCCCCTCTAAGTGCGTCTCCCAGCTCCCACCTCTCCCTCGGCGCTCAACGCCCATGGCCCCGCCCTCCCTGCCTGCACAGCCGGGGGCGTGACTTACATCGGTGGGCGGAGCCTTACCCCAGACTCCCACTAAGATGGTTCGAGTGAAAGCATAGGTGAGGAGGTCACTTCAGGAGACGCGGGCCACGGTCCCTCCCCTACCCTGGAGCCTCGGGAAGAGGAAGTGGACACTTGAGCAGGAGCTTGGAATGCCCCCTTCCCTTTATCTGAGCCCTCAGCCCGGGAATGCGGCGCGGGGTGTCAAAGACTCCACTCAGCACCGCGTCTCCTCCCTTGGTCGCCCGCGACACCTCTCGCCGCTGACAGCTGCGGCGCCTGGGCGCAGGGCGGCCTCGGGCCCTCCCCCATCCCCCTCATCGCCCCCTCAACCTCCGCCCTCGGCGTAGTTCCCAATCGGGGAAGAAAGGAGGGCTCGGCGGAGGAGCTCCATCCCACCCGGTCCCCGATCGCCGGAGCCCCCCGGGGCTGCAGAGGGCCCCAGCCTTGCAGGGAGCCCCTCCCCCGGGCAGCCACTGCAGCGTGGCTGGGCTCCGTGGGGGGAATACTAAGGAGCGGCACGCCGGGAGCAGCCCCGGCGCGGGAGCGCGCGGCGAGGGGCGGGAGCGGTCCCCGGAGCCGTAGCCGCTCGACCGCCGCGCCCCTGCCCCTCTTCTCGCCAGGCACTCGCCGCTGGAAGCGGGCGGGCAGAAACCCTCATCCTTCGCCTTGGACCCACTCCACTCTCGCCGGCCTGGTCTGCCTCCCGGGGCTTGGTCCCCTGCACCAGAAATAGCCGCGCGGTGCCTCCATCCTGCTGCACCACCAACCCCCAGCTACCGACCCCGCTTAGAATTCCCCTACCGAGCTCTGCCCTGCCTGGAAAGATGTGCCGGGCTCCGTCCCACACGTGAACCCAGAGATCTGAGGCTTGGTCCTCACTGCTCCCCCTCTCCGGTCCAGCCAGACTCTAATGTAGGATGTGCAGGTTCCTTGGAAACCTGTTCTCTGCCCTGCAAAGGTTTATTGCCCAAGGTTCCCTCCTCCTGACACTGGAAAAGTGACTGCTCATGCCCCCGCACCTCCTCCCCGCGAGTTTCTGCGTCCAAGGGGCCTCTGAGGCCCCCCACCCTACCCTGCCCCCTCTCTCCTTTGACATTTCCAGAAGCTGTTTTCCTAACCCTCTCCCCGGTTCTGGTTATTTATCCTCTGAACCTTTCAAGTGTGCAGGCAGCCTCTGGGTGGGAATCCCAGCCTCAGGCCTTGCTTACTGGCTCAGCGACTTTGGGCAAGTTACTTAACCTCTCCCTTTCCTCCTCTGTAAAAAAGAGATAAAAATACTTCCTTCCCTGGCTGGGTTGTTGTGAGATTAAGTAAGAGCCATGTATAAATGGAGCAGTTTAGCCCGGTGCCAGGAGCATAGTAATCACTGAGTAAAGAGTCGCCACACTGCTGGGCTGACGCTTGGCTGAAAGGAACCTGCTTCTGCAACTGAACACCAGTGGGCTCTCATCCCCTTTGTCCTGGGCCATGTGACCCTGGGAGCTGACCGACTCCCTCCACCCCCAGCTCCCACAGAGACAATGGGTGTAAAAAGACTCAGTCTGTGAAACACCATCCAGACTCAAGTGTCTGTCCAGAGAGACAACCCCTGGGAAGGCCCAGACCTTAGAAGGCAGGAGATTCGAGGTAGTTGGCTCTCTACTGTTATCACCCCACTTCCAAGAAGTTAGCTGCAACAAGGCTGAAGCACAAAAGGGAAGTTGAGTCTGGAGAGGCCTGGATCTGGCCTCCCAACAACTCCTGGGGAGGACTGGTGCTAAAGGACTGCGAACTTGCGGGCAACAGGGCATCCTGCCTTGGGAGGTGGAATGAGAAGCGGCAAGAGAATCATCTTATTGCCTTTATTCCGCTGACGGCCCAGCTGGCCCCACTGCAGGGCACAGGGCCAAGCTTTTACACACTCACTCATGCTCTCTGTGCAGGCCAGTGCATGCACAAACACACACATACACACACACACACACACACACACACACACATGTCCAATCTCTGGCTCTGAGAGTCAGTCTCTGGGGGTGGGGGGCAAGGGGCTGCTCCTCAGCCTGCCCCTGCCTGCCCTTTTATGACAGCACCAAGGGCGGGGGTGGGGCAGGGCCCTCAGCCCCCAGAACAAGTCCCTGTGCAAACTGGAGGTGCCAGCTGGCTTTGGGATGGGGGTGTCACATTCCCCCATTCCCAGAGTCCCTCCTCCAGTTTCTGAGGGAGGGACTGCTCTCCACCTACCTGGGGGGCCAGACCCCTGCCAGGGCTGGGCCCTATGGAGCCCAGGCTTATCCCCCACCTGACGGTGCCAGGACCTCCAGCACTGAAGAACAGCCAA
Organism: Phacochoerus africanus; assembly: GCF_016906955.1. Classification (NCBI taxonomy): domain Eukaryota; kingdom Metazoa; phylum Chordata; class Mammalia; order Artiodactyla; family Suidae; genus Phacochoerus; species Phacochoerus africanus. Next base: position 202,840,491 of record NC_062544.1, on the reverse strand, counting down.
GTCTGAGGTGGTGGGGATTCCCCCACTGGAGAGCAGGAAGGCCTGGGCCCCGAGGGGCTTGGAAGGGGTCATCACCCCCTCTCCTAATCCATCTTCAATATGAAGAGGTTTGGGGCACACTTCCTGGGGAGGGAGCACTGGCCTGGAGGTGAAGTCCCAGCTTGGGCCCTCCCCAAACCTCCATCTTCTGGGCCACAGCCTAAGGCCAGGCATCCAAAAGTCCACACGTCCAGCCGGCTGGTCAGAGTCCCTGCACAGTCGTTGGGGGGGGAGCACCCACCCAGTGGGGGTCGGGTGTCAGACCTGCACAGGCAGTGTCTGGTTCATCTGCAGGCGCATGTCCTGGATACTGCTGAGGATCTTCTTCTGGTGGCCAGCCAAAGTGACCCCGATCCGGAGCAGGTCTCTGCAGAAGGGCCAAGGGCAGGGTCAGTTCTTCCCCTCCCACCTGCCACTCTGGACCCAGCTCAGAGCCCCCTGCCCTGCCCCTCCAAACGTGAGGCATACTCACTCTGCGGTCATCTGGGCCACCAGGTCAAAGGATGCAAACCCCGCGCTGACGAAGCTCTCCTTGTACCGCCCCATCTTGATGGCGTCCAGCCAGTCACCAACTGTCGTGAAGGTGGTGTAGTCCGGGACCGTGCGGTCCAGGAGGGGTTGTGACATGCTGTGGGGAGAAGAGAAGGACCTGTCAGGGGAAGCAGGGGTAGGGCCGCTGGCTCGAGAGCAGGATGGGAACAAAGGCAGAGGCACTGACCCAGACTGGGCACTGGCGATGACCTTAAGGCTGGCGGCGTTGCGGATGAGCTTATCCAGGGTGTTGACAATCTGGGAGAATTTGGGCCTGAGGTTCCGGTCCCGCACCCAGCAGTCCAGCATGAGCTGGTGCAGCGCAGTGGGGCAGTCCATGGGTGGGGGCAGCCGGTAATCCTGCTCCACGGCATTGATGACCTGAGCCAAGGGCAGGGGAACCCAGAGTGAGCCTCCACTCCACTCCCCAGCTGGCTCCCACCCACCCGAGCGCTCTGGCTGGCCCCACTCACATCCTGGTTGCTCATGTCCCAGTACGGTCGCTCGCCGTAGCTCATGACCTCCCACATGACGATTCCATAGCTCCAGACATCACTAGCAGAAGTGAACTTCCGATAGGCTATGGCCTCTGGGGCGGTCCAGCGGATGGGGATCTTCCCGCCCTGGTGGTGGGGGCACAGGCCCTTCACCCTGGGTCTTGAGGCTGGTGCCCAGCCCCAAGCCCCTGCCTGGTTGGCCCCGCCCCCAGGCTCCCTCCCAGCTGCGTCCTGTACCAGGGAGCTGGTATATGTAGGATCAGCGGGATCATCCTCCAGGAAGCGGGAGAGGCCGAAGTCTGAGACTTTGCAGACCAGGTTGCTGTTGACGAGGATATTGCGGGCAGCCAGGTCGCGGTGCACATAGTTCATCTCCGACAGGTACTTCATACCAGCAGCAATGCCCCGCAACATGCCCACCAGCTGGATGACCGTGAACTGTCCGTCGTTGAGCTGGAGGCAACGAGCAGGCTCAGAAAGGGCCCATTGCCTTCTCCTGGCCCAGGGCCTGCCCAAGACCTTGCCGTCTGCCCAGCTGCCCGCCCTCTCCCAGTCCTCCAAGACCTCATCTAGCCCTCGGACCATGTGCAGAGTGCCCTGAGAGTAAGGAAGCTGCCCTCCTGTGGGGCAGGCATCCGTGTACATCATCCCAAGTAACCCCTTGAGGACCCAAAGAGCTCTTATCGCTCCCATCGTACAGCCAAGGCAGCTGCAACTCAGCGAGGTTAAGTAAAGCCTGAGGTTGCACAGGCACTGGAGGCAGAGTCAGAATGAGGACTCTGGTGTTTCTGGGTCTGAAGGCCCCGGCAGTTTCCTTGCATCACGCCACCTCAGTACATTTGCAGACTTGAATACGGTCTGTCTGACTTGCCCAACCCAGCTCTCTGGGGGAGGGGGAGAAGGAGGAGGAGGAGAGAGGGAGGGGCCCAGGCCCTGCTCTTACCCGGAGGAAGGAGTCCAGGGCGCAGTTCTCCATGAACTCAGTGAGGATCATGACTGGCCGGCTTTTGGTGACCACACCCTCCAGGCGGATGATGTTGGGGTGGTCAAACTGACCCATGATGGAGGCCTCGCTGAGGAAGTCCCGCCGCTGCCTCTCTGTGTAGCCCACCTTCAGCGTCTTGATGGCCACAAATACCTCCCGGCGGCCAGGCTGTTTCAGCCTACCCCGGCACACTTCCCCAAACTCCCCTGCAGGGTAAGGGCACAGGGAGTAAGCTATTTCTTTCTTTTTTGTTTTTAAGGGCTGCACCCACAGCATATGGAAGTTCCCAGGCTAAGGGTCGAATTGGAACTGCAGCTGCTGGCCTACGTCACAGCCACAGCAATGCCAGATCCAAGCTGCGTCTGTGACCTACACCACAGCTCATGGCAACGCCAGATCCTTAATCCGCTGAGTGAGGCCAGGGATCAAACCTGCATCCTCAAGGATACTAGTTGGGTTCGTTACTGATGAGCCACAATGGGAGCTCCAGGAGTAAGCTATTTCTGTTCCCTCCCCTGGGGTACCAGCCAGCCTCTCCTCCCCACTGTGCCTGGAGGGGGGGACTCACCAGCTCCAATCACCTCCTCGATCTTGACACAGGACACATCAATCTCCTTGGCAAATTCCCGTACGGCCTCATTAGGGTCTTCGTAGGTAAAAGGGTCGATATAAACCTTCATTCCAGGAGCAACTAGAAGAAGAAAGGGTGGGCGTGAGGGGAGCCAGATCCCTGGGCTGGGAGGGAATTCTGTGACCTGGGATACTGCCCTAGGCTCTCCAGGCTGGTAGGGGCACATTCCCAACCTCCCTGCTAAGCCTGCTTCAGCCTCTCTCTTGAAGCTGGAACGCCTTTCTCTGCACCCTGCCACCATCCCCTTGTGAGAGCCATTATCCGAAAAGCCTAGACATGGGATTCTTCTTCTTCTTTCTCCCTCACTTCTCATCACCTCAAAACCTCTTTTAGATTTGTCCCTCCCATCATTCCCATTGCCCTGACCTTGTCCAGGCCTTCAACACCCAGACTATTGCAATAGCCTCCCGGCTGGGCTCTCTGCCTCTGGACTTTTCTCACCAATCTAGCCCACATACCTGTCTGCTTACAACAATACTTCATTGTATTGCTCCCCAACCTGAGAGCCTTTCAGATTACCTAGGGTGCAGTCAAGTCCAAACTCCTCTGCCTGCCTTTCACGACCCTCCAAGGACTGGCCGCAACTACCCAGGCTAGCCTCCCAGCAGCTGTCAAACCAGTCTTCTCACTGCCCCCACAGTTGGGCACCCTCCCCACCCCACCCACTACCTTCCAGAGGCTCCTCTAACCAGGAATGCTTTCCCCCACCTCTCTAAACCCTGCTTCTCCCACCTGGTTCAGTTCAGCCCAGGGCCACCTCCTCCAGGAAGCCTTCCTCTTCTCTGAACTCTTTCTGCCCTTTGTAGTAGGAACACCCGGCTTAACACTTAATTGTTCTCTCATTGTTTCCTGTGTGTACATATCTTGTCTCTCTCACAAGACTAACTGCCCCTGAGGACAGGGGTCACTTCTCATTCATCTCTGGGGCCAGCAGGAGTGAGGCAGGAGCTCAGGAAATGGCTCTTAATTGGAAGCAGGAGGGGACAGCCAGGGTGCGAGTACAAGGAATGAAGTCCCAGGCAGGGAAAGAGGTGTCTCCAAGCCCTGCAGGGACCTAGGGAGCTTCGGGGTCGGGGGGGCGGGGGATGAAGAGGCAAACTCACTGTATTGCTGCAGCTTCTCCGTGTACTCCGAATCGGGGCCATGCCGCTGCTTCCTGGAGAGAGGCAAGGTGGAGAGGAGGCCTGAGACAAGTCCAACAGCTCCCTTTGTTCAGGAGCCCTGGGCTCATAGGAGGGGCGGAGTGCACAGGGGACGGCCCAGTGTCCAGTCCCTGTGGTCAGTGCTTACAGCTGCCACTGGGGTCTCTGGGCAAGGGGCTCAGTGTCTTGGTTCCTAAGGGAATCTGCCCGTAGATTCAGGGGACAGGGAGGGGACATAGGTGTGGACTGGAGAGGGCCTTTCCAGCAGGCACAGCCTGGCCTAGGAAGGCTGTGGTTCTGGGTTTGATATGGGCAAAGGTTCACCTCCTTGGCGAGGGGGCTCTAGGGCGCTAAAGGGAAGCTCTAGTCTCAGCTCCTGGGCCTGGAAGTACCTGAGGCAGACAACAGCAATGACCACGACAGCCACCACGAAGACAAGCCCAGCCGTGGCAGAGCCCACAATGAGCGGGAGCTGCTCCTGCAGCTGCTGGGCACCGGAGCCTGGAGATGGAGAGGGACAGGTGAGCAGAGGGGTGTGGGCGGGGGCAGGGACAGGTGCCAGGGTCGGGGGGCAGGGGTGTATGTGTACCTCTCTCGCTTGTGGTCTCAAACTCAGCCGGGCGGCTGTACTGCCCATAGCCAGCTACGGTGCGGGCACGGACCTGGACCACATAGCGGGCGTCAGGCCGCAGCCCGTCTAGCTGCACGGAGTTCTTCTGGCTGGTCACTGTGGAGGCGATGCCCTCGCTCTGCAACACCGGGAGGAAGGCCGAGGCTCAGTGGGTCTGACGCCCAGTGGCCGCTGCCCATCCCCTGGGCTGCCCTGTGGCCCCCTCAGGACCCAAGGCTTGGTTCCCAAGGGCCCCTGACACTATCTGGGGGAATCTTCTTGTCTCAAGGTCTCCTCCTGCTCCTTGAGGTGCCGACCTTCTCAAAGTACTTCATCTCGTAGTCCAGGATGACTCCGTTGGGCCGCTCTGGGGGCGTCCAGGACAGGGTCAGGCTGCTCCCGGAGCTGCTGTGCAGGTGTAGCGTAGGCACTTCAGATGGGGCTGGAGGAAGAGCGGGGGGCTCACCATGGGCTCCTTGGGCCCTGGCATCCTTTCCAAGGACCCAGGTCCCATGGGACCCCTGGTGGTCCATCGGCAGGCCCTGGGCAACCCCAGCTCTGTGTGGGGGAGGGTGACCTAGGCCCTCCCCTCCCATGTCCCCTCCTCACCAGCCTGGTTGGTGGTGATATTCACAGCCGCGTATCGAGGAGGCAGAGGGCTCTTGCCCGAGACACCATTGACCGCCTGCACCTCAAAGGTGTAGCGCGTGTGGGCCAGCAGGTGGCTGATGTGGACCCGGCGCTCTGTCAGGCCCAGCTGCCGAGGCACAAACTCCACATTGTCATCGCAGCGCGAGCAGGTCGTGGCACCCCCGGCCCCGGGGCTCCCATGGCACTTCTTGCAGATGACGTTGTATAGCAGGTCGTCCCGGCCACCCAGGTCCCGGGGCTCGCTCCACTCGAGGATCAGCGTGGTCTCATTCACATTGGAGATCACGCCCCGGGGGGGAGACGGCACCGCTGTGGGGAAGGTGGTGGGAGAGGGCAGTGAGCTAGGGCCCTGGGACCACCCTCTGCCAGGGTTCCTGCACGTCCTAAACTGCTCCCTACCTGCTTGGCTTTGCCTCTGCTTTAATAAGCAGAATACCTCTCCTACCCTTCTTCACTGGCCGGACTTCTATGTGGCTTTTAAGGCTCCACTTGAGAGGTCACCTCCTCTTGGAAGCCTTCCTTGATTCAGCCTCTAGCCACCCTCTGCACTTCTGTAACAATTCCTGGGCATCCCTCCAGCCCAGCACTTAGCACATTACACGGTCATTATCTGTTTCCACATCTGTTTCTCCCACTAGGTTATGAGCTCCTAGGATAGTGACTGTATCTTCTTCTCCTTCACATCCCTGGTGCCTGACAGTACCTGGCACCAAAGGCCAGAGCAGAGAGAAAGCAGGACACCAGGCTGCCCCAGGACTGTGAGGTACCCCCTATGGTTAGAGTTGGACCCAAAGAATAGCAGTTTTAGACAAAGAAACAGGGAACTGGAGGGTCCCAGCCAGTTCCTGATGCCCAGCTAGGAGTTAGCGGGAGTTTATTCAATGTTGATGGAAGGGCTAAGCCTTTTAGTTCACCAGGATTCTGACTCAGAGCCGGTCACTTCCCACTTGTGCCACGTTAAGCCCAACATCTAACACACACACACACACACCCCGAGCCTCAGTTTCCCCATCTGGAAAGCAGAGATATTCATAGAGACTGTTCATAGAGGCCGGCTGGTGGAGGGAAGGCCTGGAGTGGGAGGACACGAGGACGGGAGTTCACTCACTGGTACAGGCAGCATCTGCAGAGTCAGAGTCTGCACGGTAGAAGTTATTGTGGCAGGTGCAGATGCTGGCGGCTGGCGCGGTGGTGCGGCTGTTGGGGGGGCAGGGGAGGCAGGGTCCCTCTCCCTGCTTTGCCTTGTAGCTCCCAGGAGGACAGGCTGCAGGGGAGAAGAGGATGGACGGCTCACCTCCCTTCCCCGAATACACCAATCCTCCACACCTCCGTGGGAATCTGGCCCTTCCCCAGCAGCAGTCTTGGCCCCTCCACCTCGCAGACGTGGGGACCGTGCTGGTATTGCCTAACTCCAGCTGGAGCTACAAAAGGCCCTTTTGCCCTGTGGAAACCTCACATCAGCAGATTCCTCCCCGCCCCTGCCCCCCGCCCGCCACCCCCAACCCTGAGGCCTCAGGAGGAAGACGTCAGCTCCATCACCTGGACAACCTGGGCTTGTCAAGGCAGGGAAGAGAGACAGGAGGAGGAAGAAGAGGGGGATGGGAGAGACCACTTGGGGGGCTGGCAGCACCCTGTATTCTGCTGGGATGCCCCCACCTCTCCCTGAAGCTCAAGGATAATTATTCCTTAGGACCCGCAAGGGCACTGGAGAACTGCCGGGGGCAGGGGTAGGGCCTCTGAGTCTCACAGCCACCCCACTCACCAGGAGCAATACAGCAGCTCCCTTCTGCCCTTGGGCAGGGGTGGGGGCTGAGGAGGGTTGAGAAAAGGAAAAAGAAAGTGGGTGGGAAGGCTGGGGTCACCTGGAGTTCAGAGGCCTCGGAGAGCCCACAGGGGGAACCTCAACCCCCAAAGGGAGCCCAGAGCTCGGCGCCTGAACATCCTTTCAGCTCTTCTATCTCTTCTCCTGCCACCTACACATAGATCCCTTGGCCTGGGCTCTGTAGATTCCTCATATCTACAATGGCCACGTAATTTATTATTCACACTGGAGTATTTTGAGAGTGAAAGTGGGCACTAGTAGTAATCATGTTAGCATGATGGACAAAAATCGGGGCTTCCCCAGACACGCTCAAGCCCTGGTCACCCTGTCCATCTAGGACTGCCTTTGGGGAGATCTTCTGGAGTGTGGGATGCCCAGAGGTGGGGCTATGTCCTTCTCTGGGGTTTAATCTCCCCTGACTAAGGTGATAGTCCATCCGCGCTCTTTTGAGCCAGTGGGAGAGGGGGCAGGGGCCAGGCCAGCCTGGTTGCCATGGGAACCAGCATGCATTTCCTGCCAGGGACCTGCAGAGTGTTAGCCCCTCTTCAGGCTGTCAGGCTCATCACCCCCACCCCCTTTCTCCACTTAGGAGGAGGAAGTCTAGGACCAGGTTCCCATAGAGAAGCGGAGAGGGGCCAGGCAAGGCACTGTTCACCTTTGCAGGATAACACCCAATGCTGGGCCTCACTGCAAGGTTGGGCCACCAGCCCCTTCACACCGAGGGCTGTGCTAAGAGCCAGCTCCCACCCCTCAGAGCTATGGGCTGCAAGCGCCAGGGGGCGAATCGGGCAGAGGGACAGAAGACAAGGCTCTCGGCACCTTGGCCTGCAGGGTACAGCACTAGATGAGGCTGTCAGCCCAGCTCCTGCGTTCCCAGCTGTGAGGCCTGGAGCACAGAACCTTCCTGAGGCTCAGTTTCCTTATTGGCAAAACAGCGGAGGTAACTGGAATCCACCTTGCACTGTTGGGGTGAGGCTCAGAGGAGAGAACCTCTTGCGAACGGGCGCGAGAGCCAGGAAGTCTAGTATCTTGTGAGGTCTTAGGAGTCTTGACAAGACATCAGAGACAGGCCCCCTAACCATCTCGTGTATGAAACAAAGACAAAACAATCCCCGTCCTCCACGCATCCCAGGGCTCCGGAGAGTCACAGCTGACACTTCCATGTGCTGTGCTCCCCAGGTGCCGGGCGCTGTTCCAAGGGCTCCCAAGCATCGACTCCCTCGGGCCCCACTACGACACCATGAAGGACTCCCCAGGAGGGTCTCCACCTTGCACGTGAGGAAACCGGGGTTCAAAGAGTGAAGCAACTTGCCCAAGGTCTCACAGGTGGTAAGTGGCAGAGTCAGGACTCAGGACTTCAGAGACAGGGTCTCTAACCTCGTGCTTAAATATTGCCTTTCAAGATGTAGACAAACCTCCCCAGGTCAAAGGGCCAGCACGAGGTGCCGGCAGCTCTGGGGCCCATCGCCTACAGCCAGGGTGAAACGTATGCTTGAGGCTGGACAAGAGGGCATCTTTGCTAGCCTCCTGAGGCTCTGAGCAGATTCCCCAGCTGCCTCCTTGTCAAGGGCCCTCCTCTCTCTTTTGTTTCATTATCTTATTCTATTTTATTTTATTTTTTGTCTTTTTGCCTTTTTCTAGGGGCATATGGAGGTTTGCAGGCTAGGGGTCTAATCGGAGCTGTTACCTCTGGCCTACACCAGTGCCACAGCAACGTGGGATCCAAGCCGAGTCTGCAACCTACACCACAGCTCACGGCAATGCCAGATCCTTAACCCACTGAGCAAGGCCAGGGATCAAACCTGCAACCTCATGGTTCCTAGTCGGATTCGTTAACCACTGCACCACGACAGGAACTCCCATTATCTTCTTTTACATCCTGGTGTCTGTCCTCACTTCCTCTCATCTCGCTCCCTGCACCACAGTCTCTGCACCTGACACCCCTGTTCCCTTTCCTCCTCTGCCTGAGACCTGAGGCCAGACTGCCTCATCTGGCAGGTAGGAAGTGATGGCTAGGGGGTAGTGGGTGGCTATGGCCCAGACCCTCCCCACCCCCAGCCAGTCCCCACTCACGGCGGCACTGGGACTCCTTGGCAGCTGGTTCGTGGCCGGTGGCACAGGTGCAGGCGCCCACAGGCACCATCCACTCCCCATCACCGTTGCAGTAAAGCTTGAGTGGCACCGACACCTCCACGGCGTTGGCAATGCATGTGCCGGGGGCAATGACCAGGGAGGTGGGCTCGGCCCCAGTGAGTGTCTCGGGGAAGAGCGCGAAGCCGGCAGTGGTGGACGCGCACTTCTTGTAGAAGGCACGCACGGAGATGAGGGACATGCAGGCGCCCTGGTCCTGGAAGGCCAAGTAGAAGCCGGCCTTGGAGAGCGGCCCGAAGCTCCGCACCTTGGTGTTGACACGGCCGGCATCGAGCCGAGAGAAGCTCTCATCCGGCGCGATGGTGTCCACCTTCACATAGGGGTTCTCCATCCAGAAGGGGGAGGAGGCCGAGGCCACGTCACTGTCAGCCTCGTAGTAGAAGAGGTTGAAGGTCTCCTTGCAGGAGCCAGGGATGTTGGGGATGCTGTTGCAGTCACGCACAGTGAACTTGAGCTCCACGTAGACCCGCTGTACATCCCGCCGCCAGATGAACCCTGTGCGAAGCCAGTTGTTCTGGCTTGACTCACGCACGTTACACACCTGGTAGGTGCGGATGGGGTTCATGGCCTCGTCGTAGCCGCTCACCTCTTCCCACTGTGCAGGCAAAAAAGACAGAGAATGAGCAGCAGCATTTGCCAGGAGCTTATCACCTGCCTGAATCTGCTTGATTTAGTTCACAGAGATGCTTCTGTGGTGGAGTGGCTGAGCATACGGACTACAAGCGTACAAATCCCAGTTCTCTGCTTGCTGTGTGACTACGGGTAAGTTACTTAACTTCCCTGGGCCTCTGCTTCCCCATCTGTAACATGCTAAGAATAAAGATGTATAAGGAATACATGCCTTTAAGTGAAAAAGTGCTGGGGGTGCACTCAGAATGGGGCACTTGCTAAGTACTATGTGAGTATTAGCTATAATATTGATTATCTTTATGCCTTAGTTTCATTGTCTATCAAATGGGGCTGAGTGAAAGTAAATGAGGCTGTGAGGAATTAAATCGGTTTAATGTATGTAATGTGCTTGCAACAATGCCTTGCATAGATAGAGCAAGCATTCAAAAAATGTTGGTTACCACTATTACTATTTCACAGATCCTTTTTTTTTGTCCTTTTTTTTTTTTTTTTCCAGGGCCGCAACCAAGGCATATGGAAGCTCCTAGGATAGGGGTCGAATTGGAGCTATAGATGCCAGCCTACACCACAGCCACAGCAACGCCAGATCCAAGCCACGTCTGTGGCCTACACCATAGCTCACAGAAATGCCAGATCCTTAACCCACTGAGCAAGGCCAGGGATCAAACCTCTGTCCTCATGGATGCTAGTCAGATTCATTTCCACTGAGCCACGACAGGAACTCCCCACAGGTCCTTAAGAAGGTATATCTGCTGTCCCCACTCCAGAAAAGGGGAAGCCAAGACTCAGAAAGACAGGGACTTGCCCAAGGTCACAGAGTCAGGCCTGGTGACTATAGTGCCACCTAAACCCCCCTGTGTTCTAGAACTTAGCAAGGTTATGAAGGCCATCTGGGGAAGTTAATTAGAACACTTTAGAGATGTCAGGGCTATAGGAATGTAACAGTCAAGAAATACAGGTAAGAAAGGTAAACAGTCTTACTCAGGGTCACACAGCAAATTAGAGACCTGGAACACAGGTTTCCTTGTTCCCAAGCCAGCGCTCTTCTTAAGAACCCAGGAAGGAGGGAGATGGTCGGACAGACATGCAAAGGGCTGTCAGGCAGGAGAGGATTGGGAATAGACTGAAGACAGTCTGCAGGGTGGGCAGAGGGAGAATGGGGCAAAGATGGTGTATAGGTGGGAGGGGGACAGAGGCAGGCTGAGGGCGAGAGATGAAAACACTCACAGAGATGCTCCATCAGGCAAAGGAGGAAGGGGAAGGGTGAAGAGGACGGAGATGCCACAGGAGGTGACACTGACAAGCAGGAGCAAAGGCAGCCCTTCTCCAGCCCTGGCGACCAACACTTGGGAGAAGTGTTGGGGAAGTCTTACCCCACTCTCTGGATGAGATGTCCACGCCAACTCAGATGTCACCCACTTTGTATCCATGAGGGTCTCTGGGGGAGCAACAGAAGACAAATGTCAGAAATAAAGCTCAGGATGAAGAGAAAGAGGAGGTTGCCCAGGAAAGGCCAGGATGCCAGAAATCGAGTCCCACCAGGTACCCCACCCCACCCCCCCAGGTCCCAAAGCCCTCAGCTCCTCTGGCACAGAGAAGACACTGCAGCTATCCCCAAGATGTCTTGTCAGGCCAGATGGGAGTGGGTGTCAGCTGCTGACCCCAGGTCTAGATTAATGAGGCAGGAGCCAGGGCCGGTTCACACACCTATAGGCTCTGCTAATCTCCACACAAAGGGGCTGGCAGGGCCTTTATCCTGGAACAAAGGGCCGTGTACTTCAGACCCTTCTGCCCAGGCCTCTCCTGACTCCATTCCCAACACAAAGGCCCAGACCCACACATGCCCAGAAGAAGGCGAGAGCAGTCACAGGCCAGAGCCCCCTCCCACCCAGCCTCCCACTCGACCACCTCTGCGGATGAGGCAGGAATGCTGAAAGTGGGGGGAGGGCCACCAAGGCCCAGACCTGCTCCTCGAGACGTAGTTCAGCTCTTCCTGCAGTCCTTGGATAAAAGCACTGTTGGCACACCCCTCTTACAGATGAGAAAACTGATGCTCAGATACAGTATATATAGGGCCTAAGATAAAACAGCTAGGACTTGAGGTAAAGAGTCGAAAAGTGGCTCAAATTCAGGTCTGTCTGACTCCACAACTAACCCCTTAACCAAGGCACTCTGACTGAAATACGACCCCCTAAAGGGGGAATGGAGAAAGCCTGGAAAGCTCCTCTGTATACTTTAAGTACCAATCAAGCTGTCACCTCCTCCAGGAAGCCTTCCCTGAACCTCCAAGTCAGGGCTGGATGCCTTCTTCTGTGCATCCAAGGCGAAGGGCTCTGTCACAGCACTAATCCTGCTCTGAGCTTTGGGGGTGGGGTGGGGGTCTTTAGGTTTCCTTTTGTGGGGCCATAGGAGGGGCCTATGTTTCTGACATAAACTTTTCCCCTTAGGAACCTGGTTCTGGGTTCTGGCTGGATAACTCTCCTCTCTGACAGCATGACCCCAACATCAGACTTAAGAGCAAGAAAGAGGCCCCAACTCTTTTCTCATAGCCTGGAAGACAGCCAGCAGTTCTCCCCTTGACTATGAGCTGGAATGGGGCAGGGTCACCCCAGAACTTCTGAAGGCCTCTACAACAACAGTGGGGCAGGTTGGGGGGTACCCAGGAAGGGAAAGACCCAAATCACAGGCTCCAGGCTTGTGGCCTTTGTCAGTTTCCTGCAGTCTGGGTCCCAGCCGAAGATGGTGAACCAGGCAGCTGTGGCCCCAGGACCTCAAGTGAGGCAAAGGGGGCGGCAAGTGGCAGCCAGGCAGCCTTTCACGTGGGGGAGCGAGGCTCCCTCCTCTTCCTGCTGCAGCAGCTGGTCCCTGGAGGGCCCGGCTGCAGGGTGAGCTAGCCCCGCTTCGCTTCATCGTCGGTGGCCTGACAGGCCCCTCTGGCAGACAGACAGATAGACACAGACATTCAGTAGGGGGGGGAGGGGGACGGGAGGGAAGGGGGCCGAGGGAAGAGGGACGGCGGCGGCGGCGGAAGCAGGGGCCCAAAGACAGGCAGGGAGGGAGCCGCGCGGAGCAGCGGAGGGTGGGCGGCACCGGAGGACCAGACAGCCGGGATGGCCGGCGGCGCGCTACAAAAGACAGCGAGATGGAGAGAGAAGAAGGCCCAAGGAGACAGACACGGAGACGGAGAGGGAGGTTGCCAAGTAGCCTCTTCCCCAGCCAGCAGCCAGGAGTATTCTAGTCCCTGGGAGCCGGCCGAGCCAAGCGCACCCCCGCCCCCCAGCCAGTCCGCCTGCTTGTCTGCCCGCTGCCCGCGCCGCCACCGAGCGGGGCCGGGGCTCCCACCGCTCCCTCGCGCTGCCTCCCTCCTCCCTCTCCCCCACTTCCTTCTGCTCAGCCTGTGCCAAACCCATCTGGAACTGTTTAAACCCAAATATTCAGCCCCCTCCCCCCCTCCAGCCAGATTCTTCCACAGTTTAAAACAAGCCCTGCGCTGGCTCGGCGAGGAGGGAGTGGAGGGAGGGGGCGGTGGGTGGGGGAGGTTCTTCATTTCTGTTTAATTTCGGGGGAGCGAGAGAGGGAGGGGGCGGGGATCGGCCCTTGGCCATCGCTCAGCCTTGGCCATCGCTCAATCTCGGCACATTTTTCCCATTAATGAGGAGAGGACTTGGATTTCGAGTCATGTGTGCCTGAGGAAGGGCTCCGGTCACCCTGGTGGGGAGGGGGGCTTGCTCTCTAGGGGAGGGGAGGGGCCTGCTCCCTTCTGCGAGAGGGTGACCCTGAGGTGCCCGTGTAGGGCCTCAGGAAGAACATGGGGAGGGGGGCTCCCGCAATCCATCTGTCCACTCCAACACAGCCCACTCCAACACAGCCCACCTTATCTCTATGTGGTGTGTGTGTGTGTGTGTGTGTGTGTGTGTGCACGTGTGCGCGTGCCATATGCTGAGATAGAGGGCACAGGTATAGGGGACAAGGACAAAAGAGAAATGAGGGAGCAATCTCCAAACTCCCCAGATGCCAACTGCACCCCCACCCACCTCTGTCCCACCACTGACTGCTGGAGGGAAACCAGAGTGGGTGACCACTCCAGATATGGGGCTCTGTTGGGCAGGGAACCTCATCAATCCCCTCAAAACTAGCAGGGAAGTAGCTACCTGGCCTTTCTGGAACTTTCTGGGACTGAGGCTTCAATGCTCAGAAGGAATGCAACACCCCTTTCAGGTTCCCACAAGGTCATGGGGAATGGCCACGTGGCAGCAGCTGTGTGGCCCTCGCCTGTGAACACACAGACGCACATGCATCACCCAGTTCTCAGTGGCTGGACTCGTTCCCTGCCACTAGGGCCAAAGAGCGACAAGTCACACATATGGTGGACAAAACCACACGAAGCCACAGCCACCCACAGACACACAGAGCCATGGCTTGTCTTTCTCAGACCCACGGATGCATATGGTACAAACAGCTTAGTCTATCTGAGGCAATCATACACAGTGAATCTTTCCTACACACAGATTCGGCTTGCCTTAGGCAAAGACTCCCTCTCACAGCCTTCATATGTGCGGATTTCCTGAGACATATGCATACGCGAGGGCCCATGCATCCACAGTGCCTTCACCCTGCGCACCCAACCACCCACTTTTGCCAGCCACAAGTCACAGTCTTGATTGTAGTCAAGTGCAAACACAAACACCAGTTTCTCTGTACAGACGTGGTGACGTGCTCTTACACAGCCACACACAACTAGCTTCGGCTGCACATGCACAGATGTCCATTTGCACTGAAACGTTCCACAGGAGCATGCAGACTAGAATAAGCATCGATATCTAGAGGTTGTGTAAAGCCTCGGAGGTGCATCCTCCACACATCCCTCTCTCTTTCTCTCTTACACACACACACACACACACGCACACACGCACACACACACACTCTGCAAGCCTTTCTATGAGGCGAGTTTTTTCAAGTGGTGTGGAGGAAGAGTGGGAGAGGGCAGTGTCTAAGAAAGCAGAGGTACTTAAGGGGCAGCCTTGGCCAGAGCCCCAGGGAAGAAACAAGCCCCAGACTGGCTTCCTGTGGCCCTGCCCCAAGCAGGAGCTCCCACAGGTCATGAGGCTGGGGGTGGGGCAGGGGCATGAAGATGATTCTGGGTGTGTCTGGGTGCAGCCTCCCCAGGTACAGCCCTTGCCCAAGCAGCAGGCCACTTCCCTGCCAGCACAATGGCACCGTCCCAAGCACTGAGCCCTTGGGGGGGGTGGCATGATGAAGACATTTAGCCTCGGGAGCTTCAGGCAACACTTGCACACACAAGTTGGGGGCCCAGCAGGAGGAGAACATCATGGGCACCCAGCCTGTGTCCGAGGGCCTCACCAGGCCACCCTGTGCAGGGGCGCCAGCTGGGAGCCTGCCACCTGCCCTACTGAAGGGCCAGGGGCACACAACTTTGTGGAGCTGCCAGACCTCACAGCACCCCCAAGCCCCAAGTCACACAGAGCACCCCACCCTGGGAACAGGCATGTCAGTGAGACGCAGAGAATCAAAACATCTAGAGACAGAAGCAAGAAGCTACCAACTCACACTCCAGACCAAGGATGTGGAGGTGGCGGGAAAGGTCACGCTCCCCCATCTGGGCCAGCAGAGTGTCAGAGGTAGGAAGACAGAGAGGCAGGGTCTGGGCTAGAAGGTGCACCCTGGAACTCTGCCTGCAAAGAGGGTGAGAAAACTCCTCATGGTCTTGGACTTGGTCCTGCTTCTCCGCTTGGGGTCCCCAAAGAGCCATCGACCCCCAGGGGTCTGTCCTGTCCTCTCTCAACCTGCGCCTCCCCGCATGTCACTGTGTGCACACCTGTGGACAACCTGCTCACTCAGGGGGGTGAGCCCGAGGAGAAGGGAGTCTTAGGCAGACCCTACCATGGGACCTGGAAGGCCACCTCTCCCTCCCCCTGCCGTGGCCCCTAGACCCTCCAGTCTGGGATGGAGGGGAGAGGAGTATCTCAGAACCGAGAACACATTTTGTTTTTCATTCTTTCCTTCAGATCGTGGGGATTTATAATTAAATAAACCTGAGAGGGAGGAGAAGGGAGGAAGAAGCACAGGGCAGGGAGCCCAAATGCCTCAGTGCTCAACAGTGCCCCACACCCCGGTCCTGGCCAGCAAGCCAGGAGGACGAGGAGTCTCTGAGCCCTTCCCTGGGATCCTGGCTGCAGCGGGTCTGACCAGGAGTCTGAGGGCAAAAAGGCCATAGGAGACCCGGTGCCAGGGCCAGCCCTTGGGGCAGGGGGCCTCTCCCACCCCATCAGCTGTCCCCAGCCCCCTCCCCCCACCCCCAGCTGCCCAATCCCGACAAACCAGTTTGACTCAGCACAACAGGCAGGGCTACAATTTTCAAACTATGCAGGCCTGGTGATTCAGCCTCTTCATGCTGTTTAATTAGTCTAAGGCCGGGTGGCAGAGGCCTTGCCCATGGCAGCTTTGGGTTAGCTCGCCACAGTGGCGGCGGCGGCGGCGGCAGCACTTCTGGCTAAAAGGAAAGCAGTGATGGGCAAACTGGTTCCCCCAAATACCTGCCACTCTTCCTTGTCGCAGCTCTGAGATGCCAGCTCAAGACAAACAGGGGTGTGGGGGGGGGGCACCAGAGGCCACTCAAACAAGGAAGGAAGCCACAAAACCCCCAGCTCGTTGTCCCCTCTCAGCTGCCACCTACTCAGTGGTCACTGTCACTGCCTCTGAGAAAGAGAGGCACGCACACACGGCCTCTCTCCCTCAGGGCTCACTTCCACTGCAGCGGCAACCCAGCTACAGGGCTTGGCTGGGAGAAGACTGACCAGCCCCCAGCTCTTCTGTCTGGTAACTGTTTCTCTTTTCTCAAAAAGGTCTGTCCCCACAGGACCTTCCATCCTCTCTGAGGTATAAGGACGCTATGGTCCAGACATCCCTCCTCATCCCAGCCCTGTTCCTGGTCTGCTCACCTATTGGATCCCACTCCCTGGTTTATAGTCCCAAAGGGGAGAATGATCTTGGCTTGGGAGACTGGGGAACACTGCTCAAAAGGATAGTGAGCAACAAGGTGGCCCTGTTGCTCTGGGACTGAGGGTACATTCAAGGGCAATTTGTGTGCGTTGGGGCATGGGGGTGGGGTGTGGGGCGGAGAGTTGGGACTCAGTCAGAGGAGAGAGGGGTTTCTTCAACCAAGGAGGCCAAGCAAGGACCTTGGCTCCATCCTCATGGAAAACTGGTTATGTGGATGCGGGGTCTTGGTGAACCCCAAGTGTGTAGGGAGGAAGAGCAACCAGGTGCTAGACAGCGTCTAGTCAATGAGTCCATCAGAGACAGCGGCCACAGCTCAAACCTTGAGCTTAAATATAATGACCCCAGGTGCAAGAGCCTTAAGTTTCCCTAAGGCCAAGGGCAAAGCCAATCCTGGCCAAACCAAAGGGAAGACTGGAGCAAAGGGTCAAGATCCTCCACTCATAAAGCTTGGCGGGACCAAAGAGATCTTCAGTGCTGCTGTCCTACCTAGCTTTGTTCCCTGGCCATTGCCCAGGACCCCAAAGTCCACCCATCTCACCACTCCAGCTCTAGGACAGAGATGGGGTACAGGCAGGAGTCCAGAGCAGCTGCCTCCTGCCCCAGCTCTCTTCCTATCCCATCCCTTCCCTCCCAAAGCTGGAGAGAGATGGAGGGTGGGGGGACTTCTTCCCCACACCAACTTTTCCTCCCCCCTTCAATGCTTCCTCTAACCTCCCTACAGCAGGGCAAGGGCACACACCAGTTCCACTTCTGGTGCTCCCCAAGGGGCAGATCCTAGGGCAATAATAATAATAATAACAGCTAATCATTGAATAACAATGGCCATGTGTTAAGCACTGGATACACGTTAAGGATCCAATCTTCATAAGAACCTAGGAGGGGGGTGGGTTCCACTGCCATCCCATCTCACAGTGAGGGAAGACCGGAGGGTGGGTAGGTGACCACTGGGCTGGGGTCAGGACCCTGAGGCAGCACCTCTGTCTTGCTTTCATTCTCACACTAACTGAACACCCTATGTTCTGAAATATGGCAAAAGTGAAGGAACTCATGAAAGCTACACTTGGGAGACACTGCTACCTTCCTAGGGACACCCCACACCAGCCTGACCTCCCAGTCAGTTCCCAGCCAGCCAGGGAACAGCCCCAGACCCTGCTTCATAGCTGAGGGAGAGAGAGGACAGAAGCCGGGCAATGGCTGCCCCCCCTGCCCTCTTTCCTGGGCTGCTACAGCTCATCAGGCCTCTGCCTCCTGGTCAGCCCCTCAGGTCCTGGACCTGGAGGCCGGCGCTGGCTAGGGTCTGCCGGCTAGGGTCTGCCAGCTAGGGTCTAGAGGGGCCAGCAGATTGTGAGCTGTGAAAAGGAGGGGAGAGAGGAAGGGAGGGAGGGAGGAAGGAGTGGGTCTTCTCAGGTAGCCCTGGCTCACTTGACCCCACCCTCACCCCCCACCCCCACCCCATCCGCACCAGCGCCCACCCCCCAACAAGGGCTCTGAGGCCTGGCACCCACAGCCCTGTAAGCGCCTGTGCCTGGGTCGCCTCTCCTGGGCTAAGACACAGACCTGGGAACTCCAACAGGCTCCCTCCCTGGCTCACACCCTTAAGGCATTCAACAACAAAGCCTCACACCGGTTTCTCACGCCTGTGATCCTATCACACACATGTGGGTGAGTGTGCGCAAGTGTGGGCGCGACCTCAGTGTGTCTGTCTGGATTTGCATGTGTCCACCCGTGTGAATCAGTCTGTCAGCACCAATGGGCTCAGAGAGAAAAGACAGTGGGGGTTCATAGGAATGTTTTGTTTTTTCCCCCTTGGAGAAAATGAGAAAACCCCAGAAGATGCCTTTCTGTCAGAACTCTTTTTTTTTTTTCTTCCAACCTTTTAGTTTACCAGTTGTAAACAAATGAACAAACCAGTCACACAGAATTCATGTATTTGTTCTTTAAGAAAGTGACTAGATCGGTTAAAGACATGAAATTAAGTACCGCCTATAATCCAATTGTCCCCCAATTTCTGAGGCGTCCTTTCCCCCACAGGAAGGAAGGCTTTTTCTTCCTTCATTTAATGCCCCCCTCCCACCCAATTGCTGGAAACTCTGTGTGTGTATCTATTGTTCGTGATGGGTGTCAGTGCCTCTGTCCCCTCAGGCTTGTGTCAAGCGGATGTGTGTGAGCTCTCCCACCAGAGGCAACAACGCTTGGGCAGTTCTTCCAAGCTCAGTCGTCGGGAAGTTGGAGCTACCCCGTCAGCGGCAGTCTGGGCGGGTTTCACAGAACCCGTCTAGAAGCCGGCCTTTCCCCAACGGCTAAGGGTAAGGCACCGGATCCCGCGTTACCCGGGACAAACCCGACAATCTCAGGGGCTCAGTGGAGACGCGGGGTGCCCCATTATAAGGCGGCGGGGGAGCCGCAGAGCAGTGTGCAACGTTCGTGCACACAGCACCTCTGGTGTAGTTGGCGCTCGGTAAACCGTAAACAATAACAGGCCCCCGCCTCTCCACCCCCGCAGCCATCCCCTGACAAAGCGGGGTGAAGGCACTCGCGCTCTCGCAGTTAACTCCAACGTGTTCCTAACCAACGCCGACCCCCAACCTGGGGAGCCCCGCTTCGCCCCCACCCGCCACAGCCCCGCACCAGCCTCAGAGCCCCCGCTTTTCCTGGTGGGTCGCCCACACTTCCTTGGCTCCGGGAGGCGCCAAGGGCCCCCAGCTCCTCTGCCGTGAGTGCGGGGTCCTCTCACAAAGCTCATAGCCCGGCCACGACTATCGGGGACGCTCGCCCCAGTCGAGCTGCCCGCGATCCCGAACCTGGCGGACCGCCGGCCTCAGAGGCTGCTGGAGCCTCCGAGGCGGCTCCGGGGGCGTCCTCCCCACCCCATCCTCCAGCTCCCGGAGAAGGCGTGAGTGACCGAGCCTCTTCCGACGTGCGCCCGGCCCCCATCGAACCCACACCGCGGCCCCTCCCCGGGCCACGCTACGGCGACCCCGGACACCTTAACCCCTGGACTCGCCCCCCGACGCCACTCACCTTCCAGCGCCCGACAGCCGGTGGGCAGCAGCAGCGGCAGCAGCAGCAGCAGCAGCAGCGGAGAGAGCAGCGGCAAGAGTCCCGGCGGCTGCGGCGGCGGCGGGCGGGCTCGGGCCATGGCCAGGGCGGGCTCCGGGAGCCGAGCCGGGCCGCGCCGGGCCGGGCCGCGCCGGCGGGGCTGCGGGCACCCGCGGAAAGGTTCGTTCGGTGGGCTCCGAAGTAAGCTTGCTCACGGTCCCAGGAGATCCAGACAAGGAGACGGTGCGATCCAGGAGGGCGGCTCCGGGACCGAGGCGGCACCCTGAGCCGGGCGATGCTGGGGGATACAAGCAGGTCGGTCCCGGGGGAATCTGGACGGACCGGTCCAGGAGGATCCGGGGCGCTTGGAGAGCTCGGAGCCAGAGGACTCGGAGAGACCCGCCGGGGCGGAGGGCGCAAGTGATGGCAGTTCGGTGTGCACTGTAATCCAGCGGTCTGCTGCGGGCCCGACTCGGATCCGCGACTCCGGGTGCGCGCGCCGTCCGGGGTCCGAGGTGGGTTCTTGCTGCGCCGCTCACGTACTCACTTCTGCTGTCCCCAGCGCTGGCGCGGCCGCTCTGGGCGAGAGGGGCGGGGCCGGCCGCCTGCCTGTCACCGCCCAGGTCCCGCCCCTAGCCGCTGGCCGCCACTCACGGACCGCCAGGCGCGTTGGTTCGGCCTCGAGAGCGCTCTGCAGGGGTTCAGTTGGCGGCGCCTCAATCACGCCCACCCTCAGACTCTCTGAGGCCTGGGGTGGGCGGGGCCAGGGAAAAGATGAATTAGATTGGGCGGAGCGATACTGTCCATCAGAGGGAGAAACCCGCCTCCTGCTGCCCATTGGTGATTAGTACCCGAACCTGAGGCCGAAGGGGTGCCATCCGCATACAACGAGCCGGGGGCGCCCTCATGTGGCTGTCTTTCCAGGAGCATTTAGACCCTGACTAAACTCAGCTTAGGTACAACCAGGTGGGCGTCCTAGCAACACTTCCCACGCTTGTTTATATATTCATTCATTCATTCATCTATGTATTTCATCATTCTTTGCGCCAAAGAGTCCAGTAACTTCTGGCCATACAGCAATGGAGAAGACATAGGTTTTCTCTTGGAGCTAGTTTACTGGTGGCAGGAATGAAGTCATCACAACAGAGTGTTAACAGGTATTATTATGGAAGAAGGACAGAGTTGCTGGAGCACATGTGAGAGGGGTGGCTGTGCCTGGCCCTGAGGAAATGACATTCAAGCCGAAATATGAAAGATGAGTGGCAGGTGAAGGATGTGCCCTGGGTGGCAGGATGGCAGTTTCAGGCAGGGCAAACACACTTTGGTGAAGTCCCAGGGGCGAGAGAAACTGATATTTATTGGCAGAAGCTGAAAGAAGTCCAGAATATCTTAAGTTAGAGTTAGAGACTGAGAGGCGCCAAAAGGAAGCTTGGAAGTAGGTATGGGGAACCAGAGGAATGTTTTTTAGATTCATAAGGCCTTCCTGAGAGCTGGGGTCTGAAGCAGAGGCGTTATTTGTCAGATTAACGTGGCTGCTCTGGGAAGGAAGAATGGGAGGAGGTAAGGGTAGAAACAGGGAGAACAGAGGAAGCTGTGTGGCAGTCAGAGGAAGATGGTAGCTTGGACCAGGGCGGTGGCGTGGAGAGGGAGAGAAGTGGGCAGGTCTAAGAGATTTTAGGAGGCAGAGTTCATGGGATTTGTGATTGTGAGGTTCCCAGGTTATGCGGTAAATGGAGACATTAAGGAGAACCCTCCAGGTTTCTGGATTGGGCAGATGGACATCTACCCCATTTGTTCAACACACATTTACAAAGTGCAATAACCACTCTGAAAGAAAAAAAAAAACTGGTCTTGTTTATTGAGAGGTAGATATTATTATAGTCTCATTTTACAAACAAAACTGACACTCAGAAAGGCTTAGTCACTTGCCCCCAGTCATGGTGCTCATAAGTGGCAGGGGTAGGATTTGGATCAAGGCCTGTATAGCTTTTAGATTCACCCATTCTGCTTCATCAGAGACCTAAGGATCACCGAGGTGCTTGTTAAAAACTCAGAATTCTGAACCACCCACCCACCTTGGAAGTTGGGACTCAGAATCTCTGGGGCATGGGGCCTAGGATTCTGCATTTTAAGTAAGCATTCCAGGAGTTCCTGTTGTGGCTCAGCGGAAACAAACCCAACTGGTATCCATGAGGATGCAGGTTTGATCTCTGGCCTTGCTCAGTAGGTTAAGGACTCAGTGTTGCCGTGAGCTGTGGTGTAGGTCACAGATGCAGCTCTGATTCTACATTGCTGTGGTTGTGGTGAAGGCCGGCAGCTGCATCTCCGATTCAACCCCTAGCCTGGGACCTTCCATATGCCGCACCTGGGGCCCTAAAAAGCAAATAAATAAATAAATAAATATCCTGCTGTATAGCACAGGGAACTATATCTAGTCACTTGTGATGCATTTTGTACAGCTCTCCCATTACAGAGCTGAAAAGCCTTAGGCCCAGAGATCAGACAGCTTGCCCTAAAGTCCCCTCTGCCCTGGGGTGCTGGTTGCAGTAGGGCAGGGTCATACTCCAGCAGGTGGCCTGGCAGCAACACCTCCCAGCTGAAGCCCTGCTCATTGCAAGGCGGATCTGTGAGGCCGGCCCTCCTGTTTGCTCAGCATCTGTGCCAGGGTAGGCCTCGCCCTGGACAAACACAGCCTGCCTGGCGGCAGGCACTGGCCTCCTTTGTTCTTGGCCCTGATAGCAGAGGCAGCAGGGCCAGCAGGTAACGGAGAGCCCATCCTCACCGGATGTTGGCACCATGGTTCCCACGGGAATGCTTCCTGATCAAGAGGCCGACAGGCTGGACGGCACCTGAGTACTGGTGGCGACAGCCTGGGGCAGGAAGGTGACCACTTGGCAACAGAACAGACGGGAGAGGAGGGCAGGTGGAGGGACAGGAACTGAGAGCCAGGCCAGATAAGGAGGGCTGGGACATCTCCATCTCTCCAGCACTAGGTGGGCAGAAGGTCCTAACACTCTCATCTTTCCAGGCTGAGGAGGTGCCAAGGATCCCAGGGAGCAGGCTCCAACCTCTAACTTGAATGAAGGGAAAACGTCCAGTCTGAGGTCAGGATGCCTCTCTCCACGCCCGTCGTCCTTTGCCCGTTTGTTTCTAGGACGAAGCTTAATGTAATGTAGAAGCGAAAGCCTGGGCTTGGACATTGGAGGGAGCTAAGTCCAAATCCTAAGCTCAGCCATTTACCAGCTGGGGACTTAGGATAACAAGGGGAAACTCTGAGTCCAAGTATCCACGGGAATGAAGATGGAGCAATAATTATACCTTCCATGCAGGGCTATTATGATGCTCTTGCCAAAGGGCCAGGAGCAAGCAGGTGCCTAATAAATGCTGGTGCCTTATAACAATTAACACCCAGGCCCCAGAACCAATCTGGAAACATGGTCAGTTTGGGGACAATTAGAGAAATTGTGTGTGAATCGAAATTGGGGCTTAATACCCCTATGGTTGTGACCAGGTCCAGATTCTCTTTTGAAAAGATAATAAGTACAGCAGATATGCCCACTCCCTCTTCCCAAGTCTGTGGCAGATGCTGCTCATGCTTTACGGACTCTTTCCTCAATGTGATGCTGCAGACAGCCATTGTCAACCTCTCAGATTTGGCACGTGAAGTTACACCTACCTGCCATCCCTGTAGTGGACAAAGGTCCCCTGCTGGCTATGCTGTGACTTTATGTGAATCTTTTAAAGTTCCTTGGGCTACAGTTTCCTCACCTGATGTCTTCACCCTTCCTTTATGGGCGGGGCATCTTGTCCAGAACTGGAGTCAGGTGCACATAAGCCAGATCTCCCAAGACTGGGAGCTCAGCTGAATTACCATCACTCCTGCATTTCTCTCTCTCTGCTTCCTTTGCTTTCTCACCAGCACCAGAAGATAAGCCTGGAAGATAAGCTTTGGATGCCTGGCCCAACAAAACCCTCATTTTCAGATGAGGAAACTGAGCTCAGAAAAGGAAAGTCAACGGAGCCAGAATCCAACAAAGACTAGTTCTCCACACCCAGTGCTTTGGCAGCAGCCATCGCTCTTGCAGATCCCCGCTGGGCCAGGCACCTCCTCTCCAGGATGGGAGCCGGGGCTGTAGCTTCCTTATTCTTGGGCACAGTCCCAAGCCCCAGGAGGCAGGCAACCTGGCTTCTGTCCAGGCCCTGGGCAGTTGGCGGGAGAAGGATGCCCTGTGGATTCCTGGCTTCTTCCCCCACTTCCGAGCCACCCATTCAAGGAGGTGAGAAAGGTACTGGCCTCTTCCTCCACAGTTGCTTTCGGAAATTGGAAATTGCCTCTGGGTGTTTGGGCCAGGGTGAGACTCTCAGCTGCTCCAAAGCCAATTAATGTCCTGTTGGCATCTTCTGGCCTTCATCTTCTTCCGATCCAACCTGGACCATCCCTTTGACTCTCTTGAAGCCGTTCTGCCTCCATCTTCCCTTGACGAAGGGTGGAGGAGGAGGTGGATGAGCACCGATTAAACCCCTGTGACCTTAAGTGGAGGTGCTTTAGACATCTCCCAGAGAGGGGGATGCCTCAGTTGCCTTGAGCCTGCCGGTGCAGAGTTCTTGTTTGCAAACTGTCTTTTTCTTGTGGAGAAGCTGCTCTTCCTTTTCTAGGAGCTATCTGGGGAAACACTAATATTTGCAGGACCAGAGAGCCAGCTCCCTGCTCAGGGGGGACGGGAAGGACCCAGAGGTCTCCAAAAGTGCTAATTAAGGAGCAGTACCCACAGACATTTGGGGAAAGTTAAAAATCAGAAAAGACTGGGTTTTCATGTTTAATTAGAGAGGAAGAAATATCAGGGACCTTTAGCCTGGGAACTTCAACATACCGCACCTGCAGCCTTAAAAAGCAAAAAAAAAAAAAAAAAAGTATCAAGATGAAGCCCGAGACTGTCATAACGTCACCATCGCCTGGTGCAGTGGGTAGACACAGCCCAGGGTTTGCATTGTATTCAAAGCACAAGACAGATCCTTGCAGGAACAGATCTTCCTTCCTAAACAGCTGAGGCTGAGGGGCAGAAGCCAGCCCTGGTCTGTGCATGTCTGCCTGCCTTCTTTCACTGATTAAATGAGGTGAGAGGTCTAGTAAGTGGCCAAAACTTGCCCTCCTGTCACACCCTCTTTCCATAACATTCCCAAGGCATGAGGATAAAAATAGTGAGAAACAAACATGCCGCTTTATTATTACCTGGGTGAGCGCCTGACCCCCCCAAGGCAGTCTCCAGGAGCTGGTGGGGTTGCCCTTAAGCCTCACAGCCCAGAGCGGGGCCTTCCTTACCAGGGGCTATTGGCCCGAACCAAGAGCCCTTCCTGTGCCCTGTATTCATGTGGAAAGACAGGAGAGGAGAAGAGGCCACCTCCCAAGAGAGGCCAGGCTGCCTTACGGACTCAGGGGCACTGGCCAAGGGCAGAAGAAGGGCCCCAGGCATGTGGGTGAGTTTTCATGGCCTGTGACCCTGTCCCAGTCTGTGCCTTGTAAGCTGACCAATGGGCCTCTGCCTCCTACAGGGATACAACAGTGAGCAAGACAGGCATGGCTCCTGCCTTCATGGAACCTCCCATCTAGCAGGGAAAATATTTCTTGACCTGATTAAGTTATTACAGTGTAGTAAGGGCTGTGATGTCTCGTGTTATAAAGCTTGCTCCCGAGGCCAGGCCAGGCAATGCTCTGGAAATGCTGTGGATGCTGAAATGTTGACTGGCTTACAGGCCCAGTAAGGCAAGGCCGGGAGAGGGGACTGGGCAGGAAGAGGCAGAAAGACTGCACTGATGGGGGTTGAATGAGACCCCTCTCCCACGATTGCTCCTGAAATCCAGTCCCTGGAAAGTATTCTGGACCAACCCCTACAGGCTGTGCTCCCCACACTTGCTTTTCACTCCTCGGGCCTTTGTGAGCCTCATGCTACACAGTGCCCATGGGGGATGCCAGCCACGCCTGTGGCTCTTTCCCACGCTCCAGACCCCATCTCCCCACTGGCTCCTGGACGCCTCCATCGGGGTGTCCTTCAGGCACCTCAAATCCAACGTGTCCAAAAACTACTCATCTCCCTTCTACCCCAACCTCTCCACCTCCTCCTGTGAGTCCCGCTCTCCCGTGAAGGGCAGTCCCATCCACAAAGTACCCACCCCAGAAACCTGGGTGTCTGCACAGACTCTGCTCCTTCTTTCCTACATCCCGTTTGTTATCAGCCATGACAGGTTTTAGCTACTTAAGGTTTCTTTCCCCTACTCCAGTCATTGGTGTCCTCCTATCCATCCTAGCTCCTGCCTTGGTCTAAGTTAGTCCTCTCCTGCCTATTTGGTTGTAATGACCTTCTAACTGGTCCCCAAACTCTTAACCACTATGCTACTCTGTTAAATGACTGTGTGTGATCAAGCGAGGCAGCCCTGCAATCACCCATCCCTGCTATGGAGATTCAGAGTGTAGGCTCTCTGCAGCCAAGCAGGTTGGGTTTAAGTCCTGTCATCCACCATGAGTGTGATCCTGAGCAAGTCGTTGAACCGCCCTAAGCCACAGCTTCCTCATTTGGAAAGTGGAGATAATAACAGCTTCTAGAGGGTACACAGCTGTTGCTTTTGTCCTCCCCCAGGACACCTCCCTCCTTCTCATCCTTTGGGTGGCCCACCCTCCCTCAACTCCACATGGTAGGGCTGCCAATCCAGAACCTGACCCCTGATCACAGAGTTGGGCATTGGCCCAGGTCGGAGTCTTGTCCTGGGAACTGGACTCTTGAGAGGAGTCATAGGGACCAACGGTAGTTGGTGCTGAGCCAGCAAGCAGCGCTCCTGGGACAGAGTCACCATGGCAAGCCCTGGTCCCGTCCCAGTCCAGCCTGGCTGTCCATAGTTTCCTTTGATTCTGTGATTCATTCCCTCTCTCTGCCCCCTCTTTCTTTACTTAAGTTAGGGCCTGTTTCTGACTCAAATCCTAAAGCCTACATCAAACCACTGTTGCCAGGATGAAATGGGGCCATGCCCATCAAGCCCAATTGCAAGAATGTTAGCTATCAGGAGGATCGCCTCGCCCCGGTCATCCTGGAGCCAGAGCCTGCAGGGAGGTGAGGCTCAGTGGAGGCCATTCAGCAGCCATGGGCATCCAATAGATGGGGAGCCATGGGAGGGCAGGGATCTGCTGACTGCTGACCACCACCGCCAGGCCCGCACAGTGTCTGATGTTGAGTGGATCCTCAATAAACATCTGCTCACTGCTGACAGCTGTCCAGAGCCTGCAGATGTAACAACCTGCCGTTCAGGCAGAGGGGATGGTCCCTGTTAAAACCTGGCCAGACCCAAGATCCTCCGCTGTGGTCATTAGAGGTGCCAGAGTTAGCCCTCCTACAGAAGCAGCCCTGGCCTCCTGTCCCTTCCTAGAATTCCCCAAGCTTCGGTGCTGCTGCTCCTATTACCTCTGTCTTTTCAGGATCGCCTCGATCCCCCCACACTGGGGAATCATTTCTCCCCCAGGGTAATCACGTGATGCCAGGGGGCTCTCCAGTCCGTGGGCCCCACCCCATGTTTCCAGGGCTGGTCAAGACATGAGGGAAAGACCATGGAGCTGCCTTCCCGTCCCACACCTGAAACGCTGTGAATCAGGGCTTGCTGGTGACCACCCTCCCCAGACATGGAAATGGTCTGTCTGCAGAAGTGAAAATGAGACACACGAGACATGCAGAAGGTACAAAGAGAAATTGTTTGAGTTCCTCCATCCAGTCGGCCTCTGGACAGAGTAACTCCTTCACCCTCATTTCTTCATTTAACAAACTTGTACTGAGCTCCTAGTGCATAAGGGGGAATTCAGAAATAAATGAGATACTGTCAATGTCCTTGGGGGAAGAACTGTGCTATGACAGGCAGGTGTATATACACACGCACACACACACACACACTCATCACGGATAATGCAGGAAGCACAAAAGCAAGAAGGTACACTATTATTTGAGCCAAGGTGGGGGTGGGGCAGTTCGACAAAGGCTTTTGTGGAGGCGGTGACCCCCGGAGGAGCCTTGAAATGCCATGGGGAGGAGTCACCCTCAATGGATCTCCTCTTTAAAGTAAGAGGCTCGGCTGCTGCAGCTGTTTAGTTGGAAATCCCATGTGGATGCCTTTCTAAGGTCTTTGTGGTCTGCACACACCGCTGAGCTGGAGGCCTTTCCTTGGGAGGTGGCCTGATGCTGGAAGGGAATCCCTGAATGCTGGTGCCCAGAGCCATCTCCCACCACAGATCTCCCATTGTGTCCTGCCATTTCCTCCGGAAGTTTTCATGCTGGAAGGGTGCCCTGACCTACCTCTTCAGGTTAATCAAGTGGCCTAATTATCTATCTAGGATCCCAGATTGTCTTGAACTGAATGGACAAGAGTGAGGGGGCTGTCTAGAAAAGAAAGTGCCAGAGGGAGTCCAGCCATCCACAAAGCTGTTTGCTGGAGCCGGCTGCCTACAAAAGCTTTCTTTGTCATTCCAGGAGGTGGTGTCACAAGAGCTTGGCCACAACTCACGAAGCACATCCAGGAACTGCTTTTGTGAAAGGGCTGGCAGGGAGCATTGTCTGGTGGCCTGGAACAGATTCTGGTCTTGAGGAGACTGGGAGGCGGAGACCCCGCCAGGCTGTCCGGCACCACCTGCCCCCAGAGCAGGCTGTCCCGGGGGCAGTGACCAAGCGCATGGCCAGGCCTCAGGGAGAGCACCCAATCTTCTCAGGGAAAGGGCTCCTGGGCTGTGGCCAGCTCCGTCTCTGAAAGTTCCAGGGCTCCTACCTCTTAAATCTTGTTTTTGCAGCAACTATGGCAGCTCCGCGCCCCTATTCGCAATGCTTGGGCTCTCCAACCCTCAATCACGTCCACACTGACCCCAGCAGAGTATCAGAAATCTGACAATTCCGGAGAGGAAACTGATCTGAGCTGTCGCTCTTCTAGGGTGACCCTATAATTTATCTTCCCCAACTAAGCCCTCTGAAGAGTCAAGGAGGTGCTATTAAAAATCTCACAGGGACAACTGGCATGAACTAGGATCATCCCCAGGCAAACCTGGCAGTCTGGCTCCCTATTTATTCCTTCAGACAAAAGGTCAGAACAAAAGGATGGTGCCTTGAAGCAGACTGTTGGTGGAGGTGGCCAACAGGCCTGTCCAAGTTGCCAGCACGCTCCATGTCTCTCACTCCATGTTTCTTAGCAGGATGTTCTTTCTGAATTAATAATGGCACAGCTTGCCTTAGAGACCCCCATGCAGACTTTGCCGAGGACTTAATAGCCAAGAACATAGTCTAGACACATTCCCTGGGTAACGGTTCTTCTGCTGTTTTTTTTTTTTTTTTTACCACAAAAGGCTATTTAGACAGAATAATCAGGTGGGCTTATACACGTGCAGTCGGGCTCTACCAAGTGTGGGCGAGGGCGCAGACTGACAGAAACGCTGGCACCCAGCTGGCACGAGACTGCATGGGACTTCAAAGAGCACAATGCTCCGAGCCCAGTAATTCCACTCCTGGATGTACCCCATCATTGTGAAACTCTCATTTGCGTGCAGAAGGATGCCCGCACAAAAATGTCTGTGGCAGTACTGCCTGTTGAGAGCAGAAAACTGAGTGCAACCTAACAGTCCATCAACAGAAGCATGGCTTTAAGAAGTGATGAAAAAAACAAGTGAGAAATGGCCAGAGCATCTGAATAGATATTTTTCCAAAGAAGACATACAGATGGCCAACAGGCACATGAAAAGGTGCACAACCATTTGTAACAACGTGGATGGACTTGGAAGGCACTGTGCTAAGTGAATAAGTCAGAGAAAGACAAATAGGGCATGACCTCTCACCTGTGTGTGGAGATCTAAAAAAGAAAACAAACTAATGAATGTAACAAAAAAGAAACAGACTTACAGATAGAGAGAACAAACTAGTAGTTAACAATGTGGAGCCAGGCAGGGGTAGCAGATTAAGAAGTATAAACTACTATGTGTAAGATAAATAAACTACAGGGGTATATTGTACAGCACAGGGAATGCAGTCAATATTTTATAATAATTATAAATTTAAAAATAATAACTATAAAAATTGTGAATCACTACATTATACCCCTGAAACATATATAATATTGAACACCAAATATACCTCAATTAAAAATATTTTTAGGAGTTCCCATCATGGCTCATCGGAAATGAATCTGGCTAGTATCAATGAGGACGCAGGTTTGATCCCTGGCCTTGCTCAGTGGGTTAAGAATCCTGCCGTGAGCTGTGGTGTAGGTCGCAGACTTGGCTCAGATCTGGCATTGCTATGGCTGTGGCATAGGCCAGAGGCTACAGCTCCCATTAGACCCCTAGCCTGGAAGCCTCCACATGCTGCGGGTGCAGCCCTAAAAAGACAAAAAAAAATTTTTTTAATGTACTATCTGCAAGATGTAGTAAAATGAAACTTAATAAAATGAGGTATGCTTGTACCTTAAAAAAAAAGAAAAAGATGCTCAACATCACTAATCACTGGGGAAATGCAAATCAACACCATAATGAGATAGCATGTCAAACCTATTAGAAGAGCTACTCTCAAAAAGACAAGAGATAGCAAAAATGCTGGTGAGGATGTGGAGAAAAGGGAACCCTTTGCATTGTTGGTGAGAATGTAAATCAGTGCAGCCACTATGGAAAACAGCATGGAGATTCCTCAAAATCTAAAAACAGATCTACCATATGACCCAGCAAATCATGTCATTCTGGGTATTTATCCAAATGAAACAAAATCACAAATCTTGAAAAGATATCTGCACCCCATGTTCATGGCAACATCATTTACAATAAATAATGGAAACATCCTAAGTATCCATTGACAAATGAATGGATAGAAACGATGTGGCATGTGAGTATATATATGTATGTAACACACATGACGGAATATTATTCAGCCATGAAAAAGAATGAAATCCTGACATTTTGATAATATGGGTCTCGAGGACATTAAGATAAGTGATGACAGAGCAAGATAAATACTTTGTGATGTCACTTATATGTGGAATCTTTTTTTTAAAAAAAGCTAAAACACTCAACTCATAGGTAAAGAAAACAGACTGGTGGTTGCCAGAGGTAAGAGGTGAGGGGTGAGCAAAATGGGTGAAGGTGGTCAAAAGGCACAAACTTCCAGCTGTAATGTAAGTCCTGGGGGTGGGTAATGTACAGCATGATAACTATAACTAACAATACTGAATTGCATATTTGAAAGTTTCAAAAAGAATAGATGTTAAAAGTTTTCATCACAAGGAAAAAAGTTTATAATTATGCGTTGCAGTGGATGTTAACCAGACTTATTGTGGTGATCATTTCATAATATATATACATATGTCAAATCATCATATTGTACACCTGAAACAAATACAATGTTACATGTCAATATCTCAATATTTAAAAGCATATAAGCAAAAAATGCAAAGTGATGAGAAAACATCTATTAGAGATAAACATATCCACATGGATGAATGTCAATGGCCAGGGATCAGCACTGACCCGAGCTGCAGTAATGACAACACTGGGTCCTTACCCCGCTGCCACAGAGGAACTCTGTCAAGAACAATTTTGAGAGAAAAACGCCAATTGCAGGTGGGGGCAGCTGTCTTTGCCAATGACCACATCACGCAGACCTAGCTGCACCCCAGTCCACGGGTACAGTTGTGGGTACCCTTGCAGTCCGCTGCCAGGCTTATCGCAAAAGGAGCCAAGATGGAGGATTTCTTTCCTATGACACTGTCCGCAAATGGTTCTAAACATGCAATAGGATACTCTGTACTGTTTATGAATTTTTGCGTGTACGGTAAAGGTATATTAAGATGCATGAAATCATAAACACCAAATTCAGGAGAGTGGTTGTAGGGAAGAGAGGCAAGGGGATGAGGAGGAGATGACAGAGGCGTCAACTGTGTCCGTAATATTTGATTTCTTAAGTTGGATGGTGAATAAGGAAGACTCATTCTAGGCTTTCGCCTGAGAAAGGTCAGCATTCTGATTCAGTCCAGTATTTAATTCCAGGTGTCTTAGACACACTATCTAACCTCTCAGGCACCTACTTCTTTTTCTGTAATGGGGCGTCCTCGCAGTACTCACCCACAGGGTGGTGAAAATCCTTCCATAATATCTCGTTAAGGACTTACTGTGTTGCCTTCATAAAGGCGCCATCCTGGTTTGCAGTAAGCCTGGTGGTAGATGCTCTAGAAATGGAAACTGGACTGAGAGGGTGCCCATGACTGCCTGTGGCCTGGGGTGCAGCTAGGCCTATGTGATGTTGCCATTTGCGAAGACCCCTGCCCCCGCCCTGGTGTTCTCTGGCCAGGTACACCACTCAGAAAATCTCTCCTTGTCTCCCCCTCTCCTTCTTCCTGTTCCTCCTCTGGAGCATTCCCAGGACTACAGAGGTAGGTGTCACAGGCACAGCTGTCAAAAGGCAACACCTGGGTTCTAATCCAAGGGTCTCAATGATGAAACTCTTCCCAACTAAACTAGGGGGAACCCCAACCTTACTGACCTGAGCACCATCTGAGGATTTTTAAAAACACCCATGCCTGGGCCCCACCTTTGGAATCTCCAGATACCATGACCGCTCAGCTCCCCGGGTGATGCTGATGCCTGGCCAGGTTTGAGGTCTGACACTCTCCAGTTCCTGTGTGCTCCACGCCTCACTTTCCCTCCCCTGAGTCCAAGCATCCTTAAGGCGCTGTCACTGTGAACCAGCCCAGATCCCCTAGTCCATAAACTTCTTTTTTTTTCTTTTCCTTTTTTGGCTGTCCCCAAAGCGTATAAGCCACAACTGTGACCTATTCCACAGCTGCAGCAACTTGGGATCCTTAACCCGCGGCACCAGGCTAGGGATCAAACAGTGGAGACAAACCAGATCATTAACCCACTGAGCCACAGCGAAACTTCTTCCATTAACTTTTTTTTTTTTTTTTTTTTTTTGACTTTTGAGGGCCTCTGCACCACATGGAGTTTCCCAGGCTAGGGGTCAAATCGGAGCTGTAGCCACCAGCCTATACTACAGCCACTGCAATGTGAGATCCGAGCCCTGTCTGTGACCTACACCACAGGTCACGGCAACACCAGATACTTAACCCACCGAGCGAGGCCCGGGATTGAACCTGCATCCTCATGGATACTAGTCGGGCTTGTTAACCACTGAGCCATGATGGGAACACCATTCCATTCACTTCTTGACAGCAGAGTTTGTACCTTGCCTCTTTATGCCTTCAATACACAGCACCATCTCCAGCATACTTTTGGAAGACTGCTCAAAACTCTGGGACAGGGAAGACCTGGGGCCGAGAAGAGGAAGTTTCAGGTGGGCAGAGAGACTTGGCCTGCCCGGCATCTGAAGTGGCGCCCAACAGAGAGGGCTGTGCACAGAAAGCACACTGCTTCTCCCTGGAGAAGGTGTTCCAGAATAAGCAGAGGTTGACACTTCCTAAAGAGCTACTGCCTATGTTCATATTCTATTAATCTCACCACCACCAATAAAGTAGGAATTTCCTTCTCACGTTTCTTTTTCCTAGAGACAGAGAATTCTGGTGCAGGAAGGCAGCAGGTGATCACCGACTCCAGCCTCCAGCCAGCCCCATACAGAAATCTCAGCAGCAGCTCTGCACTTTCCACAGCAGGACCTTACCCCTCACTGGGCAGAAATCCTGAACAGCTTTGATTATTAGAAAATTCTTTCCTTCCTTGGGTCAATGTTCAAGCTCTGCAACTCCTATCATTTGGTCTTGGGTCTACCCACTGGTGTGACGTCTTTCCACATACTGGGTCTTGCAGGCCCCAGGATGAAGTTTGGGTTTTATTTTATTTCAGGTGAAAGGGGGGGCAAATGAAGCATTCTTAAACAGGGATGTGACAATGTGATCTGGCTTATGATTTAAAAAAAAATTCTGGGAGTTCCTGCTGTGGTGCAGCAGGTTAAGGACCTGGCATTGCCGCAGCTGGGGTGTATGGTTGCTGCTGTGGCTCAGATTCGATCCTTGGCCCAGGAACTTCCATATGCTGGGGGTGGGGCAAAAGCAAAACAAAAACAAAAACAAAACAAAACAAAACATTCTGGTACTATATGGCGTCTGCATTGTAGGGGAGGAAGAGAAGAACCCAGACAGTAGGCTGGGAGGCTATTGGGAGAATTCAAATCCAAGATGATGGTGGCCTTGGCAATGGTCTGACAGTGACAACGGATTTGGATGTGTTTTGGATCCAGAACCAACAAGACCTGCTGATGAATTAGATGTGGTTGTTCAAGCATTAGCCAAATATGAGAGAATTTTTATCTTTGTGTATCATCTTGTTTTAGCTACCCTTTTTAAACTAACAGAGTCAGGGGTTCCCGTCATGGCACAGTTGAAACGAATCCGGTTAGGAACCATGAAGTTGCGGGTTCAATCCCTGGCCTTGCTCAGCCGGTTAAGGATCTGGCGTCGCCATGAGCTGTGGTATAGGTCGCAGACGTAGCTTGGACCTGGCATTGCTGTGTCTGTGGCGTAGGCCGGCGGCTACAGTTCTGATTAGACCCCTAGCCTGGGAATCTCCATGTGCCACGAGTGCAGCAAAAAAAAGAGGGAAAAAATTAATTAATCAATTAATTAACACAGTCAGGGCAACCACTGAGCCACTTGTGCCTGAGAAGAAAGAGAAGGATGGGGAGAAAGCATGTGGTCTGACTTTTCCCCTACTACCCCACCCCGAGGCCCTGATCTGGTCAGCTGACATCACTCCCCTCCCCAGTCTGACCCCAGCCTTGTTCCCAGACATCCTCAGCTCCTACTGAGCCTTGCTCTCTGCAAGGTAGATGAATGACCAATAGCAGTGGAGGCCGAGCAGCTGTATTTCCAAGACAGACTTCTGAGCTTTACAGCTCAAGGACAAGCGCAACCTCAAGCCTTAGGAAGTTTGGAGAGAACCCACTAGAGGGCACTGCAGCACTGCCCAAGCCCAGGACTGCTTTTTGCCTGGTCAATTAGCAAAGAGGTACTATAGAGCCGAGTGCCTGTTTAGCCAAAGCCTTCAGTTAGAGGCTGAGATACAAAGATCAGGGCACGGGTACTGACTGCAGTCGATTTGGGGGGTAGGAAGGGGCTCAGAGCTTTTTCCTGCTTCTGGGGACTTAACTATAGGACACACACATACATACAATGCACACTCAGCACACACACATACAACATGAAACAACGCACACATGCACACATCACATAGAGCACATATACGCCCACCCTACAGTCCTGGGCTTGGAGACCCTGGGCTGCAGAGTAGGTCTGCTGGAGACTCTGAGGAGAACGTGGAGCACAGCAGTGGCAAGTTTATCACTTGAGAGAACAACGGAACAACCCCCAGCATCCCCCCCCCCAACAATCCACACATCGTTAGAGTCACTGTAAACAAGCGCATTAAAATGCACACATGTTAACCACATGTGACTCAAGGATTCCGTAAACTCACTGACACCCACGAACACATTAGCAAAGATTTACTGAGCACTGGGGTTGGGGTGGATCTCTTTTGTCAGAGGGTCCCTGGGGGGAATGCTAGTCAGCCTTTAAGGGGTGCTAACTGTGCAGATGCCATTCCAGGGCTTGTGAGCTTTCTTAACGCTCACAGCACTATGGTGTGGTTCCATGGGCTCTGGCTTTATCCCCGGTTTACAGAGGGGGACACTGAGACTCAGAGAAGTGAGGTGGCTTGCTTAGGATCACAGAGCTTTGTAGGTAGAGGAGCTGTGATCCTTATTCTGCCCGCAGATGGGAGATGTGTACATAAAAATATCCAAATAACAATGGGCCAGCAAACAGTGACTTCATTTTCTTTCTCTGTCTCTAAGAATTTAATGTTTAGGAGTTCCCGTCGTGGCACAGTGGTTAATGAATCCGACTAGGAACCATGAAGTTGCGGGTTCAGTCCCTGGCCTTGCTCAGTGGGTTAACGATCCGGCACTGCCGTGAACTGAGGTGTAGGTTGCAGACGCGGCTCGGATCCCGCGTTGCTGTGGCTCTGGCGTAGGCTGGTGGCTACAGCTCCAATTCGACCCCTAGCCTGGGAACCTCCACATGCCGCAGGAATGGCCCAAAGAAATAGCAAAAAGACAAAAAAAAAAAAAAAGAATTTACTGTTTAGCTTACAGAGCCTCACCTGAGAAGAACGGGGAAGGCTTCATTCTAGTGTCTGCAACTG
Organism: Phacochoerus africanus; assembly: GCF_016906955.1. Taxonomy (NCBI): domain Eukaryota; kingdom Metazoa; phylum Chordata; class Mammalia; order Artiodactyla; family Suidae; genus Phacochoerus; species Phacochoerus africanus. The sequence continues at coordinate 202,804,533 of NC_062544.1, read as the reverse complement.
GCCCTGTGTTACCCGACATGCAAGCGGCTCTGTAACCTAAGCCATGTGGCCCAGTTGACATTACGGCGCTGAAGGCTTCCATGGTGGGAGAAGGTGCCTTGTGGGGTTGGTGGCAGGCTTCCATGGGAGACTCACAATGAGACCCCTGGCTTCCCCATCAAGACCATGCCCTCTGCAGCAAAGAACCATGCCGTAAACAACAAAACAAAAAAACTTCCACGAGGCACCAAATGACCATGCAGCCAGAACTGCCCATTGTGAGCTGGGTCTTGTCAGACCTTCCAAGTTGTAAGGTCCAGCAGGCCCAGCATCGGTCCACTACAAGGTGGAGATGGTGCAGCCAGGACTGAGCATGGGCAGGACGAGGAGGCACAGGCAAGCTGCACAGTCCTCACCACTACTGTCCCAGTACGCCTTCCTCAGCTCATGCCCATGGCTGAGGGATTCCTGTCCAACCAAAGGAGGAAGAAAAAGCCTGAGCTTGGCTTACACAGGGGCCAGCTGCCTATGCACATGTGAACTTAAAATAATGATAGCTGCACTCCAGCCTCCTTGGGGGAGGAAAGCTTCCAGGAAACAGGCAGAGTTTCAGATGGTGCACATGATCCGCTTTGTGTAGAAAGAGAAGTGTCCTGAAGTTAAAATATGTACAAGGCACAGGCGGTGGCTAATGGCTTGGCTTCAGGCCCCCTTCAGGGGCCTGGAAGGGAAAAGGTCGGAAGATGAGGACCAGTAGGACTGGGTGGAGGGTGTAAGTAGACATACAGGAGCAGGTCCAAGGGCGAAGACCTCCGTATCATGTTACCAGCCACCGGAGAGCGTCTACAATAAGAGGCATGAAACAACCAAGTAGATTAAATGATCCAGTCAACAGATGTTAGCCAGCCTCTGTCACTGGACACCCCAGTGCCAGCCTGATCAGCCCAGTGGCCTCAGTGTGGATATGGCGGTTACACGTGGACTCAACGGCTTGATCCCTTACCAAGCCCCATCGAGGTACATCTTTGTACTTCCACCCCTGAATGCCAACCTTCCAGGATGCCCGTGAAATCGGAGAGGCTCATAAGAGTCACCACCAGGGGGCACTGCTTGAACAGTTACATCCTTTGGTGGCAATGACCCACCAGATGTGGAGACACCTCCATGTGCAGAGGACCTAGTGTTTCTCTTTTCCTAGAGAGCGGAGCCATGGTAACTCCAGGAATTGGGAAGAGAGAGAGAAAATCAACCTCTTCCCAGACTCAATCTCCTCACAGTTGGATGTGTGGTCCTCTGCAAGAGCCTCAGTCTTTCCCTGTGACTCAGTTTCCATCTAAAGGAGGGAGAATGCGATAAGCTTAGTTGCCACTTTCAAGCTTTGATCAAGTACCTGCACTTGTGCAGCCAGTAGTGCACCAGAACCAGAGTGCATCAGAGCTCCCCCCCCTTTTTTTTGTCTTTTTTTGCTATTTCTTGGGCTGCTCCCTCGGCATATGGAGGTTCCCAGGCTAGGGGTCCAATCGGAGCTATAGCCACCGGCCTACGCCAGAGCCACAGCAACGCGGGATCCGAGCCGCATCTGCAACCTACACCACAGCTCACGGCAACGCCGGATCGTTAACCCACTGAGCAAGGCCAGGGACAGAACCCGCAACCTCATGGTTCCTAGTCGGATTCATTAACCACTGTGCCACGACGGGAACTCCAGAGCCCCTTCTTAAATGCTCACAGCACAACACACTACCTGCAGGCAAAGGTGCAGTTCTGGACCCTCACGTCAGGCGGGCCTCAGCACTGCCCTGCAACCACTCTACAATCCTCCAAGCCAATGGCCTTCAATCTGGCTATACAACAGCATCTCCCAGGCAGCTTCTAAATGTCTCCAGGCCCAGCCCACCCCAGGCTAAGCGTGGGACCCTCAGGCCACAGGATTCCCAGGTGATACTGATGCAAGCAGCAGGGTCAAGGAGCTATCCTCCCATCACTAAGGCCCACAATCGATGATCCCTTCTCTTCTGGACACCCCCTTGCCAGCACAGAGAAGGAACCTACATGACTGAAGTGTTGGGGAGGCAAGGTTTTCCCATGTCTTTCATGAAGCATCAAAGGAGTTGACATAGAGGGAAACTGAGGCACTGGGAGTCCCCACTTCCCCCTGGTGAGGTTCACAGATCAATCCACGGGAGTCCTGGGGTGTAGCCTTAGGCTCTGAATTGTCATAGTAGAAGTTATTTGGTTTAAAAGGCCCAGGTTGGAGTTCCCCTTGTGGCTCAGCAGAAATGAACCTGACTAGCATCCACGAGGTCATGGGTTTGAACCCTGGCCTCACTCAGTGGGGTAAGGATCCAGGGTTGCCGTGAGCTGTGGTATAGGTTGCAGACTCGGCTCAGATCCTTTGCTGGTTGTGGTGTAGGCCGGCAGCTATAGACCCGATTCAACCCCTAGCCTGGGAACCTACTTTTTCCGCAGGTGTGGCCCTAAAAAGACAAAAAAAAAAAAAAAAAAAAGGCCCAGATGATCTTGTATACTTTAAAATTATACAGTGCTGCAAGTCAATTTTTTTTTTCCCAACAATCCAGGATTGCTGCAAGCTGTGGTTTAGGTTGCAGATGCTGCTCAGATCCAGGGTTGCCACGGCCATGGCATAGGCCTACAGGTATAACTCTGATTAGACCACTAGCCCTGGAACTTCCATATGCTGCAGGTGTGGTGGTAAAGAGAAAAAAAAAAAACAAAAATGTATTTATTTCTTCATTGTTAAGCCATATGGCACGTGGAAATTCCCAGGCCAGGGATTGAACCTGTGCCACAACAGTGACAATGCTAGATCCTTTTTTTAAAAATTTTTTATAATGATTTTTATTTTTTCCATTATAGCTTGTTTACAGTGTTCTGTCAATTTTGTACTGTTTAGCAAGGTGACCCAGTTACACATACATGTATACATTCTTTTTTCTCACAATGCTAGATCCTTAACCTGCTGAGCCACCAGGGAACTCTGCATGTCAATTATTTCTTAATAAAACTGGAAAAAAATAATTTACGGCCCTGAGATCAAGTCTAGACTCTGCCTCTCTAATCATGAGCCATGGGACCATAAGCCAGTTAACTTCTCTAATCCTCTATTTCTTTATCTATAAAATGTGGATAAATACCCACTTCTCAAGACTGTTTTGAAGTTTGAATTAAAACCATTTATATATGGATGTTCTGACAACCTTAAAATACGAATATATACTATATATAGTATGTTCTTTTTAAAAAACTTTAAATCTTACTTATTTTTTTAAAAACAAGAAATAATTCTATATGAACAAAATCCAAATAATAAAAGGCCTTCCCTCCCTTGTAACCATTTCCACTTCTGGCAGGTGATTACTGTTAGCAGTTCCTCAGGTGGTAACTAATGTATTCCTAACAGAAGCTCTGCTGAGCCAAGCAATTCCCTATACAGACCACGAGATCTCCCGAATGTGCCAGATCCCGGCTCCTCTAATGTAATAAAGCATATACTACATGACAGGTTCTTTCACACATACCCTCTTTTTAAATGATCAAAACCAAAACAGAACAAGAAAACCTGTAGGGTAGCATAGAGACTCCTACTTTTCAGATACAGAAACTGTGGTTAAGCAGTCTGGCTAAGGGCAGTTTGGCTAAGGTCACCCAACGAGATAATCCTAATACGAAGGGACTCATATACGTTCTCATCCCTGGTCCACCCCAGAAATCTGCCCGTCTGCGTACACAACCCCAGTTTACCCAGCCCCCGGCAGGCGGGAGTCGGCCTGGTCTTCACTGCGCATGGGTGTTTTCACGTCGTCATTTACGTCACATACGTTTTGGGTGCGTGAACACGCAAATCCGCATGCGTATGTTTTTTCTTTCTAGAGCAAACTGCTCCGAGGAAGAAGCCGGCTTGACCTCCCGTGGGCCTTTGCGACCCAGCCACTGATGCACCAAGACCCAATACCCCAGCGGCTTTGGCTGGGCGGTTGGGGCTACGGCCCCAAGTGACTGGGACCAAGGCCTCTTTCTACACTCACATGCTCACACCCACTGCACCATCATTCTGAGCTTGTTTTCCTTGGAATCTCCTCTCCTGCCCTAGAGGAGCTTGCCACATCCCGAGGGGGACACCAGAAACCATGGGTCCCAAATGTAAGATGTGATCCAAACTCCAGACAGTGTTTGGCCATCCTTAGCTCCATGCAGTGCCCACGGGACCAGAGAGAAATCCCTGGGACCTGTCTCCCCATCAGCCCCTACAGAGCAAGTGCTCAGCTTCCTGTGGTATCTGAGACTGAAGCACAGTCATCAGGGGAACAGACAGCCCCTGTGACACATCCCTGTTGCACACGAGGAAAGGGAGCCTTGGGGTAAGGGTTGGGATCTGAGAAGAAATTTCTCATTTAAACAGATGCGGCCTTTTGAAAGCCAACTTCTCCCTTCTGAGAGGTTCAAGAAGGGTTCCCCAAGGTGAATGACAAAACTAAGAGAGGAAGGGAAGGTTGGGCCTGGGAGAGGGTGAGTGAGGTTGTGGGAGAGAGTGAAGGAAGAAAAGAAAATGAGGAGGGATCCTCTGATACGTGGTGCAAGAGGCTTGAAATAGAGAAAGAGCAAATGACAGAATGGAAACTGCAATCTACTTTTTGAGTGTGTTGCCATTCATGGAAGGTCATACCAATCAGTCAGTCAACATTACCATTGCCCACACCTCCCACTCAATTTTAAGAAAGGTTAGATTTTCACCAGACCTATTCCATATTTTTACCTGAGAAACTAAATATGAAAATTTTAGGATTTGGGGGAGTTCCCTGGTGGCTCAGCAGGTTGAGGATCTGATGTTCTCCGGTCGCTGCTGGGGCAGGGGTTGGATCCTTGGCCTGGGAATCTACTCATGCCAGAGCGGCCAAAACAAAAGGAGAGAGTATTTTAGGATTTTGGAGTTACCTACCTGAGTAGAATTCCAGCTCTACCCCCCACCCTGTAAAATGCATAATCTAAAAAGAGATAAACTGTATTGGTGAGGTTTCATAAGCTATTTTGTTGAGGGTGGTTTTCTGCTTTTAAAACTAGTGCATCTACATTGAATGTCCCCAAGCCCTGCTTCACTCATTTGTGCAACAGGGATATTAACAATATATACACCATAGGTTGCCTCGGGGATTAAATGAGACAAAGTACATAAATTGCTGAGTGTGGTGTCTGTCTGAGGGTGTTTGATGCCCAGAGTAAGCACTTGGTAAATGTTAGCTATTCCTTTGCAACAGCCGAATCACTTCCGAGGCTGAAGTCCAATTTACTAGCTCCCAGTTGGTCCTTTTCTCTCTCAACTCTAACAGAGCTGTTAATTGTATCACATTTTCACTTACTGAAGCATTTCTCCTAGACTCTGAGAGCAAGCTCCCCTAGTAAGTAAAAAATGTGATGCAATTTATAAAACTTCTATTTTTGTCCCCTCGTATAGAACTTTTTTCCATCCGCTAAGGAGTTGGACCAGATAAAGCTGTGAAATCTTGCCCAATGAAAAATTGATGACTCTGTTGCATAAAGTGAGGAACTGTCTGTCTACTCAAGCGTCTTAGGGCCAAATATCAACAAAAGCAGATTAATATTTTGTAGAGAGTAATTTGCAAACGGCAAGCTGAACCAAAACATTTAACATCCAGTGATGAATGTCTTGTCAATTAATGAGGTCCTTTGTATGCAATACATAATTCAGAAAGGAAGCAGAGGCTCATCTGCCTAATTTAGCAGACTTTAAAAGATAAAAAAGAATGAGTCATAAGGAATTAATCTGTGATGGAGGGGAAAAAACTTTTAAGATGTTCAGCAATACATTATGTACAGAGCCCCCAGTGATACGTAATCTAAATCTCTCACACTGTGAAAATAGCTAAGTAAAAATTGGCTCATCCAAACATTAGAATATTATGCAGTCTTTAAACAGATGCAGCATAAAGTAGTGGTTATAGCCATCTGCTCTGGTCTTAGGGTACCTGAGCTCAAATCTAGACTCCAGCTCTTAGGAGCTGCAGGGCTTGGACAACTCATTTAATTTCTCTGTGCCTCTGTTTCCTCACTTGTACAATGGAGAGTAGACTAGTAGGTACCTCAGAGAGTTGATGAAGATTAAATGTAAGGCTCTTAGAACACTTGCTGGTGAACAGTAAATATTTAACAGACATTAGCTAATATGAGATTTTAATAACACAGTGTGGCAGGGACTGCTAACTTATCATCAAATCTGATTTATCATCTTCTAGGGCTCCTGACTAGATTACAAGGACGAGCCTTGCTTTTAGTTAAGTGTAGCTATGTGGTTAAATTCAGGCCAATGGAATGAGAGCAAAAGTGAATGCATGTCCTGGCCAGACACAGTCTCCCCAGATCTCACACATGCTATCTCTCAGCTTTAACCCTGCTGCTGGCTTGACGCAGACAAGTGCAATGGTCAGGAGCATCTATTTGGGCTTCCTGTGAATGAGAAACATTTTAGTATTAAGACTGGAATTTGGGGATTCAGCAATTGCAGCAGCAGACATTTACAACTGCACAGTTTTTTATATTAAGTGAAAAGAATTACAGGATATATAAATTATATGCCAGAGAATGGGAGCTGTCCCTCAATATTTGTTTTTCCATTCTTTTTTTTTAATTGAGGAAAACAGTTAAAAGGCAACGATCTTGAATGTATAACATAAAAGGTTTTAATGAATTTGTATTCCCGTATAACCAACACACTAATCAAAATCTAGGCTGTGTCCATCACCCCGTGTACCCAACCACCACAGGCAACCACCATTCTAGTGTCTATCACCATAAATCAGTTTTGCCCCTTCTTAAGCATTGTATGAATGGAATCATGCATTATGTGTTCATTTGTGTCTGGTTTCTTTCACTCATCAAACATAATTTTGAAATTCATGCATATTGCTACATATAACAATAGCTCATTCTTTTTAACTTGTCAAACAGTATTCCATTGTTTGACTGTGCCACATTTGTTTATTTGTTCTCCTGTTGATGGATATTTGGACTATTTCTAGGTTTTTACTATTATGAATAAGGCTGCTATGAACATTCCTGTACAAGCACTCTTACAGGGTTTTTGGTGTTCATTTCCCTTGGGTAAATATCTAGAAGAGGAATTGCTGAGTATATTAGTTTCTATTGTTCCTGAAACAAATTACCACAAACTTAGGGGCTTAAAACAACCCAAATTCATTATTTTATAGTTCTGTGGTCAGAAGTCAGACACAGGTCTCACCGGGCTAACAGCGAGGTCGTCAAGGCTGTGTTCCTTCCGGGAGCCTTAATCAGCTCGGGCTGCCATAACAAAGTACCACAGGCCAGGTGGCTTAAACAACAGAAATTAATTTTCTTAGTTTTGGCAACTGGAAGGCTGAGATCAGAATGCCAGCACAGCCAGATTCTGGTGAGGGTTTACTTCTCAGCTTGCCGCTGGCCACTGGCATGCTGTGTGCTCACAATGGCTCTTACTTAAAGGGCACTAATCCCTTCACCAGGGCCCCACTCTTACAACCTCATCTAACCTGAGTTACCTCTCAAAGGCCCCATCTCTAAATAGCATCACACTGGGGTTAGGGCTTCAACATATGAATTGTGGAGGGTGACAGTTCAGCCCATAGCCAAGGTGAATCAGTTTCTTTACTTCATTCAGCTTCTAGAAGCTGCTCTCATTTCCTGGCTCATGCTCCCCCCCCCCTTCCCCTGTAATTACATCGAGCCCATGTGCATAATCTGGGATAATTTCTCAATCACAAAATCCTTAGCTTAATCACATCTGCAAGGTTCCTTTTGCCCCTTTTGTAATATAGTCACCAGTTCTGGGGATTAGGATGTGGGCATCTTTGTAGCGGGGGGGAGGGATATTGTTCTGTCAACCATACTGGGTCATGAGATGTTGTCTGTTTACTTTTATATAAGAAAATGCAGCACAGTTTTCCTAAGTGGTTGTCTCATTGTATATAGTCATCAGCAAAAGATGAATGTCCAGCTGTTCCACATCCCTGTCAACCCTTAGAATTTTCAAATCCTTTTAATGTTAGTCACCCTAAGGGGTGTAAAAAAAAAGTCTTAAGGTGGTTTTAATTTGCATTTCCCTGATGACTAAAAAGCTGCACAACCTCTCCTGTGCTTACTGACCAGAGAATTTTGTTTTGTGAAATTCCTCTTCTCAAGTCTTTTATTTATTTTAATTGGGCTGTCTTTTTGTTATTGATTTATAAGAGCTCTTTTTATACTCTGAATACAAATTCTTTGTCATATATGTGTACTGCGTTGGGGCAGGAGGAATTCCCCTCTACCTCTCATGAGTTCTTATGGCTGGTCTAATAATTAAACTGACACAAGACAGATTAACAGGAGGAAAAAAACCAATTTAATTCTTACACACAGAAGCCTGGTAGAACCAAAACCCCCAAAGTGACCAAAGCCCGCTGTTGATATCTCATTCTTAGACAAAGAAGCAATTTTTTTGTGAAGATTTAACAAAGGGGCTTGTGCTTGGGGTAGCAGACTATTGAAAAAGTAGCAAAGTTTGTCTTAGCCTTGAATTCCCTAACTCGGGTGATAAGGATGCTTTCTATCCTCCTGGTGCAGGGAGGGTAACTTCACACAGGAGATTTAGTTCCTGCTTTCAGGGGAAAGGAGAGGGATCAGAGTGGTTTTTTAAATATATATATTTTTTCCCACCAGCTCTTTCTCAAATAACTTTAATTCAAAAGAATCAATATGCAGAGTTCCCTGGTGGCTCAGCAGGTTAAGGATCTGGCATCGTCACTGCTGCGGCTCTGCTTACCGCTATGGTGCCAGTTTGATCCTTGCCCTGGGAACTTCCACATCCCATGAGAGTGGCCAAAAATAAAAAATCAGTATGACATTGTGGCATATCTTGGGACAGTCTGCTCTGAGCCACAATAGTTCCCTCCATACATTGAAAGCTAAATTGGTGGCTGTGGAGAGCAGAACTGTGTTAGTAGCTGAGTGGTAAGAGATCTACAGAGGGAAAAAAGACTTAGACTATAATGAGGATGAATGAACAGAAAAGAACAAATCAAAGCCCCACCCCATTAATCCAATTCCCCAATCCTGGGAATATATCAGCCAGTCCTACGAAATGGCTTTGCTTCATTTATGTGATGGAAAGTGTTAATCTTCTGTTTTAATAGAGGTTAAACACTCTTTGTCTGGTTTGATTTACAAGAAGCAACATTTTCCATCAAGGGTTGCACAAGCTTCTCCTCACTGAGCTGTCAGCGTGTCCAGAGCACCACGGACTCCAAGCCATTAACTTCTGACTGGAGTATTTTCAAAGTCTTCATGGTGATATTGAACTCTTTTCTTATCATCATGGAGGAATTTAAGATGGCTTTTTCCAATTCATAATCTCCAAACTTGGAAATAAGACACTCAATGCTCAAATGAACTTGGAGTTTTGATACACAAGGGGCTTTTCTACAATTTCTTGACTGACCCATCTAAGAGGCACAACTTTGGAAACAAAGGAGCCCAAGCCTGTACATTGGCTGGCATTTAGGGTGGAGTATGAGGTGACAGAAAGCGGGGGGGTACCCAAGTCCACAGCATCCTGACCATTTAGGTGGGAACCCTTTATATACTTTGTGGCCACAACGACCAAGAAGGCCAGTGTGGTTTATAGACAAGGTTAGAGTGGAGTCTGTAATCTCCAGGGTCTGCAGTATTCCTTGACCTTGGCTGCTGGGATGGTTACCATCCACACACCTTCAGTTTCCATGTGCTCCTGTCAAGCTGAGAGAGCAGAACAGATTCCGAAATCACTGGTATAGGAGGCCTGTGATCTGGTTTTGACAGCTGTAAAGTTTAGTTCTGCCACTGGGCTCAGTGAATCCAGATTTTTGGTTTACCCACATATAGTTTGTGATATTTGGCAGCTTAAGCAGGGGGGTAGCTTTAACACCCTCTTGCATCAGAGTGGCTTGTGAACCATCCAAAACATCTGGCGATTTGGCCAACATCGGGACCAAAAAAGTAGTGTTAGAATCACTTCTAATCTCCTTGAGAGGTTTGAAGATGCCATTTGTGGAATCAAACCACGGGGTCTGATTGCAATATTGTCTTGGTATGTCACCTAGGAAAGGTCCAGTGTCATGTTTGTTTTCCATACAAAGGGAAAATTTTTTCACCAGTTGTCCTTATCTGGGCAGGAGACAGTTCTTGAGCATCCAGAGAGGTTTTCCGGGGCCCATGTAGCTCACCAGAAGAAAAGGCAGGATAGAGTTTTTCTAACTGTGGATAAGGTATACCCTGTCATTTCTAACTGTGGTTGTAGTCGATTTACAATATTGTGATAATTTCTGCTATACAGTAAAGTGATTCAGTTATACATATACATACATTCATTCTTTTCCAGATTCTTTTCCCGGAGAGATTATCGCAGAAGATTTGTTAGAGTTCCCTGTACAGGTCTCCGTTGGCCAGTCATTCCATATGCCACAGTGTGCATAAGTCCAACTTCTTGACAGATCTTTCCTAAAGTATTTTCTACGTCTAGATTTTTATGTTCCCCTCGCCCTGATGATTGAGGATGGTATGGGTTATGGAATTTCCATGAGTATCCCGAATATGTTGCAAGCAGGTGGTTCATCTCTGGTGTAAAACAAATTCTTGCTCTGACCCAATCCATAAAGGAGTGCCAAGACAAGGAACAATCTAGGGTATTAATTTCTTTTATTTATTCATTTATTTATTTGGGGGCCACTCCCATGGTATACGGTGGTTACCAGGCTAGGGGTCGAATCCAAGCTACAGCTGCCAGCCTACACCACAGCCACAGCAATGCCAGATCAGAGCCGTGTCTGTGACCTACATCACAGCTCACGGCAATGCCGGATCCTTAACCCACTGGGCAAGGCTAGGGATCAAACCTGCATCCTCAGGGATGCTAGTCAGGTTGGTTTCTGCTGAGCCACAATGGGAACTCCCTAGGTTATTAATTTCTTTACTACTGTTATGGCATCAGCATATCAAGTCAGTCAGCATTCAGTCCATCCACTAAATAAGCAGACAATAACCAAACAGCAAGAGGAGCTTAAAGCAGGGAGTAAATCTGTAAAATCCACTGGGAGTGCCAAAAAACGGCAGTGTGAGCCTGGGAGAACTTCCTTGGGTGTGCTGATTTCTTCCAGAAGTTGGGTGAGACTCACAAGTTGTGCATTGAGAAGTAATTTGGTCAGAAATTGTGTAGCTACCAGGGCAAAACCAATTGTCTCTTAGTTCCTTAATTATTCCCCATCTGCACATGTGTCCCATTTAATGGGAGATACGTGCAAGGCAAAAAGTCCAAAGAAAAGGAGTATAAAAAGTCCGTTTGGGACAATGAATAATCCATCTGATAATTGTTTGGCAACTTTTGCATCCCTTTGTGTGTTTCAGACTGTGGGGCATTGGTCTGATCCTTAATAACATCAGACAGAGATAGAGGCAGGTTTAAAAACTGGGTGGAGAAAGGATACAGGGGGAGGGGTCCGTTTTTGCTGAATGTTTAGCAGCTCTGTCAGCTCTATCATTTCCTAAATATACACCATCAGTCTCCTTAGTATGGGCTGAACAGTGAACAACAGCAATTTTAGAAGGGAGGTGAATAGCTTGTAATAGAACAGCAATTAGATGCCCATTAGCAATAGGAGTACCTGCAGAATTAAGAATCCATGGGATTTCCAAATTGTGCCAACAGTGTAGCAGATGGTAAGAGCACTGAGCTCGACAGCTTGGGCTGATTCTACAGTGGCAAAGAGTAGGCCGCAAGTGCTTCATGTGGGGAAACTGTGGCAACACTGGTTATTATGTTTCCTCAAAAATGTCATTTTCAGGAGCCATCACAGACTAAAAGTAAGTCTGGTTGTCTAAAGGGATGTCTGAGAGAGCCTCTTATGGCTTTGAGACCATTTCTATAGCCACGAGGCGATCGTGTGGAATGGAGTGGGGCTCTCCATCAGCAGGGAGGGGGTAGTCAAGTAGCTGGATTTAAAGTGTTACAACGATGTAAGGTGATGGAAAGGTTAGTTAAAAGAGCCTATTCACAGGTGGTCTGTCACCATCTAAAGAGGGGCTGCGTTCTATGAACTTGTGAGATCGAAGACAAGGTATGGGGAATATAAAGATGATATGGGAGCCTAATGTTAGAGGACTGGCTCTGTCAATCAAGGTGGCAGCTGCAGCCACCCCATGGGGGCATACAGATGCCACAGGGCCTAACTGGCCTGGGAAACATACTATAGGATGTATCTGAGAGGCAAAGCTTCTCCTAGAATGCCTGAAGCAATCCCATTATTTTCATGGCAGTACTGATGAAAAGGTTTGTCAAAAGTAGGTAAGCCAAGAGCCGGAGGTGTAGACAGAGCTAATTCTAGGGCTTCAAAGGAGGGTAATGCCTCTGATGGCCAGGGGAATGGGCTCAGGGGTGGTATCTGGGAGGACCGCACACACAGATTTAGTAAGAGCTGCAAAATCAGGAATCCACTGGTGATGATAGCCAGCTGCCCCTAAACATTTATGTAACTGCTTTTTCATTTGGGGGGAGAGAGATGGACTAAATGGACTCAAGGCATTTGGGACTGAGCCTTTGAATGCCCTGAGATATGTCATACCCTAAGTAACTAACAGCTGTTTGCATCCATTTATGTTTAGGTAGAAGATTTTATGGTATTGCTCAGTTTGTGCCTTTAGGAGAATGAGGGTTTAAAGTACTCCTTACTTAGAGTACAAAGTGAAAGGTCATCAACATACTGGACAAATGTGGAACCTTGGGTAAAGGCTACACTGTCTAAGTTGGCTTTGAGGACTAAGGGAAAATACTGAGCAAGACACACAATATCCCCTAAGGTATTCAAGTCACGTTCATTGTCTCCCTTTAAATGTAAATGCAAAGAGAAACTGGGAGTAGGGTTCAATAGAATCAGAAAAAAGCTGAACAGAAGTCAATTACTGTAAACCAGGCTGCATAGGCAGGAACTAAGGTGAAAATAATAGCTAGGTCCTAAGGGGGGGGGGGCATAAGCGTGGGGACCCAGAGATCTGAAGATCTGGAGGATTAGGGAGAGGAAGCTGGGGTTAAAGCAGAGAATAAGAGGGAAGAGAAGGGGTTTGTTTGTTTGCCTTTTCAGGACTGCACCCACAGCATATGGACGTTCCCAGGCTAGGGGCCGAAGCTGAGCTGCAGCCGCTGGCCCACACCACCCGCCACAGCAGTGCCAGATCTGAGCCATGTCTGCAACCTATACCACAGCTTGAGGCAATGACGGATCCTTAACCCACTGAGTGAGGCCAGGTATCGAACCTGCATCTTCATGGATAGTACTTGGATTCTTAACCTGCTGAGCCACAATGGGAACTCCCAAGAAGGGGTATTTGCAATAAATTTGTTTTTTAATTTTTGTTCCAACTTCTGTTCTTTCATTCTATTAAGAGATTCCCTAAGGCCAACTGGTATAGTTTTTTGTGTTCTCTTTTCTTTTCTTTTTCTTTTTTCTGACTGCATCTGTGGCATATGGAATTTCCTGGGCCAAGGATTGAATCCCTACCACAGCTGTGGGAACACTGGATCATTAACCCACTGTGTGGGGCCAGGGATCAAACCTTCACCTCAGCAGCCACAGGTGCAGCTGCAGAGTCAATGCTAGATCCTTAACCTGCTGAGCCACAGTGGAAACTTGTGTTCTCATTTCAGTTTGATCCTCCCATAAGTACCAATGGGAGGATAACAGCTCTTTATTTTATTTTTTGTCTTTTTGTCTTTTTAGGGCTGCACCTGAGGCATGTGGAGGTTCCCAGGCTAGGGGTCTAATGGGAGCTGTTGCCGCTGGCCTACGCCACAGCCAGAGCAATGCCAGATCTGAGCCTCATCTGTGACCTACACTACAGCTCATGGCAACACCAGATCCTTTACCTACTGAGCAAGGCCAGGGATCAAACCCACAACCTCATGGTTCCTAGTCAGATTCATTTCCGCTGCACCACAACAGGAACTCCTGAACAGCCCTTTATGATGAGAGTCCCTCCCCCCCCAAATTTTTTTAATACAGAAGTTTTTCTAGTTCAAAGATCTGGCCATTGATGAGTAGGCTCTCCTTTAGCACATTTATTCCAATAGTGATTTAATTCAGTAAGTTTTTTTTTTTTTATGGAAAGACCTGAAGGTAAGTTTCCAGGCTTAAAATAAATCCTCAATATGGATACAAGAAGAGTTCCTGGAGAGGGTGCAGACAATACAGCCCCCGTGATCTAAAAGTTCACTCCCAAAATTAGTTTTTCTCAAAAAAACCTTTTTTTTTTTTGGTCTTTTTAGGGCCACACCCACGGCATATGGAGGTTCCCAGGCTAGGGGTTGAATTGGAACTGTAGCCACTGGCCTATGCCACAGCCACAGCAACTCAGGATCCGAGCCATGTCAGCGACCTACACCACAGCTCACGGCAACGCCAGATCCTTAGCCCACTGAGCAAGGCCAGATATAGAACTTGTGTCCTCATACTAATCAGATTTGTTTCTGCTGAGCCATGACGGGAAGTCCCCCAGAGTTAGTCTATGAAAGCAAAGGCCTTCATTGCATAGGCTGTAAGGATGGTGTAGTGCAAACAGTGTTCCAGCCACTCACAAAAAGCATGAGACGCCTCCAGTTACAGACCTACTAATCAGGCACTACTGGAATGGGACTTTTCTAGTACTAATAAGCAACAAAGGATGCTATGACAAAGGTCCCTTATGCACTGGGATTCCTTATGACAAACTCCCCTGTGACTTCATGTGGCTGGACAGAGTGCTGCCCATGACTTCATGTCTCAGAACCCCAGTCTCTTTAAGTGGCCACCAGATGTGCCCCTGTAAATGCACCTTCTATATGGTGACCAGAGAGACTATTCTCACTGGTCACAAAGCCAAGCTCTCAGGATGTAGAAAGAGATGGAAGGGAAAACCTCATCCAGGTTACATAGGGGACCCAGCTTTGTTTTTTTAAACAGATGCCATTCTGATGAGAACGCTAACTCACCAGTCAGTGAGGCCAGCTCAAAAGGCAAGACTGTAAGGAGTCACTGCCTGCATTTTGCTCTATGAAATTCTTCCTCCTACTGACAAACAACACAATAGACAGAGACAAAGAAAAGCAGGGACCACCTCTGAAAGGAGAGAATCAGTAAAAACCTAGAGTACTCATCTATTAAACACCAGAGTTGGTTCCCAGAAATCAGTTCCACAAATATGTTCTCCTGCTAATCTAAGTTTAGGAAGCAAGGAAAGGGATTCTCGCCACTTTCCCTTCCACCAGAGAACAGGGAGGTTGATGTAGGAAGAACTGTCACCTTCTGCCAGCCTTTGTCAGAGGTTCCGGGGTTTCTCCGCAGCAGCAGCAGCCTCAGTGGGGAACGTGATCCAGCCAGTATCCTGCCAACTGTGTCAACGTTGAGGAGGGGGAAATTCCCCCCCCACCCCTCTTGAGTTCTTTTGGTTGGTCTAATCATTAACTGACACAAGACAGATTATCAGGAGAGAAAAAAAACAATTTAATGCACACATATGGAGGTAACATAGAAATGGGACCCTCAAAGTGACAAAAGTAGATTGTTTTGTATAAAATTTCTAGGCAAAGAAAAATTTTTGGTGAAGATACGGCAAAAGGACTTGTGCTTTGGGTAGCAGACTCATGAAAAAGGAGCAGTGTTTGTTTGCCCAGCTTTCTTAGCCTTGAGTTCCCTAACTCTGGTGATAAGGATACTTTCTATCTTCCTGGTAGAGGAAGGATAACTTCACATGGCTTCTGCTTTCAGGGGCAAAGGGGCAGGTGTGGGGGGGAGGTGGTCAGAGTGTTGGGTTTTTTTTAGCATTTTTCCACCATCATCCATTTCTCAAGTAACTTTAATTCAAAATAATCAATATGCCATTGTAGCATATCTTGGGCAGCCTGCTCTAAGACCAAACAATTGCAAATATTTTCTCCCAGTTTGAGTGGTGACTTCATGTTCTTCAAAGTATCTTACAACAAATAGACTTTTTTGGATAAGTTAGATGTTTTTTTTTTTTATTTTCCAGTTTGTACTTTATGTATCCTAAGAAATGTCTGCCTATCTCAATATCACTGTGGCAGACTATGATTTCCAAATATAGCTGTGAAATATTTCCTATCCATGTTCTCTCCTACAGTATGATCTTGCCATTCCTTCCATTTCCCTGAAATTCTTGAAGAATTCACTGATAAGACCACATGGGCCTCCAGTTTCCTATGTGGAAGGTTTTTTTTTTTTTTAAGTGTTATTAGAAATTCAATTTATGTAATGGGCATACGGATATTTAAATTTTCTCTTTCTTCTTGAGACAGTTTTGGTAAGTTTATTTTTCAAAGAATTTGTTCATTTCATTTAAATTGTCGAATTTTTTGGCATAAGATAGTTCCATAATAGTCCCTTTTAATTTTTTCAAAGCCTGAAAATCCTTATTGATGTCTGTTCTTTGTTCCTGATATTGGTAACTTGTCCTTTTTTTCTCCAACAATCTTATATAAGGTTTATTGTTTTTATTAAATTGCTTACAGAACCAACTTTCACCTCTGTTCATTTTCTTTATGGTTTGACTATTGTCTATTTTATTGATATTCACCCGTATTTTTATTATTTCCTTTCTTCTACTTTGACTTACCAATATACTTCCTGTTTCTTAAGCTGGAAACCTAAATCATTGATTTTAAAGCCATGCTGCTTCTCCAATGTAAGTATTTAAACCTATGGACTTACCTCTAAATGCTGGTTTAGGTACATCTCAGATTTTGCTGTTATATTGCCTTATTACTCAGGCTTATTTTCTATTCCTCTTTGTGTTTTCTTCTTTGACTCAATTTATTTAGAATTACCTTGCTGGAGTTCCTGTCATGGCACAGCGGAAACGAATCCGACTAGGAAACATGAAGTGGCGGCTTTGATCCCTGGCCTCGCTCAGTGGGTTAAGGATCCGGCATTGCCGTGAGCTGTGGCATAGGCTGGCGGCAACAGCTCCGATTAGACCCCTAGCCTGGGAAGCTCCATAGGCCATGGGGGGTGGCCCTAAAAAGACAAAACAAAACAAAATAAAAACAAAGAATTACCTTGCTTAATTTTCAAATATTTGGGGACTTTCTAGCTATCATGTTGTTATTGATGACTAACAATTTTGTTATAGTCAGAGAACGTGCCTATTAGATCTCAGTCTTCTGAAATGTATTGACATGTACATTATGCTCCAGCATCTGGTCTATCCTATTGAACCCTCTGTACGCACTTGAAAAGAATGTGCAATTGTTGGATATGGTGTTCTATAAATGAGTTTCTATCTAGTTGAATTTTCTTGGGCTGTAGTTTTGCAGGAAATAAGTTCAGCTATTCTTCTATTTTTAAATGACTGTAATTTACCTTCATTTCTGAGAGGTATATTCACAGAAAATTATGGATTGCCAGGTTTTTCTTTCAGGCATCTGAAGATGCTATTCCATTATCTTCTGGCCTCCATTGTCTTTCATGAGAAGTCAGCCATCAATCATTTTACTGCTCTCTTGTGTATAATGTGTCTTTTTTCTGGCTACTTTTAAGATTTTCTCTTTATATTTGGTTTTCAACAGTTTGACTATGATGAAAATTGGTATGGTTTTCTTTTTATTTATCCTCATTAGGGCTCACTGAACTTCATAGATCTGTAGATTGATGTTTTCACTAAATATTGGGGAAATGTGGCCATCATTTCTTCATATACTTTTTTTCTGCCCCATTCTCTCTTCTCTCTCTCTCTTTTTTTTTTTTTTTTTTTTTTTGCTAAGATCTCTGCTTTTAGCTATGCTAATTATGGAGAGTAGATTTTTTGGGGGGAGCTAGTAATCACAGCCATAACATTCCAGGCAACAGGAAAAGAAAGCATAGAAAACTGGAGGTACAACTCATTTGCTTCTGCTCATACTCTATCCTGGACAGCTGTGTATGCAAATAAAATTCTCTACCTAAAGAAGGAAGGGATTTTGATGATATACCTGATGGTATAACTTATGCCAGATTCCCATCACCACCACCATAAACAATAAAATTAGACAAAATGTATGAGGTAACTGTTTTCAGGCATTGGATAACAGGCAGTACTAGACTGAGATCCTTGAGAGAAAGAAAATACATGAAATCCCACATTGGCCTTGGCTTTCTTCCTGGGGGCACTCTCTGGGCCCATTGTAGGGAGATGGAGTTTACACAGAGTTAAGACATCTTGCTTAGATGAAGAGGTGGAAATTCAGGGATGCTAAGTTGGCTAGAATTTTCAGGGCAAGATAACAAAGACGAGGGAGCTGCATGGGTGAAAAGGGTGCTAGAAAGTTTACATTGGGGTTCTCCAGTGGCCCTTGGCTGAGGGCTTGGCTGAGCAACATGAGCCCTAGAAAAAAGTGGCTGCTCTGGGGCTGGGAGCTGAAGGGGAGTATCAGAGGTTGCATGGTGTTGAGAGATGGGGTAGTTGCCGGCAATCCATGGTTAGGAGTGAGGACCACACCCTAGAGTAGGAACCATTCCTTAGGACTAAGGACAGAACCAAAACAGAACCAGCATGAGAGTCTATAAGATCTGTTAGTAATTTAACTGTCTTTCAGAACAAAGTAGCAGAGTCAGAAGCCAGTAACTTTCTGGGTTTTTTGTTTTGTTTTGTTTTGTTTTTGTCTTTTTAGGGCCACACCCAGGGCAGATGGAAGTTCCCAGGCTAGGAGTTAAATCGGAGCTGCAGCTGCTGGCCTAAACCACAGCCACAGCAACACTAGATCCGAGCTGTGTCTGTGAGCTACACCACAGCTTATGACAGTGCTGGATCCTTAACCTACTGAGTGGGGTCAGGGATTGAACCCATGTCCTCAGAGAGAGTAGTCTGGTTTGTTACCACTGAGCCACAGTAAGAACTCCCAAAAGCCAGTAAACTAAAGGACAGGATTTTCCCATGTAAAAACCATGCCCAAAGAAGAACTTTGACTATAGTTGCTTGCACATGGCATTGACTGCCATGCGCTAGAAGTCTATTAACTCTTGGAGGGGATTCAAAAACCCCACAAGTGTGGCCTGGAAAAGCAGGTGATTGTTTTGACTCCGAAAGTAACTCCTAGGCAGCTCAAAAGGCTCCAGAGAAAATGGGTTGTGAAATCTACAAGCCCCCTCCCCGCAAAAGGCATACTCTCCAATGCCAGCTTGGGATAAGGCCATGGAGGAAAACAGATAAGGAATAATCTCCCTGGAAATGAGCCTATCTTCTCGGGTCAATGGACGAGTGGCTACCAGAAGGACAAACCAAGACACCAAGTCCACTAGGGAAGGGAATGTTTCTCATTCCTGGGTGGTAGGATTTGACCATTGCTATCAACTAGGGACTGCTATGTTTTCCATTCTTCCCTTTTCTGAATGGAAGTTTTATTAGGTACTTTATTTCTTCTCCATAAGTGCATGTTGGGTATGCGTGTGATTGGAGGTAGGTATGCAACTGTTCTCTTTATTTACAGGTTGCCAGGAATAAAGTGTCCCATCTGGACCTGCAGGAGAGGAATTCTGCAGCATCCAGAGATCCTGAACTTTGAGCTGGAGGAGGGCAACTGCATTCTGTGAGTGAGATATATGGATATTTGGGTGGCTGCCCAAATGAAAACTTTCACAACCTCCCCTGCAATTGGGTGCATCAATGTAACCTAATTCTGGACAACAGTATGTAAGCAAATGTGATATGCATGACTCCCAGTTCATGCCCCTAAAGAGAA
This sequence comes from Phacochoerus africanus, assembly GCF_016906955.1. Classification (NCBI taxonomy): domain Eukaryota; kingdom Metazoa; phylum Chordata; class Mammalia; order Artiodactyla; family Suidae; genus Phacochoerus; species Phacochoerus africanus. Next base: position 202,784,759 of record NC_062544.1, on the reverse strand, counting down.
TGGGGAGAGGTGTGCTTTCCATGCATTGTCTTCCTCTTCCCACTGGCTGAACTGCATATAGGATGCCAAGACCTAGAACAGACATCTCAGACAACGAGATGGAACTCATATGTGGAGAACAGCCAAGCAATAAGATAGGAGCTTCAGCCCAAACCCTCTCAAGCTGCCATACCAGACCTGCACTACCCACCTAGACTTTCATCCATCAGAGAAACCAGCTTCTATTTTTTTAAAGCTACCATATTTTAGGATTATTTTTTTTCTTTTTAGGGTGGCACACTCGGCATGTGGAGGTTACCAAGCTAGGGGTCTAATCGGAGCTACAGCTGCCCACATACACCACCGCCACAGCAGTGTGGGATCCAAGCCGTGTCTGTGACCTACACCACAGCTCATGGCAACACCAGATCCTTAACCCACTGAGCGAGGCCAGGGACTGAACCTGCAACCTCATGGTTCCTAGTCGGATTCATTTCCACTGTGCCACAATGGGAACTCCTTAGGATCTTTTTATTAGTCATCCTGTCCACTATTTTAACTCAAATACTCTTCCTCCTGCTGGTTCTCTGAGATGGTATTTGGGTGTAAAGGATATGGGGTTTAGATGGTCTATGGTGAAGGTGAAGAAGGGGTCTCAAGTTCCTAAGCATCTGTACTTGCACCACCTCCAATTTTGGTCACCATGTTTCTCGTTGGCCTGGCCACTGGGCATGCTTCTTGCTGACATTTGTTGCTTACATCTCTGGCTAATAAACTCGAGGTCTTTCTTAGCTCCCTCAGGGTCCAGTGGTCTGTTCGATGGACTCTCTCCACTTCAGTCCTACTGATGCCCCTTGAGGCCTGGCTTCAACTCCCATTTGGCTCCTGGAGTGGATGACCTCCCTGTCCTCACCTAGAGGGTCAGCTCTTCTCAAGGATACGCAGGAAATTCTGGACACCTTTCATGTCAAGGAACGCCAGGAAAGACTCTGGGTAGCTAAATGCTGACTTTCTGTCTGCCTAAACAGACAGAAGCATCACTTCAGGGCGGGTCCCTGGCGAGGCTTGGCTTCTCAGAAGCTCAAACAAAAACAGGGTCAGAGGTCTCTCTTCTGCTTTAGGTATTTTCTTCCATCTACCTGTCTACAACTTTGGGATAGTCAGGATACACAACTCTCACCACCTGCTTCTCCTCTCTTCCTCTTCTTTCCACAGTCCTCCTTGGAGAAGGGCTGGCAATTTCTTCCACTTCCTCTTGATTGCAGTTCTCCCTGTGTAGACGTTTATGACCCAGTCCACCCACATTGGTCCTCGGTTTACTTAAGGGTGAGCTTCAGGACAGAGTCGTTCCTGCTCTTTTCTCCACAAAGGCTGGCATCTGAGACTCCTGTCTTGCAAAAAGGGTGAAGGAAGTCAGGACTGAGACCCAGTCTCTCAAGGGCCTCTGTGCCCCAGGCAGTCCCCACCCCTCCTTTTCTGGGCAATGCTCAGCCTTGAAGGGGAGAAGTTGAAAGAGAGTGTGATGTATGGGGAAAATTAAAATACATGAGTTTAATATTGTTCCTGTTGCATATTTTAGCTCAGCTTGTCACTCATATTTTCACTTTGTTTATGGTGTCTTTCAAGGACAAGCCTTTTTAATATTTATGGTGTCAAATCTGTTAGCTTTCCCTTAATGGCTTCTGGATTTGGTGCCCTGCAGAGGAACTCTTTCTTCACTCTAAGACCAAACAAAACTTTAATGGCTGCAAAATATCCTATTGTAAACCATGCAAATGTGCCCTAATTTATTTACAGATGAATATTTAGTGTGCCTCTGCTTTTAAGATATCATAAATAATGGAAAGAACATCTTTGTAAATACATTGTTTTTACTTCTGCAATTTAAATCATTTCTTAGGATAGATTCTTAGGAGGTTCGTGGGCCTTTTTCACTATTTTAAAAGACTTAACAGTTAAACATTTACCTTTGATAAAGCTGCACAGTCCAACTAAAATGTCAAATTCCTTTCTTTTGCATAGAATTGCAGCTGCTCAGGGTGGTGACATTAATATTTCATGCAGATTAGAAGCTGTGGTCGTTAACAATGACTTTGATTAATAAAAGAATGAGAAAAGCAATTATTAGTCAACAAATGCATTTTTTTTTTTTTGTCATTTCTTGGGCCGCTCCCTCGGCATATGGAGGATCCCAGGCTAGGGGTCTAATCGGAGCTGTAGCCACCGGCCTACGCCAGAGCCACAGCAACGCGGGATCCGAGCTGCGTCTGCAACCTACACCACAACTCACGGCAACGCCGGATCCCTAACCCACTGAGCAAGGGCAGGGACCGAACCCACAACCTCACGGTTCCCAGTCGGATTCGTTAACCACTGCGCCACGATGGGAACTCTGCATTTTTTTTTTTTTAATAATCTAAATCTTTCCAAGGACCAGGAAAAACATGATAACAATGTTTCCTATATTGTAGAGAAGTCCAGAGAAGAAAAAAGATCATTTCAAGGATATCCAGTTAATCCAAAGAAATCAGCTTCTAGATTTCATAGTCATACAAATAAATTCATCATCATCACTCCTCCATCATCACATCACTCCTTTCACACGCCCAGCTTCGCTCTAAGGGAGCCCACATGGCTCCCTGCACCACAGCCTGAGCTGTGCTATAGAGGCTTTGTGCTATAGAGTTTTCCTCACACCTCTCCCCCAATACACACACTCCCCACACATGAGAAAACAGAGTTCCAGAGGTGTAGCTGCATGTGAACTGGAAGGGTAGGTTTTAAAACCTCAGTCCAGTATCTTGTGAGATGCAGGAAAACACAGCAGTCAGGAAATTAGGTCCTTGGAGTTCCTCTCGTGGCTCAGTGGTTAACGAATCTGACTAGGAACCAGGAGTTTGCGGGTTCGATCCCTGGCCTTGCTCAGTGGGTTAAGGATCCGGCGTTGCCATGAGCTGTGGTATAGGTTGCAGAAGCAGCTTGGATCCCATGTTGCTGTGGTTCTGGCATAGGCCGGTCGCTACTGCTCCGATTCAACCCCTAGCTTGGGAACCTCCATATGCTGCAGGAGCAGCCCAAGAAATGGCAAAAAAAAAAAAAAAAAAAAAAAAAAGAAAAAAAGAAAAAAAAGAAAGAAAGAAAGAAATTAGGTCCTAGAGTCAGACATTCTAGGTTAAAAGACCCAGTACCCTGCAGCTTACCAGCTGTTGGCCTTGGGCAAGTTTCTTTAACTCCCCAAGGTTTAGTTTTTCTTCTGCAGAGGAAGAGACAACGAAAGCACTGACCTCAGAGGATAAAATGAAGGGATCAATAAGAAAGTATAAATTACAAGATGGCATTTAAATGGAAGGGATTATTCATTCATAGCACTGAGGTCACCCGGATCAGCAAGCCCATATATATGCAATATAAGCAATAGCCACAAAGAAAATTTTGATTTAGCATTTCAATTCAAACGTACTCCTAGGGTTTGATGTTATGGAATTTACCTCACCAGGATTATATCCTGTGTGCTCACACAGGTGATCACATGTCTCAGGAGGACTCTGCAAAGCTTTAGCAGGGCAAAGAAGGGCCTGAGGGCCCCCTCCCCATGCCGCATCTAAAAAGATGCTCCAGGAGTATGGATGTGAACAACTAATTCAGCTGAGGGAAACCTGTGAACTTCCACCTGAGTTCTCTTTTTAAAATAAATAACTTTGGTTTGGGGAGAAAGTTTTTTCTTTCAATAGGAATATATGTTTATTGAAGAAAACTCAGAAAATAGAGACAAGCAAAAAGTAGAAAATTGGGAGTTCCCGTCGTGGCTCAGTGGTTAACAAATCCGACTAGGAACCATGAGGTTGCAGGTTCGATCCCTGGCCTTGCTCAGTGGTTAAGGATCCGGCGTTGCTGTGAGCTGTGGTGTAGGTCCAAGACGTGGCTCGGATCCCGCGTTGCTGTGGCTCTGGGGTAGGCTACAGCTCCAATTAGACCCCTAGCCTGGGAACCTCCATATGCCACAGAAGCGGCCCTAGAAATGGCAAAAAGACCAAAAAAAAAAAAAAAGGTAGAAAATTAGTATAATTTGTAATTCCATTCCCTAGAGAAAAATACAGCTGGTGTATTTTTTGCCATCTTTTTTTTTTTTTCTGTGTTATGTATGCATTTGTGTGTTTGTGTAAGACATGTACTTCTTAAAAAACCATAAGAGGGCTCATCCCATATTGACTTCTTTTTCACTTTACCATAAACCTAAACATTTGTTCACATCAACACACAACTCCTTATACTCTTGCTGCTCAGTGTGGTTCTGAGGCAGCAGCACAGGCATCTCAGGGGAACTAGTGAGAAATACAGAATCCTGGGCCCCACCTCGGACCTTCTGAATCAGAATCTGCATCTTAATAAGCTCTCCCAGAGGATGTGCCCCATACAGCCTGAGGAGCATCATCTGGAAGCATGGGGTTTAAAGGCCACATGGGCCCCCTAACACAGCGGAACCATCATCTACTTCACTTCTGACTGGCAGGGATTTCCCCCACGACCAGAAGCTGATCCCTGACCTTCTTCGCATCCATGGGTGTCCCTTCCCTTCTCCCCACTTCCCAGATGACCTCTTGGCCCCTTCAGAGTCCACCCCCAGGAAACTCCTGACAGCTTGGGGAAGGACATCCTTGCATATTGTCCATGGGCTGAGCACACACGGCCCACCTCTGTCATCATCTTCCCCCACCTGGACCCAGGTGTGGAGCCACAGGCCTCCCTAAGGTTCCATCCAGGCTTTAACCAGAGCCCTTGGCAAAAGCCAAAGCCCAGGCCCCTCCAGGGAGCAGTCCAGGCTTGGCAACACCTCAGCCCCTCCGGAAATTCCTTTCAACCTGCTACTCTCGAAGTCCCCTCTCCCTCCAGTAACCTCCAGCTCAATCTGAACGACTCCCCTAATTGCTACCTGGGCCTCTTGTTCATGCCCCCCATGTCCCCCTTGCTCTCACCCCAGCCCCCGCTTCCTCAGGTCCTCTCTTGGGTCAGGAAACCTCCTCCCAGCCCCTCCCCTCCACCCTCCATCTCTCGGCTCCTCTTCCATTCCCCCAGCCCTAGAAACAACTTCCCACTCCTCACCCACCCCCTCACTCCTCCCTTTCCAATTTCCTCAATTTTCACCTCTCCCCCAAATTCCTGTCCTGTCCCTGGGAAAGAAAAAGCTCCTCTGGTCCCACCCTGCCTGTGTGTGGTCCGAGGCGAGGCGGGAGTGGGGGGGCCCTCCTGGGGGGGGGGGGCGAAGGATGCCCTGCCCATTCGCCCACCTGCCTGGGGAGGGTGAATGGAGTTCTGTGTGCCTGGGCTCTGTGGGCGGATGTCAACGACCAGTGTGTCACTGGGTGAAAAGAAGCCCAAAGACGGCTGTGAAGCAGCCCTGAAAATCATCCCCAGCCCACCAGCCCAGGGGTGGGCCAGATGTGACTCCTCAGGTTGGAAAGAGTGAGTGTAAAGTAAACTATGACCCCAACCTGCTCGCTGGGCTTCCGTGGGGGCGGGGCTCCCAGGATCAGAAACACCGTCCTGGGGCACCGAGAACCAAAGGAGAACAAAGGCGGAGAACAAAGGCGGAGAACAAAGGCGGACGCTCAGAGCTGCACCTGCCACCAGCCCACGGCTGGGCAGGGAGAGACCCTGGGTCCTACAGCATCCTCTGCACTAAAGCTTTCTCCCTGTATACGTGTTTGATAAGCAGTTGGGGGAGAGGTTCTCAAAATAACACAGATGAGCTTCTATTTTCACGGATCAGAAGAGTATGGATTTTTTTTTTTTTAATGAGAATATTTAGTGCTGAGAGGATGCAAAGAAATGTAGTCAACCATGCTCTGCTGGGGGTGGGAGAATGAACTGGTCCAACTCTTGGCAGATGTACTAATACAGAGCACTGAATCTTTGGCTGCTCTACATTTTGATTCCGTTATTCTGCTTATAAAAATATATCAGAAGGAATAATCCCAAATATTCGTCATTCTTTGTACTGAAAAATAAGAAAGAGCTTATTAAAATTGGAATTGGATAAGTAAATTATGATACATCCATAAGTTGGAATATCACTCTGTAATTAACAACACTTGTGAAGAGTTTTTAATAACATGAGGAAATGTTTTAGAAAGTAATAGAATACAGGTTTGAATAGATGGAATCACAAGTATAAAATCACAAGTATAAAAAATAAGCATAGAAATCTGGAAGAAAATTGGTTAAGCGAGGGTGATTTTCCCTTTATTTTTTACTGTTTTATGAACTATTTCAGAGATATATCCAAACAAAGAGAATAACGTAGTCATCACTAAGCATTAGAAAGGTAACATTGGGAGTTCCTGTCGTGGCTCAGCGTAAACGAATCTGATTGGTATCCATGAGGACACAGGTCGATCCCTGGCTTCACTTAGTGGGTTAAGGATCTGGCATTGCCGTGAGCTGCTGTGTAGGTCGCAGACACGGCTTGCATCTGTAGCTGTGGCTGTAGTGTAGGCCAGTGGCTATAGCTCTGATTCAGTCTCTAGCCTGGGAACCTCCATATTCTGTGGTGTGGCCCTAAAAAGACAAAAAATTTAAAAAGAAAAAGAAAAGAAATGCAACATTGTTCCTCATGCAGCCCCTCAGAGACCTCCTTATTCCCTATCCTCACCCTCCTCCCCAAGGCAAACCTCTATATACTTATATTATATGTGAACAGATTCCTGAACATTACATAGTAACTGTTTTAAATATTTCAAACATTCTTATATGGTAAATCTCGGCATGCATACCTCTGTGACTTGCTTTTTTAGTTAGTATAATGCTTTGGGGATTAATCCCTCATGTGATAAATCCAACTCTGGTTCACTTACAAATGAGTTAATATTAATAAAGAGCTTAGAGTCTGGCACATGGGGCTACATAATTTTGGCGGAGGGGTTGGGTTTTTTTGGTTTTTGTCCATGTCCACAGTATGCTGAAGTTCCTGGGCCATGGATTAAACCCAAGCCACAGCAGTGACAACACCATATCCTTAACCCACTGAGCCACCAGGGAACTCCGGTTTGGGTTTTTCTTTCTTTTTTTTTTTGATAGATACAAATTCATTTTCTTTGTGGTATAGGATCCTATTGTATTAATATAATATTGAATTTATTTATCCATTCTCCCATTGATGAAAAAAATCAGACTGTTGGCACTTTGTCCTGATTACAAATAATGCTGCTGTTTTACTAAATCTTTCTTGGCCTTCTTTTTAAAGTCTTTCACATTTCCCACTCTTTTTTTAATGCAGTATTTAATAGCTACAAAAATACACAAGCATGTATATATAGGGAATAAGAATTACAAATATCTGTGTACCCATCAGTCAGCTTAAGAAGAGAATTGCCTGCATTTTAGAAGTCCTCTCTGTGCCCTCTCTTTCTCAAATAACTTTTCTTCTGAATTTTGTGTTTGTGTCATTCTCTTGCTTGTTATTAAAGATTTTTTTTTTTGCGGTGGAACTTTTTTTATTTTATGATTTTTATTTTTTCCATTATAGTTGATTTATAGTATTCTGTCAATTTCTACTGTACAGTAAAGTGACTCAATCATGCATACATATGTATATATATATTCTTTTTCTCACATTATCCTCCATCACATTCTATCAAAAGTGACTGGATATGGTTCCCTGTGCTATACAACAAGATCTCATTGCTTATCCATTCCAAATGCAATAGTTTGTATCTATTAACCCCAGACTCCCAGTCCATCCCACTCCCTCTCCTTCCCCCTTGGCCAACACAAGTCTGTTCTCCAAGTCCATGAATTTCTTTTCTGTGGAAAGGTTCATTTGTGCTTTATATCAGATTCCAGATATAAGTGATAATCATATGGTATTTGTCTTTCTCTTTCTGACTTACTTTACTCAGTATGAGAGTCTCTAGTTCCATCCATGTTGCTGCAAATGACATCATTTTGTTCTTTTTTATGGCTCAGTAGTATTCCACTGTGTATATATACATCTTCTCAATCCATTCATCTGTTCATGGACGTTTAGGTTGTTTCCATGTCTCGGCTATTGTGAATAGTGCTGCAATGAACATAGAGGTGCATGTGTCTTTTTCAAGGAAATTTTTGTCCAGATATATGCCCAAGAGTGGGATTGCTGGGTCATATGGTAGTTCTCTAGCTTTCTGAGGAACCTCCATACTGTTTTCCATAGTGATTGTACCAATTTACATTCCCACCAACAGTGAAGGAGGGTGCACTTTTCTCCACACCCTCTCCAGCATTTGCTATTTGTTGACTTGTTAATGATGGCCATTCTGACAGGTGTGAAGTGGTACCTCAGAGTAGTTTTGATTTGCATTTCTCTAATAATCAGTGATGTTGAGCATTTTTTTCATGTGCTTGTTGGCCATCTGTATACCTTCTTTGGAGAACAGTCTATTCAGGTCTTTTGCCCATTTTTCCATTGGGTTGTTGGCTTTTTTGCTGTTGAGTTTTACCAGTTGCTTGTATATACTAGAGATTAAGCCCTTGTCAGTTGCAACATTTGAAACTATTTTCTCCCATTCTGTAGGTTGTCTTTTTTTTTTTTTTTTATGGTTCCCTTTGCTGTGCAAAACCTTGTCAGTTTGATTAGGTCCCATTGGCTTATTTTTGCTTTTATTTCTGTTGCCTTGGGAGACTGACCTAAGAAAATATTTGTGTGGTTGATGTCAGAGAATGTTTTGCCTATGTTCTCTTCTGGGAGTTTTATAGTGTCTTGGCTTACATTTAAGTTTTACAACACACTGTCAAGTGGTATATCTTCTTGAGGTTTATACAAATGGCATAAAGAAAATATTAATACATAGAGAACAAATTAATGACAGTTGTACTCCTTCCTTTTTAATTGTACCATTTTTAATTCTTTGTTTTGCTTTATTATACTGAATGGAACTGCAAATAATATGTTAAATAGAAGTGGTGAATTTAGTATTTTTGCCTCATTCTCCACCTCAAGGTGAAAACTTTCAACAGTTTTACCATTAATTACAATGGTTGCTATAAGTTTTTTTCATAGGTACTTTTACCTTATTAAGGACATTCTATTCTATTACTAATTTTCTAAGAGTTTGTGTTTTTTTTAATCAACCCTAGAATCTAAGGGTCAGAAGAATAACAGCTATGGATATTGAGGGAAAGGACAGTCACCGAAGAATCTTTATACCCAAGCAAAAAACCACTCACCTGTCAGGTAAACAAAAGATACCAAAAATGAATTCTAATCAAATAAGAAATGAATCTAAATAAATTTCAACATAGAGAAAGAGGGAAAAGGCAGGGAAACAATTACTGAGCAATGATCTTTGCATTACATATCATTAAAAGTTACTTTTTTCTGGCTGCACCCACAGCACATGAAAGTTCCTGGGCCAGGAACACCACAGCAGTGACTGGAGCCACTGCAGTGGCAATGCCAGATCCTTAACCCACTGGGCCACAAGGGAACTCCTATATGTAGTTAAATTTAAATAGATGACAGTAGTGTGATTAACAATTTGCAACACAAGTGTAAGTAACCACTCTCTTAACAAGAAAAACTTAATTTTAGGTATAAACCAAGAACACTAAACTGTCTTAGAAAAGTCAAGGAGTTTGAGAAAGGCAAAAATATTTTGGGAGGCAAAAGCATTTTTAAGGTTTCATCTTATGGGTAGGAGGAGACACAAGAAAAAAGCACCTAGAGGTATGAGAGGAGGGCTGTTAGCATGCATTTCAGCATAATTGTAAAGAAATACACTTTTGATTAGAAAAGCCCAGTAGCACTTCCAAAGTAACAAAGAGGAAGGAAGAAATCAATAATAATGGGAATAAGCTATAAGAGGGAGAAAAGGTGAAAAATTAAAATAAATATTAAAAATAAGATGGAGGAGTTCCCATCCTGGCACAGCGTAAACAAATCCAATTAGGAACCATCAGGTTGCGGGTTCAATCCCTGGCCTTGCTCAGTGGGTTAAGGATCCGGCATTGCGTGAGCTGTGGGGTAGGTAGCAAACGCGGCTCAGATCCCGTGTTGCTGTGGCTGTGGTGGAGGTTGGCAGCTACAGCTCCGATTCGAACCTTAGCCTGGGAACCTCCATTTGCTTCAGGTGTGGCCTTAAAACGACAAAAAATAATAATAAATAAATAAAAATAAATAAAAGGAAAGATTATTTGAAAAAATAAAATAAGATGGAGAGAATAAAATCAAGCATACCAACTGTGACACTAAAAGTGAATGAGCTGAATTTCCACATAAAATAAGAGATTTTCAGATTGGACTCAACAACCAAATCCAAATATATAATGTCATAGGAAGCACACTCAAAATGAAATGATACACAAAGGTTGATGATTAAAGAAATGCTAGACAAATGCAAACAAAAGGAAAGCAGAAATGGCAACACAGATGATGTGAAATTTAAGAAAAATATGTTAAATAATAGAGATAATGGATAATGGTTAAAGGCACATTTTAAGAAGGTATGAGTCATAAACCTCTAAAACTAAACATTTGTCAGCAAAATATACAAGGAAAAAGCTATTAGAAATACAAGGAGAACTGCATTTTAATACATGCATGCATAATTATAATAAAGGATTCTAATATACATCTTTCAAAATCTGACAGATCTGGAAAATAAAAATTTAGCCAGGACATAGAGGACCTGAGTATTAAAAATCAACCTGCTCAATTTAATAGATGCATATAGAACTTTGCAACCTATGCTTTTTTCACCCCTTTTGTTGATAAAACATCATGTACATAAATCTAAATAGAAACAAATACCATCTAGAAAATAATGAAACCTATGTTTTGGCATATTAAACTCATATTCAAGGGAAAACTACAATCTTAAATGCCTTCACTGTTAAAGAAAATTGAAAGTAAAGGAATTGGAGTTCCCATTGTGGCTCAGCGGTAACAAATCTGACCAGTATCCATGAGGACGCAGGTTTGATCCCTGGCCTCGCTCAGTGGGTCAAGGTGCGGCACTGCCATGAGCTGTGGTATAGGTCGCAGAGGCGGCTTGGATCTGGCGTGGCGGTGGCTGTGGTGGAGGCCAGCAGCTGCAGCTCTGATTTGACTCCTAGCCTGGGAACTTCCATATGCTGTGGGTGCAGCCCTAAAAAGACCAAAAAAAAAAAAAAAAGTAAAGGAATCAAGAATGCCTCTTAGGATATCAAACACACACACACACACACACACACACACACCAAACAATCCAGCCAAAGGAATTAACAAAAGTAAAAGCCAACCCAGATATACTTGTCTTTGTATATGTACATCATGAAAGAGTTAAAAGTAAATAAAACTGTGAGCAGAAAAAAAAAAAGTCAAAACCAAAATTAGTGAAATAGGCAAAAATATAGTGGAAAAAAAATAAATCTCAAATCTACTTTTTTGTATTGTGGTAAAATATCCATAGTATTTATCATTTTAACCATCCATAAGTATACAATTCCATGGCATTAAATACATTTATAATGTGTGTAACCATCCCCACTATTATATTCAAAACTTTTTCAACATCCTCAACAAAAACTCTGTTCCCAGTAGAGAGTAGCTCCCCTTCCTCCCTCCCTCAGCCCCTGGTAACATCTCTTTTACTCTGTCTCTATGTGAATTTGTCTACCCTAGCTACCTCATATAATTGGAATCATACAATATTGACTCTTCTGTGTCTGGCTTATTGCACTAAGCATAATGCTTTCAAAATATATCCATGTTGTAGCTTATATAAAAATTTCATTTTTCTTTTTTGGCTGCATCCAGGGCACATGGAAGGTCCCAGGCCAGGGATCAAACCCGTGCCACAGAAGTGACCTGAGCCACAGCAGTGACAATGCTGGATCCTTAACCTGTTGCACCACAACAGAACTCCTGTTTTCAATTCTTTTGAACATACACATAGGTGTGGAATTGCTGGGTCATATGGTAGTTCTATGCCAAAACTAAATTTTTCGCACAATCAGCAGATATCCCATGCCCACCGCTATGGACAAAGATAAGCTCAAATACTTATTTCTAGTAGAAATTAGAAAGGCCATGTCATTCCAGATACAAAAATAATTATAAGACACTATTATAAACAACTCCATGATAATCAAAAGTCTAGAGAAAACTGTTGATTTACCAAAAAAATATAAATTGACACCAAAAGAAACAGAAAATTTAAATAGATCAGTTATCAGAGAAGATACTGGGAAAGTAAAAGCAATACAGTATAGGAATAAAAGGACATTTCTTTCTTTCTTTTTCTTTTTTTGTCTTTTTTCCATTTCTTGGGCCACTCCCTGGGCATATGGAGGTTCCCAGGCTAGGGGTTGAATCAGAGCTATAGCCACCGGCCTACACCACAGCCACAGCAACGCCGGATCCTCAACCCACTGAGCAAGGCCAGGAATCGAACCCGCAACCTCATGGTTCCTAGTCAGATTCGTTAACCACTGAGCCACGACAGGAACTCCTAGAAGGACATTTCTTAAGTATGATAAAGAATATTTACCTAAAATCAGTAGCTAATCTCTTATTAAAACAGCGAAAGCTTCCAGCTATTTCCACATAATATTAGTGCACACAAGGAAGGATGTGCACTATGACCATTATTAGTTAACCTTATTTTAAAGGCTCTCTAGCATTATTAAAACAAAATAAAATTGTAAGAACAAATTCTGACAGCAGAAAAAATTATCTATACCTGCAGAGAAGAACCCAAAAGACTGTAGTAAAAAAAAAAAAAAAAGTCTTTTGGAGAAGAAATAAATAAGCACATAACTAAATAAGATATTTACAGACTGTAATGACTACTCTGCAGGAAATAAACAGTCATGATAAAGAGTAGCTAGGCAAAAGGTCCTACTCTAGATAGGCTGGCCAGAGAAGACTCCCCTGTATGGGGGCTCCTGAAGCTGGACCTGGCCAATGAGAAGGAAGAGCTCAGGGTGACATTCCAGCCAGGGGAACAGTGTGTGCAGGGCCAATGTGGCAGCAGCTGGGAGGGGAGGTTGGTGTGAGGTAGGCTGGGGTAGTATGGGGCCTGTTGGCCAAAGCAAGGAGATTGACTTTTCCTGTGAGTGCCATGAGAAGTCACTGAAAGACTTTAAGCAGGAGATAGACTTAGGTTTTAAAAATCTGATTCATATTTATATGAGTTGATGGATATTCACCGAACCTATTATGGTAATCATCTCATGATGTATGTCAAATCCTTATGCTATACACTTTAAACATATATATGTCAATTACATCTCAAAGACTGGGAGAAGAAAATAAAATTTAAAAACATAAAACTGGATTGGGAGTTCCTGTTGTGGTTCCTTGGGTTAAGAACCCAACAGTATGCGTGAGAATGCAGGTTCCATACCTGGCCTCACTCAGTGGGTGAAGGATCTGCTGTGTTGCTGTGGCTGTGGCGTAGGTCAGCAGCTGCAGCTCCAATTCGACCCCTAGCCCAGGAACTTCCATATGCCACAGGTGTGGCCCTAAAATGAAACAAAATTTTTGTTTTATGGTTTATTTTTATTTTTATTGAAGTATAGTTGATTTACAATTTTGTGTTCATTTCAGATGTATGGCAAAGTGATTTAGTTATATATATGTATATTCTTTTTCAGATTCTTTTCCATTAAGTTATTATAAGATATTAGGTATAGTTCCCTATGCTGTATGTGCAGTAACTCCTTGTTGGTTATCTATTTGATATATAGCAGTACATATGTTAATCGATTTTTAAATTTATGGGTTTTTTTTGTTTGTTTTGCTTTTTACGGCCGTACTCACGGCTTACGGAAGCTCCAGCCTAAGCATGGAATCAGAGCTACAGCTGCTGGCCTACACCACAGCCATAGCAACGGAGGATCCGAGCCCCGTCTGCGACCTACAGCACAGCTCACCGTAACGCCAGATCCTTAACCCACTGAGCATAGGCCAGGGATGGAACACTCATCCTCGTGGATCCTAGTCAGGTTTGTTACCGTTGAGCCACGATGGGAACTCCCTAATATATGTTTTTAAAAGAACATTTTGTCTGCGTTGTAGGGAAGAAGGCAAGAGAACCAAAGGGAGATCAGTTAGAAAACTACTGCTGTAGTCTAGGTGGACAGTACTATGGTTGGACTTAGGGAATGGCAGTGGGTAAAGAAAATGAGTAGAAGCGAGATGTATTTTGGAGCTGGGCATGGGGGTGTTTGGAGTGTGCAGTTAGTTTTCCCTAGTATATCTTCACTGACCTCTTTATTTCCAAACTCTAAGTGCCATTTTATTTTAGCTATGTGTCTTACAGAAAATAGGTAGGTAGGTTGTGGTAGGCTTTTCACTAGAGTTTTTTTTTTTTTTTTTTTTTTTAACTAAGGTAATTGAATCCATCTGCAGCAATTATGACCTCTGACATATGATTTCTACTTTTTATTTTATTGGTTCCAGTATTTTCCTTTCCCTTGATAGTTTGTTTCTGACTCTTGAAGGACTGCTTGTGTTTTCTTGGTTTCTCCTCTAACGACTTGGAAGTTATCTTGTTTTTAGTCCTCTGGCCTAGTAACTCTTCAAAGTTTTGAATCACTTTAAATACGAATCTTAACCACCCCCCCCTTTCATCTCCCCCCCATCTTTTTCCCTTCCTTTCGTTTCCTCATAAACCTCTGTGATCACTTCGAATCCTTTTTAGTAGTGAGTTTCAACAGAAATATGTGACGCTGCCTGGCGTACACATTTCCATTTCTCCCTTCGGGTCTGTCAATGAGAATGAAGACCTGAAAGGTCCCCCCTCCTTCTCAGGTGAGGGCTGCCTCAGACCTGGCCCAATCGAGGACCACACCTCCCCCACCGCCCCTAACTCCAGCCCTGGGTCCGCGAGGTCCCAGGGTTACGAGGCTGGGAATGGGCGGAGCATCTGACACGGTGGGCGGGGGGCTTGGCACCTGCGCACAGAGTAGCGGGACCTGGGGGAGTTCAGAGATCGCCCACTAGAGGGCAGTGGCGCGCTTCCCGGAAAAGACCTCCCGCGCCGTTCAGTTCGCGTCCGGGCTCCTGAGTCCCTCGATCGCTCGGGCTTGTTTTGCGCCTGGTGCTGGAGACGTAGGGCGAAGGGGCCTACAGCCCGGCCAGGGCAGGGGAAGCAGCGGAGCCCAGGCACTTCCCCCAACATACACACGCGCATCTGGAGATCCGAATGGAGGAGGCGAGGGCAGGGGCAGACGCGCAGAAGCCGAGATAGGGATCTGGCCAAGAGTGTGCGAGGCGTTCGTAAGGTGGAGGGCAGCAGGGGTACCTAGTCCAGTTTGAGACCAAAACTCCTTTCTACCCCAGCCCCAAAGCCGTTCTGCCCGTGCCGCCACCATGCCTAATCCCCACCATTAGAATCACTCCATGTATTTGGATGCACATGTGTTAACCGCTGTTACCCAAGAACCACTCATTAATCCCTTGGGACAGAGTGATACTTTGGTACAGATTAATTTTGCACCGAAATGAAATTGGGAAGGGGAGATCTTTGGGCTGTGGGTCGTTGGGGATGTTGTTATTACCGCAAGGACTACAGTGATGGTGATTGTTTACTCACTTGTTCTTTGCCAGGCAGCGGACAGCTTTGTCAGATTATCCCTTCTAATAAAACCGCATTTTGAGATCACTTGATCTGCGGGATTTTCCACTGTAAAGTTATTTTTCCCTCTGTAATTAATGAATATTTAGGGGAAGATAATATGAGACTCTTCAATATTGTTTCCCCTCAAACTTCCTCCCACTTCTCAATGTCCTTGGACTGCCTCTGGACACCTCTTCCTGCTGGCATTGGTGATTTTTTGCTCGTGGCTCACAGCCTTTTCACCCCAACTGTTCCATCTGCCTGAGTAAATCACTGTATTTGCATCTCCCTCCCCTAAACTCCCATTCTCTGCTTAATGCCTTTCACCCTGCACCTGGCATTGGCCTGCCCATGTGTCTGTGATTTCCAGGCCCCTGCAGCCCTGTACCCGTCTCTTTCTCTTTCATCTAACTCTGCTCCTTTCCTCTCCCTCCCACCTAGTGATTCTTCCTTGGTAACTACTTCTCTACTGAATTCCCACATCCATCAAACTCTGCAAATATCTCTTACCATTTTTCTAGGAATAACCAAGCCTGGAGCCTGAGCTACACCGTTGGGCTGCACCTCTCAGGCCTACCAGCCCTGTGCTTGCCCAGCTTCAAGTTCAAAGAAAGAGACGGAGTTAGTGAGAGACATCGGTGGCTGAATGGATGGGGGAGCTTACATGTCTGAAGCAAGGTCCTGGAGAGACACCCCACCACATGCAGCAGACAGGACTCCGTGGGGGTGGGCTTCACTCCTGCGGAGCGGGGGGAGGTTACCAGTTAGGGGGGAATTGACATCAGGTGGGCTCCTGCGTGACCTGGGAAACTAGCAGAAGGGCATGCCCCTCACCGCCCCTGGGATAAGCTCTCAGGTGGAGATGTTCTGATCTAAAGCTACAACAGTCACCGGCTGGGGCAGGGGCAAGGATGCAGGAAGGTCCATCAGGTGAGTAGGGCGTAGGCGAAGCAGGCACTGGGGGAGCAGGGGATGTACAGAGAGCAAGAGAACAGCCATCTTGGGGGGCCAATCTTATATATGTTAACTTCCTAATTCTTTCTCCATATTTTCCAAACATCACCACCTCCACAAGCATCCTTTCCTTCTTCCATCCAATTTTAAATAAATAGGAAAGGCCTTTAGGGCCAGCTGAGCTCTAAGATCTCCTGGAAGAGTAGAAAGAACACCAGCTTTGTTGTCAGTTAGATCTGATTTGGATCCTAGTGCCACCATTTCCTAGCTATACGGCCACTTTTTTTTCCCTTTGGACTTTCTGACCATCAATATATCGATGATGCCTGGATAGAAATATTAGTTGTTAAAAGATTTTAAGAATTAATATTGAAGCTTGACAAATTCCTGAAACAGACTCTTTGACATGTAATGCTCAATAAATAGTAACTATTGTAACTATTTATGGTATGCGTCCCTAATCCCTCTAAAAAACTTATGCATTACACCTCTCTCCTGTGCTTTCAACCTCTCACTCTCAACTGGTTTCTTGCCTTAGCTCATGAACAAGATCAAAGCTCTCCCATCTTTAAAAACAAACTAAATTAATAAATAAAAAGAGGGGGAGTTCCCGCTGTGGCTCAGTCAAATCTGACTAGCATCCATGAGGACGCAGGTTCAACCCCTGGCCTTGCTCAGTAGGTTAAGAATCCAGCACTGCCATGAGCTGTGATGTAGGTGGCAGACACGGGTCGGATCTGACATTGCTGTGGCTGTGGTGTAGGCCAGCGGCTACAGCTCTGATTCGACACCTAGCCTGGGAACCTCCATATGCCAAGGATGCAGCCCTAAAAAAAAAAAAAAGAAAAAAGAAACAAAACCACCTCTGTAAAAAAAAAAAAAAAAAAAACCAGCTCCCTCAAGTGCTTTGACACCTTGTCAAGAAAGCAGAATTTCCACAGGAGAGAATATATGAGTTAACCAATGCCTGGTTCTCTGAGATTCCTATCTCCTACGGGAATCTCTCATTTAGCTTTTCTGAATCAGAAGATTGGCTTATTCACCATTTCTGGAAAATTTTTAACCATTATCTTCTTAAATATTGCCTCTGCTCCATTTCCTTTCTCCCTACCTTCTAGAACTCCAATTAAACATATATTTGGGAGTTCCTGGAGTTCCCTTCATGGCTCAGCGGTTGATAAATCCAACTAGGAACCATGAGGTTGCGGGTTCGATCCCTGGCCTCACTCAGTGAGTTAAGGATCCAGCGTTGCCATGAGCTGCGGTGTAGGTTGCAGATGCAACTCAGATCCCCTGTGGCTGTGGCTGTGGTGGAGGCCAGCAGCTGTAGCTCAAATTGGACTCCAAGCCTGGGAACCTCCATATGCCATGGGTTCGGCCCTAAAAAAGAACAACAACAAAATTTTCAGGAGTTCCTATTGTGGCTCAATGGGTAAAGAACCCAACATAGTGTCCATGAGGACAAGGGTTCGATCCCTGGTTCTGCTCAGTGGGTTAAGGATCTGGCCTTGCCGTGAGCTGCAACATAGATATGTGGCTCAGATATGGCATTGCTGTGGCTGTGGTGTACACTATAGCGGCAGCTCCTATTGGACCCCAGCCCAGGAACTTCCACATGCTGCAGGTGCAGCCGTAAAAAGAAAACATATATATATTGTATTTTCTCACTGTAACATAAATCTCATTTATCTCCTCATCTATCTTTTCCATCTTTATGCCTCTCTAGGCTTCATTCTGAATGGCTTCTTCTGACTTATCTTCCTTTCCGCTGACTATGTGTTATTAACCCTCTTTTGCGTTCTTATCAGATAATCATGCTTTTCAGTTCTATAATATCTAGTTGGTTCTTTTTAAAATATGCAATGGTTGTTTTCACAGTTTCCATATCTGCACATTAAACTTTAAATCTTGCTCTTATCTCCATGGACACAGTAAGCATTGCTTTATTATAAGTTGCCTCTAGTAACTCTAGAATCTGAGATCCCAGGGGGTGTGTTTCCATGGTTTATGGCTTCTGTTGTTTACGCCACATATTTTTTGTTTGTTTGTCATACCTTGTGTGCCTATGCACTTTCTGGACATTTTATTTGAAATGACTGTTTTGAGAATTAACTTGAAACCTGGGCTCTTCTTCCGGAGAGGCTCTTCCTTTCCTTCTGCCAACACCTGAAGACACTCAGTCTAGGAACAGGATTTCAGAATATTCCAAATGACCAGTCACCCCATTTCCAGTTGCAGCCCTTCAAGGTCTCTGCCCAGAGCAGAGGGTGAGCACATACTAGGTGGCCAGTGAATACCAACCCTGCCCCTCCAGCTCTGCATTCTAGTTTCTGAAGACTGGCAGACAGCTCCGGGTAAACGTGTCAGTGAGGTAGGGTAGCAGGTCACTCTTGCATATCTTTAGGACACTGTGGGAGGCAAGATCAGCCCTCCCACTCGCCTGAAAGTTCAGCCTGTCAGCTGGCTTCTCCGGTTGGGTGAACACGTCTCAGAGAAGGAGCAAAGGCTCACTCCTTTATTTTATTTTTATATCTTTTTGTCTTTTTAGGTCAGCACCTGTGGCATATGGAGGGTTCCAGGCTAGGGGTCGAATTGGAGCTATAGCCACTGGCCTATGCCACAGCCATAGTCATGTGGGATCCAAGCGATGTCTATGACCTACACCACAGCTCACGGCAACGCCAGATCCTTAACCCACTGAGAAAAGCCAAGGATCGAACCTGCGTCCTCATGGATACCAGTCAGATTGGTTTCTGCTGAGCCAGGACGGAAACACCTAGGCTCACTCCTTTAGGGGCTTACCCCATCCATGTTGTATTCAATTAATTCCTCTTTCTTCTGTTAGACTTTCAATGTGATTAAGAAGAGGTTTGAGGTCTCCTCCTCTAACTTCTGTAGTTTCTTTAGAGAGAAGGTAGTTCATCCCTTAGTCCACCACTACTGAAAGCAGACGCCAGGGACTCTCTGACCCCCCTGTACCACTGCTTTCCTGGCTGAACCTAGATACTTCCTTTTATTCATCCACTGCTGCCTTTACATGGAGATAAGAGAAGAGTCTTACGACACAGAGAGCAGTTTACAACTGGCCACCAGAGACACCTGATCCATACCCCTGGGTCCACCAGAGGCCAGGAGGCCATTTCCCGTCTTCCTGATCATCTGTCATAATGCATCAGCATTGCTGGTATGGGAACTGGGCCTCCAGTGGGATAATCTGATAGGGCCTGACCTCCGTCAAAGTCTGTATAAGTGGGTGGACAGGTTCTTCTAGGAAGTGAGCAGATCTCTCTGATGTGAGCCGCCCGGCAGAGGCCTGTTCTTAGGCGGGTGACATTAACTCAGCCACAAAGCCTGCTTGAGTCCCCTAATGCAGACATGGTCCCTCCCTGCCTTGTCTCCTGTGACCCTTTCTCAATACCTTGTCTGGAGCCCATATCACACTCCACCTTGTAAGTCAAGGTTGCATACACATGTTGTGTCTCCCCTTTTGGGATGATGGTTGTTTCTGTTTCACTTTGTTGGCCTTGGTTGAAGAGGCTTGGATTATACCTATTGCTCAGTCCACACCATATTATTATCCTTGGTCTGCATGCATTCCTTTAGTCATTTTATTAATTTTCTTTTTTTGTCTTTTGTCTTTTTAGGGCCACACCCATGGCATATGGAGATTCCCAGGCTAGGGGTCTAATCAGAGCTACAGCTGCCAGCCTATGCCACAGCCACAGCCACACCAGATCCAAGCCATATCTGCGACCTACACCACAGCTCACGGCAATGCCGGATCCCTAACCCACTGAGTGAGGCCAGGGATGCAACCCACAACCTCATGGTTCCTAGTCAGATTCGTTTCCACTGTGCCACGACAGGAACTCCCATTTTATTAATTACCTTATTCTCTTTTATCACTATTTCCTACTCTCCCTCTCTCCACAAGTTTTGCTGTGTTCATGGGCATCTTTACTTGAGTATGTTCTTGCCAAATGTGCATTGTTGACTTATATGTTTGTATTTTTTAAATATATGTGAAAGATACCATGCAATATATCTCATATTCTGTTTCCTTCTCTTTGTGTTTTTAACATCCAACCATAGAGTTCCCTGGTGGCTCAGTGGATTAAGGATCTGGTGTTGTCACTTCTGCGGCTCTGGTTACTGTTGTGGCATATGTTCAGTCCCTGGCAGTGGAACTTCTGCATGCCAAGGGCACAGCCAAAAAAAAATTTTCTTAAAAACATCCAACCAGGCTGCAGTATGACATCCAACTCAAGTCGTGTAACCTTTGCATAATATCCCATTGTGTGCCCTGGCTTCACTCTGCCAGCAATGAACGCTCAGGTTGCCTTTGACTACTGGCCATTGCAGAAATGTGCTGTGATGAACATCTTTATGAAAGTTCCCTCATAGGTCCGTGTGAGGACCTTCCTGGGATGTATTTCCAGGAGCACGATTGCTGGGTCATAGATTGCACATATGTGAGGACTCAATTTGACCAGCAGAACTAGACTCCTTTCCAGAATGGCTGGACCTGTCTGCACTTCCATCAGGGATGCACAACTGACTTCTGTGTTCCCAAATCCCCTCCAACTTAGCATCATCCAGCTTCCTAATGGTCACCAGTAAAATAGGTGCCAAATGACACCTATGGAGGACTGAATTTGCATTTTGCTGACCATAGTGATTTTGAGCATCCTGTCACTTGCTTCTTAGCATCTTGGGTTTCTCTTCTGTTGTTTGCCTGCCCATGTTCTTTGTCCATTTTTTTTCATTGAAGTTGCTAGATTTTTTTTCCCTTTTTGATCAGTATCATTTCTTTACGTAGTCTAGAATGACTTTAATACCTTGTCAGTTTTAGACATTGGAAATACCCTCTCCCAATTCCACATTGCCTATGAACTTTCCCATACTATCTTTTCTTTTCTTTTTTTTTGTCTTTTTGCCTTTTTCTAGGGCTGCTCCCATGGCATATGGAGGTTCCCAGGCTAGGGGTCCAATCAGAGCTGCAGCTGCCAGCCTACACCACAGCCATAGCATTGCGGAATCCAAGCCACATCTGCAACCTACACCACAGCTCACAGCAATGCCAGATCCTTAACCCACTGAGCAAGACCAGGCACCGAACCCACAACCTCATAGTTCCTAGTTGGATTCGTTAACCACTGCACCACAACGGGAACTCCCCATACTATCTTTTGTAGAACAGAACTCCTTCATTTTAATGTAAGACAAGTCATTAAATCAATTAATTCTTGTATATATTATTGGAGCTCTTGAAACTTTAAGAAGTTCTTTCATGTCCCCAGGATGTAATATATTTTCCTCTACTTTCTTCTATGAACTGGAGAGTTTTAACTTTCACGTTTAGCTTATAACTCAATCCACCTCTGTATGTAGTGTTAGGTAGAGATCCATGTTCATGTTCTTCCATAGAATGAGTCTGTTTTCTCAACACCACCTGCTAAACAATCCATCCTTTCTGCTTAGATCTGTGGTGACCCCTGTTGATTAAATTCCCATAGCCAGGCAGGCCAGCCACAGGGAGACACCCCCCGCTCTGCTTCCCATGCAAGTCCCAGCCCAAGTCCACACCTGACCCTCACCTCTGCATGAGTACAGAGACCAAGCTGGGGGTCTTTGGGGGCTGAATCACCCCAGAGAAAGGCCAGAGAGGCAGTACCAAGGCCCCTTCATAGCTGGAGCTCAGGAGGGGCAGGTCCTGGCCCCAACAAGGCTCAGAAAGGCCACTGAGCTAGAGGACTCCAGCGAGGCCACTCAGGGTCTAAGGCAGCCACACCAGGTCAATGCTAAGATGAGCTCAAGGGGAGAAGAACGGAGAAGGAAAACAGTCCATTCATAATAGAAAGGAGGGCAGGAAGGGAGGAGGAGACGAAGGGAGGAAAAGAGATAAGGAAACACCTTTATGAACAGGGCAGAGCTGGGCTCAGGGAGAGATGAAACCCCTCACCTCAGGCAAGGTTCTTAACTTCAAACCATAAAAACCATCCCTGGAAGAGACATGGAAACAACCTAAATGTCCAATGACAGATGAATGGATTAAGAAGATGTGGTACATATACACAACGGAATACTACTCAGCCATTAAAAAGAATGAAGTCATGCCATTTGCAGCAACATGGATACAGCTAGAGATTCTCATACTAAATGAGGTAAGTCAGAAAGAGAAAGACAAATACCATATTATATCACTTATATGTGGATTCTAAAATATGGCACAAATGAAACTATCTGCAGAACAGAAACAGACCCACAGACCTAGAAAACAGATTTGTGGTTGCCAAGGGGGAGGAGGGAGGGAGTGGGATGGGTTGGGAGTTTGGGGTTTGTAGATGCAAATGATTACATATGGAATGGATGGGCAATGGGGTTCTGCTATATAGCACAGGAGCTGTGTCCAGTCTTTTGGGATAGAACATGATGGGGGATGATATAAGAATATATATGTGTGTTTGTACATATATATATGTGTGTGTGTGTGTTTTCATATGTGTGTATGTATTCCCTTGTATATACATATATATGTATGTATATATAATTGGATCACTTTGCTATACAGCAGAAATTGGAAAACAGAATAAATCAACTATACTTTAAAAAAAAACTATCCCTGGGGATTTAATCAGAAAGGGGTTTTATTAAAGGAGTCATTTGGAGGGCTAAGTGCCACAGCAGAATCCAGGTGTATGTAAGGACTGTGCCCACTCCAAGGGAGGCCACAAAGGACAAGCCTGGCATTTTGAGGTCCTTGTGGGGAGCTGGGTTCTACCTCCTACCTGCCCTTTAGGTGGGGATTTCTTTTTTTTTTTTGTCTTTTTGTCTTTTTGCCTTTTGAGGGCTGCTCCCGCAGCATATGGAGGTTCCCAGGCTAGGGGTCGAATCGGAGCTGTAGCCACCAGACTACACCACAGCTCACGGCAACGCTGGATCCTTAACCCACTGAGCAAGGCCAGGGATCGAACCCGAAACCTTATGGTTCCTAGTCGGATTCGTTAACCACTGAGCCACGATGGGAACTCCATAAGTGGGGAATTCCTTAAATAGAGGAAGAGGCTTTGGATGTTGAGCAGACAACGAGAATAACTGCCCACTAAGCCCTTCCTCTCCCGTACCCATCTGTGTCCCCTGAACTGTATGGATGTGAGGTATGTCTGGAAAAACAAGACTTTGAGCTTTATGAATTGTTGGGGTTTAGAGATCACTAACACCCTGGGGGCCCTTGACAAGAGCCATTGTAAGAAGGAATAATATGACACCAAAGAGAATATTTGTTACAAAAGAGGAAGGCGTCTCTCACACTATAAACCTCACTCATCCTCAAACCCCCAGGGTCTGTGATAAAGGCTTCAGAAAAACTGGGAGGCTGGTCCTCAACCTCCTCCCCAATTCTGCCCCTGCCAGCCTCCCATATACTTTTAGAGGAAGATAGTCTAGGTGGAGGACCTGGGAGAGTGGTCTCAGAAGGTAGAACCCTGCAGAGCTCAAAGAATCTTCCTACAGGGTCCCCTCTCCAGTGGAAATGAGCTGTTTCCATCTCACTTGGTAGGAACATCATTCCTTGGGGAGCACTGCCAGAGATCTGAACCAAGCCAGATCAGGGCTCCATGTGAGTTCCCTTGTGGCATAGGGGATTAAGGATCTGGCATTGTTACTACAGCAGCTTGGATTGCTGCTATGACATGGATTCGATCCCTGGCCTGGGAAATTTCATATGCCCTGGGTGCAGCCAAAAAAGGCCAGGGCCCCTCCTAGCCATCAAGGCCATTGCCTGTGGAACCATAGTTCCTCAGCCCCAGCTCAGCTAACAGCAAGAGCAGGTTCCCTGAGGTGACAGCAGCACTGCAGGCCAAGACAGGGCACAAGGGCTTGGGCCCAGCTGGCTGCTGAGGGTGGCAGCTGCAGCATGGGTGCCCAGCATACAGCACTGTCTATACCTGACCAGGAACGTGCTGATGGAGCTGTCACCAGAATTGACACATGGCACATGAGAGATTCCGTAGTCTCTTTCAGTACAGAAAATAAAATCTGCAAGATCCTAAGACCCTCTGTGACATGGCAAATATTGGGAGCAAAGAGCCCCTAATATGTGGACACTCATGCTAATCAGACCAGACTTGTCATCCCAGGCTGGTGAAGCTGGGTGTGCTGGTACCATGTTGCAATAATGAACACAATTGTCACTTCGTGTAGCGTTCTCATGTTAGCTTAATGCCAGGCAGACAAGGGCATCAGTGGAAGCAGAGGGAGCGTATCACTGGGCATCATCTCCTGGCCGCCTGGGAGCACCTTCCTGGGAGGAGAGCCTACCTGTTCAGAAGTGGTAGGCATTGTCATGCTCCTCTCGGTGGGATGGAAGAGGCACTCGTCCCCTGTGAAGACTCCTAGGCTCTTCTCCTCAGGGCTGGTGTCGCTGCCCTGCTGGGACCATGTCCTACCAAGAGACATGAGCGCAGAGGCGGTGGGAGCAGGTGCCCCTGGAAGAGGTGGGGGAAGCGGTTGCCTCATTAATAGCAGGCTGGCTAAGTTCTTCTCTTTCAAGGATGAAGCCGATGGTAATGGGGGACTGGGCCCAGGCTGAGGAACAGGTCCTACACCACCCACCAGGGAGCGGGTCTCTGAGTTCTTCTTGCTGAGCCTGTGGGGCTGTAATGAACCTGGCCTGGCTGGCACAGCAGCCAAGGCCTTTGGTGTCGGTGTTCAAGGCATGAATGGCCCAATGATCAGCCACCACCCAGATGCTGCCACTGTGTGTGACAATGTGCCCCCCACCCACTGGAGACCCTGAGCTTCCCCAGCACCTTCTGCGGGTGCCTGGCCTCAGAGGCACCATCTTCAGCCTCTGGTGCCATCGCTGCTCCTTCTATCAAAGGGGAGGTGCCAGGGCCCACTATGCCCAGTGGGCCCCAGAGGTGGAGCCCAAGAAGTTCAGGGCAGAGGTCGTGCTGCAGGACAGGGCTTCTGGGCTCAGAGCTGTCCATTGAGGATGCCCACAGGTGGGCGGACTAAAGTGTCCTGAGAGCCACAATTTGATTTCCTATCCCATGAACCCCATTCTTGTTCCTGGGGCTGTTTAGCTCCTGGGATAGTTTCGGGACCTGTCTGTCAGTCTCTATCTCACTGTTCAAAGGTGTTTTCCTGGCCTCTTTGGCGGCTTAGGGGCCCTAGAGGGTGGGCTGATATGGAGGAGGTGGGCCGGGGGAGTGGGAACCTGGATAGTCTTCCCGGTTGTTGCTGGCAAGATTGTGACAGTGATATTTAGGAAGGAGGGTGTGTGAGGGGCCATCTCTGCACAGGATCGTCATTGACAGCGTGCTTGTGTGTCTGCATTTCTCTGAAACACTGCTAACAGGTCAAAACCAAAAACTGACTTCCAGGAGGCAGAGGCTGGGTGGGCGGGGGGGAATTCTTTTTTTTTTTTTTTTTGTCTTTTCTAGGGCCGTGCCGCAGCCTGTGGAGGTTCCCAGGCTAGGGGTCCAATTGGAGCTGTGGCCACTGGCCCACGCCAGAGCCACAGCAACGAGGGATCCGAGCCACGTCTGCGACCTACAGCACAGCTCACGGCAACGCCGGATCCTTAACCCACTGAGCAAGGCCAGGGATTGAACCCACAACCTCATGGTTCCTAGTCAGGTTTGTTCACCATTGCGCCAGGAAGGGAACTCCAGGAATTCTCTGTAATGACCTGAAAAGGGTCTGGATAGAGAAACATGTCTGGGCACAGGGCTACTAGAAGGCTTCTTCTTTCATTGAAGCATAACAAAAATACTGAAACGTGCGTAAAGTACAAGTGTGCAGCTCCGTAGCTTTTCCGCAAATCACTCGTGTAACTAGCATCCAATCAAGAAACAGAAAACTACCAGAATCCCAGAAGCCCCTCCTAGTCTCCCAGTTACTCTCCCTCACACTAACCACTACTCTGACTTCTAACACCTTAGGGCTAGTTTTTCCAGTAGAATCATATTCATATTAAAGTTTTTAATATTCACTTAAGGCCTTTAAAGGACAGAACTATCTAATAACCAATATTGGGAGTTTTGCTTTGGGACGAGATAATCCCTGATCATCATTATCCTCATACATGTAACAAAGCCTGCTGCACAGATAAAGGCCTTTTGTAAGTGTTACTTTGCTCTGCAAAGGGTAGAGGTGGATCCATGGTAGGGGGCTAAGCCTTCCCTCTGGGTCAGTGCAAAAACAGATCCAAGGCGCTGCTGCGGGGTATACTTACAGCAGGTTCAGACTCTCAAAGGCTGGTGAGGGGGCAATCACAGCCCTGGGGCTCAGGAACCTTGGACAGAATGTGGGACCTCCCCCAGTGTGTGGGATGGGCACTGAGTCAAGGTCACCTACATTTCAAAAGCAAGAGTGATGCTCCACTAGCATCACAGACTAGATAAGCATGACATTTCATTAGAGACTAGACACAAAGAACCGGCATAAGCATCCCTCTTTGACACTAACTGGCTGGTTTCTTTCCTGGTGAGTTACACCTGCATGAATCGGGTTACACGGCTGAAGCAAACCAAGCACATTCAAATGCAGAGAAAGAAGTGGGGGCGAAACTCCAGCCACAGGCATGGAAAGGGACCAGAGAAAAGCCCCTGCTGGTAGAGAGGTCGCCATCCCACCACTGCCCAGAAATGTTGACACTGGAGGCAGGAGTGCTGCAGGAGGCATGGAGAAGGCCTCCGGGGCCAGTCTCGGGCAGGGGATGGACCAAATCATAAAGGAAAAGTGACAAGTGATGCTTTTTTTTACCACTCCCACCTCCCCCCACCCCCAACAGCAATAGTTGAAACAAGAACAGCGCCCAGCTCAGCCTTCCAAGGGAAAAGGCAGGACCACCCTTCCTACAGGGACTGCAGATGACATCAAGGTAGTTCTCAACCTGATGCAAATTACAACCACAGGGCAGGGGGTGGGGCAAGTTTACCTTTCACTTTTTAAAAAACAGTGGTAAAAAATACGTAATATAAAATTTGTCATTTTAACTTTTTTTTTTTTTTAAGCTTTTTAGGGCTGCACTTGCGGCATATGGAAGTTCCCAGGCTAGGGGTTGAATCCAAGCTACAGCTGCTACAGCTGCAAGCCTATGCCACAACCACAGCAACACCAGATCTGAGCCGCAACTCCAACCTACACCACAGCTCACGGCAACACCAGATCCTTAACCCACTGAGCTAGGATAGGGATCGAACCCACAACCTCATGGTTCCTAGTCAGAATCATTTCCGCTGCACCGCCACAGGAACTCCTCCATTTTTTTTTTTTTTGGTCTTTTTTTGCTATTTCTTGGGCCACTCCTGCGGCATATGGAGGTTCCCAGGCTAGGGGTCTAATCGGAGCTGTAGCCGCCAGCCTACAGCAGAGCCACAGCAACTCAGGATCCGAACTGCGTCTGCAACCTACACCACAGCTCACGGCAATGCCAGATCATTAACCCACTGAGCAAGGCCAGGGATCGAACCCGCAACCTCACGGTTCCTAGTCGGATTCGTTAACCACTGCGCAACGACGAGAACTCCCAAACTCCTCCATTTTTAACAATTTTTAGGTTTATAGCTCAGTGCCTTTAAGTACATTCACACTGTTGTGTAACCATCACCACTGCCCATCTCAAAATTATTTCTGATTCCCAAACGGAGACTCTGTCCCCATTAAACACTAACTCCACACTCCTGCCCCCAGCTCCTGGCAGCCACCATTCTACCTCCTACCTCCATAAATGTGACGACACTAGATACCTCAAATAAGTGGACTCGTACAGTATTTGTCCTTTTGTGTCTTCAGAGGAAATTTAAAAAACACAAATACCCAGGCCTAACAACCCCTGATCCATTCAATCAGAACCTGATGAGGGGCGGGGGCAGGAACCCCTCCCTATAGCATAGCATACATCTCAGCACCTGCTGGCTGATACCCCAAATTCCTTTAGTTGTAGGTAGAGCTATGGATTTTCCTTCTTCTACTGGAAATGAAGACCTTAAAATGATTAAGATATCACAGTGACTGAAACTTGTTTGCTGAAGATTCATCTACCAGTCAACACATGACTATTTCAGGCACCATCTCCTTCTGAGAGCCAGGAGCAGGTGATGAGGTGGGGAGAGACAGCTGCACTGGAGGCTTGTGGTCACTTTTGGTGTGGGGTGGGGATGCAGGTTAGTCCTGTTTACCTTTAGTTACCCTGTGGACAAAATAGGAGTTGGGAGTAGAGGAATTTAGGTCTAACCCATCCGTGCACTCGCCCAGTTTACTGGAACGTGGCCGCTCTGACATATGGTTCCCATCATCTGTATTTTTGCCTGATTCTTGAATACCACCCCCCTCCTTTTTATTCAACTGCACTGACTTCATTACAAAGGAACTTCACTTACATGGGTTCTAACTGAGCCATGACCAGTGCCTTGTTCAAGAAAGAGCTCCTCCTGTTGCTGGTTTCTGCAGAACTAGAAACACATAGAAAACCATCAGCTAGGTTAGAGAGACAGAGAGGGATACAAACACAGACAAAATACCAGAATGAAAAGAAAGATTCACACCAAGCTCCCAAGACTGGTTCTCCCTACAAACTGAGAGAGGTGTGGGAAGGGGATTGGAAGGATTTGAATGTTTGTTTATTTTTTAAAATCCTGAAGCAAACATGACAAAATGTTAACACTTACTCATTCTGTGTTGGCATTTGCCAAATGACTCTTTTTACTTGTCTTTGTGCCTTTTGATGTCTTTTAACATTGTCAGGATTGCATATATAGCTTTATAAATAATTGCACACAGAAATCTACATACATAAAGAAATATTTTGATGACTAGAGATCTTTCAAAGTTTTTCCTGTGAATAATTTTACCATAAAATTCAGTTAATAAAGTCTCAGAATTGGAGTTCACATCGTGGCGCAGCAGAAACAAATCCAACTAGAAACCATGAGGTTGTGGGTTCGATCCCTGGCTTTGTTCAGTGGGTTAAGGATCCGGCGTTGCTGTGGCTGTGGTGTAGGCTGGTGTAGGCCAGCAGCTGTAGATCTGATTAGACCCCTAGCCTGGGAACCTCCATATGCCACAGGTGCGGCCCTATAAAGACAAAAAAGACAAAATTAATTAATTAAGTCTCAGAATAGTTGAAAAATGCAAAAAGATAGACACAAATTAACATTTCCCATAAAACTACCGTTCAGAGTTTGCCACTTTTTTTTTTTTTTTTTAAGGACCATACCCTCAGCATATGGAAGTTCCCAAGCTAGGGGTTGAATTGGAGCTGTAGCCACCGGCCTACACCACAGCAATGTGGGATCCAAGCCGCATCTGTGACCTACACCACAGCTCACGGCGACCAGTGAGATCCTTAACCCAGTGAGCGAGACCAGGGATTGAAACTGCATCCTCATGGATACTAGTCAGATTCATTTCTGCTGAGCCACAGGAGGAACCCCCACCTATCAAGATTCTTAATGGCAAAACCCAAAATCTGATTCTACTTAGGAAGAGAATGACATTACTGGAAAGATTGGAGGTAGCCGACACTGTCGGTGGGGAGATGGGTTTACCGGGGTTTTTGATTTCATTCATCTCCTCCCCTGGTCTTTATGTGATAGAGTAGCTCAAACATTCAGTCAGATATTGAATGGCTGGGCCCTAATGCCAATTTGAGCTTGGTTGAAATGCTACTTCTTTGATGACTTAATGTGAAGGACTCACTATTACATTATCCTTTTTTTTTTTTTCTTTTGAGGGGAGAGGGATTATTATTTATCTTCCTCTACCATCTTCTGGTTCACCTGCATCTTTATTGGTTTCTTGCCTCTCTTTGTTGCAGGGCCTAGAACAGCTTCTGCCATTAGCAGGATTCATTGTTAGATGGATAAATGGGTCAAAGAGCCTTCGGTGGTCTTGTCTGCCAAGTACCTTCCTTTAGATACCATTGGAGAAGGCAAGCTGGTGGAGCACCTGTGCCATTCTGCATCCCTCTTCCCACCTCCTTGTGGAGCAGCAGGTCTACATCCCCGTGTTAATCGGAACCACTTGCCACAGCCAACACCCTATCCCTCTTTTTTGCTTGTTGTGCCTTGTGCTTTGAGGAGCCAGAAATAGCTATGTGACTGCCTCAGCTTCCAATTCAATGACATCATCAACGTGCCCCTTGAGGGGTATAGGCTTCTCTTTGGTGCTAAAACTCTGAATCTTCAGGGTCTAGCGTTGCTAGGATGGGGAAAATATTTTTTATATCCATTCCCTATGGCAGGAGCCTTAAGCTTTTTTTGGCTTCTCCTTTACCCTTCTCTACCACTTTTCTTATTTGACACTGAGGAGTGGCAGGAAACGTGTCACCCTCTGTGAGGAGAAGTCTGTATTATTAAAGCCACAGATGAGCTGCACCCCAGTCACCATGGCCACACTATACATGGGTTCACTGGGCATACACTGGAGTGGAGGGGAAAGGAGCCGAATGCCATCCGCAGAGTGGGTGGCCCTGGTCCCTTGTTACTTAAAACCTCCACCATGGGAATATTTTGCTGAGCATTCCAATGAAACCCACATAGTCTGGGCCCATTCTGAGAGTTTGAGCCATTAACACTTTCCCAAAATTCTTTCGTCATAAATCTTCTAATCTTGGTTCTTCTAGGTCATTGATCATATGACCAGATTTTAACCACTATGCAGGATTTAGTGGCACTTCAGATGTTCCAGAAAAGCAAAAAAAATATTAAAATGCCCTGTTTAGGAATTGCTGTTGTGGCTCAGTGGGTTAAAAACCCAATATAGGGTTTGTGAGGATATGGATTCAATCCCTGGCTTCACTCAGTGGGTTAAGGATCCAGCATTGCTGCAAGCTGCAGCATAGGTGGCAGATGCGGCTCAGATCCCCATGATGCTATGGCTGTGGCACCATAGGCTGGCAGCTGCAGCTCCAATTTAATGCCTAGCCTGGGAACTTTCATATGGTGCAGGTGCAGCCCTAAAAAGAAGAAAAAAAAAACACTCTGCTCAAAGTTCTACTCCCTGAAAGTGTTTATCTGCTGTTCTTCAGGACCATCTGGAGTGGGACTATAGCTATGCTCAGTGCATTGGTAGTAGAACCGTCTGAGACCAAGCTTGAATGTTTCCCCTTCATTAGGGAGTCATAGAGACCTCTATACATGGCCCTAGATGTTGGCTGAGGGAGAAGGAGGAGGAGGAAGCACACTGGGAATATTAGCAACACATGCACATCACTTATTTGTGCTTTCAGGTCATGCTCAAGCCTGGCCTCATTATGCCCTGTTTGATGATGGAGCACTGTTAGGTATGACCGATTTTAGACTCAGAAAATACCCAGATCACATGGTTACCTGGTGTCCAATGTGGAAAGTGTTCAGTCTCCAGAAGAACCTACTAGCAAGCTAAGAGCAGCTTCTCATAATAAGGATGGATGGTCACTTGCCAACACGGTCATGATTTTGCTCCAAAATTATGGAGCCTTCACTCTGATTCTCTTATCTGGACTTGACACAGCCTCTGTGAAATTTACTACCTCTGGATCCACTAAGCAATAATCAAGCTGCTTGCACTGCAACCTGTGCCAGTTGGAAGGTCTTCTCTTATGCTGGCTTCCACCTAAAAATAAACATAGACGGACACACTACCCAACAATAACAGAATATGCATTCTTCTCAAGGGCACATGGAATATTCTCCAGGACAACCCACATGTTAGGTCAAAGTTCAACTCTCAAAACATTTTAAAAGATAGAAACCAGGGAGTTCCCTGGTAGCCTAGAGATTAAGGATTTGACATTGTCACTGCTGTTTCTCTTACTTTACAGCTGTGGCAGTTTGATCCCTGGCTGAGGAACTTATGCATGTCATGGGTATGGCCAAAAAAAGATAGACATTTTACCAAGAGAAGGGTAAAGGAGAAGCCAATCACATTGTATTTTCTCCAATCACAATGGATGAAGTTAGAGGTCAATTACAGAAGGAAAATGGGAAAATCCACAAATTTGTGAAAATGAGCACACTTTTAAACAACCAGTGGGTCAGTATATTAGTCTGCTTGGGCCGCAATTACAAAATACCATAGACTGAGGAGTTTGAACAGCAGATACTTATTTATTTATTTATTTATTTTTGTCTTTTTGCCATTTCTTGGGCCGCTTTCTTGGTATATGGAGGTTCCCAGGCTAGGGGTCTAATTGGAGCTGTGGCCACCGGCCTACACCAGAGCCACAGACAGCAACGCAGGATCTGAGCCACGTCTGCAACCTACACCACAGCTCACAGCAACGCTGGATCCTTAACCCACTAAGCAAAACCAGGGATCGAACCCGCAACCTCCTGGTTCCTAGTCGGATTCGTTAATCACTGCGCCACGACAGGAACTCCTTAAACAGCAGATACTTATTTCTCCAGTTCTGAAGCCTGGAAAGTTCAAGATCAAGGTGCCAGGTGATTCTGTTCCTGGTAAAAACACACTTCCTGGTTTGGAGATGACCACCTTCTCCGCTGTGCCCTCATATGGCAGAGAGCGTGGTTTCTGGCCTCTCCCTCTCCTTAGTAGGACAGTAACTCCAACATAGGGGCTCCACCCACATGACCTCATCTGAACCTAATTGCCTCCCAAAGGCGTCACCTCTAGGTACCATCACATTAGAGGATTAGTGCTTCCACATATGAATTTTAAGAGGACACAAACATTTGGTCCATAACATTCTGCCCCTGGCCTCCCTAAAATCATAAATATATGCAAAAATATTCATCCCATCCCAGCAGTCCCTAAAATTTCAACTCATACCAACATCAACTGTAAAATCAAAAGCCTAAAGTCTCATCTAAATAGTATCTAAACCAGGTTTGAGTGAGACTCAAGGTATGATTCATCCTGAGACAAATCTCTTCTCCAGCTGCGAACCTACAAAACCAGAAAAGTTCTGTGCTTCCAAATATAGCCATGGGACAGGCTCCCCAAAGGGAGAAAGCAGCAGGAAAGGGTTACAGTCCCAAGGAAGTACGAAACCTAGCAAGGCAAATATCATCACATCTTAAGGCTGAAGAATAATTCTCTCTGATTGGATGCTTTGCTCTCTAGGCCCACTGGAATGATGGTCTTGCCTTCAGAATCCACTGGATCGGCAACCCCATCCCTATGGTTCTGTTTGGCAGGTTACCACCCCCCAGGTCTAGGCAGCCACACCCCCAAGGCTCTAGGTGGTCACTGTCTGGCCTGCTAAAACGGAAGTGATGTCTTTTTGAAGCCAAGGAAGCTGCCTTGATGATATCAGAACTGCTTCAGGATCATTCTTCCCTTGTCTTGAAGAATTGCACCTGTTCACAGCCAAACAGCTTTCTGGTCCAGTCCTGCCCATAAGATCTAGAAGTCCAATAGCCTTCCCTCGTTTGATCTCAGCTCCATCCCCTTCACCTGAAACTGGCAGTGTCTCTCATGGGATGGCTCATTTGGTGTGTAGCCTATTCTCATGTGAATCACCCTATGAAAGGGTTTGGGGGAGGCCACACCTTAGTGTTCTCTTCAGGACAACTTTCTCAT
Organism: Phacochoerus africanus; assembly: GCF_016906955.1. Taxonomy (NCBI): domain Eukaryota; kingdom Metazoa; phylum Chordata; class Mammalia; order Artiodactyla; family Suidae; genus Phacochoerus; species Phacochoerus africanus. Next base: position 202,750,716 of record NC_062544.1, on the reverse strand, counting down.
TTTTTGCAACATGGACAGGCTGAGAATTTGCAAATCCTTAAGTTTGGGATCTTTTTTTGCTTAACAAGTGCTTCTTCAATGCATTCCTCTCTTCTCACATTTTGCTATTAACAAGCAGGAGGCACCAAGCCTCTCCTTCGACATTTTAGAAATCTCCTCAGCTAAATAGTGCAGTTTCATCTTGCACAAGTTCTTACCTTCTACAAAACACTAGAACATGAACATAATTCAGCCTATTTCTTTGCCACTTTATAAGCGTCACCTTTGCTCCACGGTCTGGTAACATGTTCCAAGTTCCCATCTGAGACCTCACCAGAATGGGCTGTAAGTCCATATGTCTACCAACATTCTGTTCATGACTATGTACACACCCTCTAAGAAGATGGAGGCTTTCTCTAAAGCTTTCTGTTCTTCCTTCCAGGTCCTCAGCTGAATGACCACCTATCCCTTCAAGGCAATCTTGACTTTTCTAGCATGCACCTCCAAACTCTCCCAGCCTCTACCCATGACGCAGTTCCAAAGCTGCTTCCACATGTTTTAGGTATTTGTTACAGCAGCATCCCACCCCACAGTACCAAGCTCTGTCTTAGCTCAGTCTGCTCTAAGCAAATATCATAGCCTGGGGGCTTAACCAACAAATATTCACTTCTCACAGTTTTATAGGCTGGATGTCTGAGAGCAGAGTGCCAAGATGATTGGGTTCTGGTGAGAGCCTTCTTCCTGACTTACAGACAGCGCCTTCCGACTGTGTGCTCCCAGGGCCTTTCCTCCATTCAGCACATGGAGAGTAACACCAGACAGAAGATAGGGAAGGACATAGAGGACTTGACAAAACACAATCAACCAACTAGATCAAACCAACATATATGAACACTCCACCCAACTACCCCAGATTCACACTCTTCTGAGAGATCTTTGTTTCTCCTCCTCTTTTTATAAGGGCACTAATCTCATCACGAGGTCCCACCCTTATGACTTCATCTAAACCTAGTCATCTCCCAAAGGTGCCATCTCTAAACAGCATCACATTGTGGGTTAGAGCATCAGCATATGAACCTTGGGGGGATTCCATAACAAGAATCATGTTGATTTGGTTATTATTCATTTGCTTGCCAGTGAAATTCATTATCTTGAATTGTGTAGTTTTACTAAATATTTATAGTTTTCCTTAGATAAATAGCTATTTTATGTCCTTTGCCCATTTTCCCACCAAAGTGTTCATTTTTAACTTTTTGATTTGTAGGAGCTCTTTATATTGTAAGAAGACTAACACTGTTACATATAGAGTAAAATGTTTTACATATAGAGTAAAATTGTTTTTTTCTCCTGAAATTTGTCTTTTAACAGTAATTTCAATATGTAAATAAATTTTTGCTTCTAATGTCTAATTTCTATTAATAAAAACTTTACATTTTTAAAATGTCATTACTTTTTGACTTTTTTCTTTATGCTTCCTGCTTTGGTACCATTCATAGAAATATCCGAATAATTTCAGCATCATAGAATTTGGCAAGGAATATTAATCATAACAATAGTAAAATTACTAATAATCACTATCATTTTTTAGTATTGATAAATACTAATAATGTGAGTCATGAATTTTTAGGTTTCCCAATACATATAAAAGTTATGTTTATACTACATTGTAGTCTATTAGTGTTCAATAGCATTATCTCTAAAAAATATATATACATTCCCTAATTAAAAAATACTTCAGGAATTCCCAAGTGGCCTAGTGGGTAAGGTTTCTGCATTGTCACTGCTGTGGCTCAGGTTGCTGCTGTGGCTCGGTTTGATCCCTGGAATGGGAGCTTCCACATGCTGCAGGCACAGCCAAAAAAAACCCCAGTGACTTTACTGCAAAAGAACACCAAAACAATTACAATAGTAACACCAAAGATCAATGATCACAGATCACCATAACAGATATAATAATAAAAAAGTTGGAAATACTGTGAAAATTACCAAAATGTAACACAGAGGCATGACTCGAGCAAGTGCTGTTGGAAAAATGGCACCAATAGACTTGCTCAACGCAGGGTTGCCATAAATATTTAATTTGGGAGTTCCTGTTGTGGCTCAGTGGGTTAAGAACCCTACGTAGTGTCGAACCCCATAGGACATGGGTTCAATCTTTGGCCTTGTTCAGTGGGTTAAGGATCTGATGTAGTTTGCAGATCTGGCTTGGATACCAAGTTGCTGTGGCTGTGGTGTAAGCCAGCAGCTGCAGTTCCATTTCAGCTCCTAGCCCAGGAATTTCCATAGGTCACAGGTGTGGCTATTTAAAAAAAAAAAAATCTTTAATTTTTTTTTAAAAACACAATATCTGCAAAGCTCGATAAAGCAAAAAGCAGTAAAACAGGGCACGTCCATATTTAATTTTAACAACAAACCTATGAGATGATTATTATTCCCATTCTACAGATCAGGAAACTGAGGCTCAGGAAGACAAAGTAACATGTTCACCATCACGTGACTGGCAAGTGTTGGAGCGGAGATTCAGCTCCTGTGCAGTGTTACAAACTCAGGACTTTGCAGACAAATGAGTAGACCTGGTCCCATCCTGGCTCCGCTGGGCTGGCTGCTGGAAGGGACATCATGCATGTCCCATCCCCACTCTGAGTTTCATTAAGGCTCACTCGTCACCTGTAAAATTTGTTTAGCAATAACGCCCTCAAGAGTTATCCAGGGCTTTAAATGAGAAAAAAAAAAAAATTGTGTAACTCACCTGGCCAGGAACAAGTCAGTAGAAGAGAGTCAGCCACCACCCCTCTTTGCTGGAGCACCTAACTCTCTCCTTCCCCTCTCCTTGTGGAGGGCTGGGGCAAAGGCCATCAAAGCACAGGGTCCAGCACTGAGGGACAAAGGCTGAAATCCCAGGCCTAGCATCTGGGGAAGGAACAGAGTGAGATGCCCTTACACCATCACATCTCCGAAAGAGATCCCACCCAGGAGTGACTCAGATGCTTCCGGCACCTTCCCCTGTGTGGGAGGCAGGGCAGGGCTGGATCAGGAAGATCTCTCCTTGGCTCAGAAGCAGCCACTCTGGCTTGTGAGGAGCACCCTGTGAGGTTGCCGTTCATCCCCAGCTGTTGCCCTGGTGGCCCCTCCACACACACGGAGACCATGGGAACCCTTGTAGGGCACCTGATAGCAGGAATGTTCTTCCTCCTCTTTTCACTCTACTACTCCGTGCTGGTGTCCTTGGCCCTGCTGCGAGGACAGAGGTTCCTCATACCCCCTCTGCCCCCAAGGGAGAAGCGAGGGCACAGGTGGTGGCAGCGGGTCCCCAAGGACGGAGTGATGAAGGTGGTCTTCCCTCTACTTGGCATCTTGCCTGAGTTCTTCTACCCACCAGGAGTGAACCGGCTGACGATGGTGGACTGGGAGGACCCGAGGCGGCCGTTCGTGTTCAAGGACAACTGGCAGCACGTCACCATGTATGCGTTCTTCCTGCTCAGTGGCGTGGTGGACATCGTAAGCCAGGCGTGTCAGGCGCGGCAAAATGTGAAGCTGGAGCGCGCGGCCGAGGCCCTGGCCTTCTACATGCTGGCGCTGCTGATGGCGATGCACGGCGAGAACAAGAGCACCCTGGAGATCCGCGTGCACATCCTGCTCATGGTGCCAGCCTTCCTGGTCGGCCTGGTGCTCACCATCGAGGTCTGGGTCCCCGACCAGCCCTCGCTGTGGGTGCTCAAGACCTGGATGGGGCTGGTGCTCAGCAACTGGATGCTGCAACTTTGCGTGCTGATGTACGCGCCTCCCTCCGGGCAGCCCTGGCGCGGGGAAAACCCCGAGGACCTCTCCTTCCTCATCATCTTCTTCTGCTGGCACCTGCCCTTAGGAGCTGCCCTGCTGGCTGCAGTCTATGGCCTCTGCAGCCTCTGGCACCATTGCTTCTCCTCCCGGAGGGAGACCCTGGGTGCCAAGTACCAGCCCTGCCCCACAGGTGAGGGCAAGGAAGAGTGTGAGAAGCTCAGGACAGGGGCCCAGCTGCAGGATGGGGGTGTCTAGGTACAGAATCTGTCTTTGCGCCGCACCTTTTGCAAGCAGAGTGTTGAGAATCGGTGCGCGCAGTGCAGAAATGACCCGGGGTCTACGAGGTGGCTTTCCATCAGTGGAGTCCCCATCCTTGTTCCTGAATGATCCTTCCAGCTCCTAGGCTTACCTTTAGCTAGCACTCTGTTCCCCCAGGCCTGTCTCTTTCCAGTCTCACTATTCAGTATTGTTCCTAAGCAGGGATTTACATGAAGTGAGAACAGGCATAGCGCTTTTCTCTGACAGCTTTTGGGATCCGAGAGGAGAAGATGAAATGAGGAACAGAGGGAGATGGAGGATCTCTGGGCACCTAGCAGGGCTCTGGTCTGTCTGAAGCAGGGCTGGCTTCACGCGCACACATGTGTGTGCCTGCAGCTGAAGCGGTGAAATGGGGTGGGGGGGAGTCTGTTTTCACATGGTGTTAAAGGCTTCTGCACTCTTCGTGTCTCTCTGTTCTTTATTCACACTAAGTGTGGCAGGAAGAAGAGCTTGTTCTGATGCTCCTGTTTCCTAATCTGAACTGGATGAGTCTAGTCCTGAGGGAGTAAGGGATGAGGGGGAAAGGGGTGGCATCAGTGTAGCAGGGCTCAAGTCTGGAGAGAAAGGAGGCAAGGGAGGAATTCCCAAAGGTGTGTATAAGAAATGAGGATTAGCAGCTGCTCGGGTCACTGCTGTGGCAGAGGTTCAATCCTTGGCCCAGGAACTTGCACATGCCACAGGTGCAGGGTGGGGGGGGGGGGGAGAAAAGAGGATTATGTAGAGTCTCCTTATGTAGAGTCTTTCAGTAAAGTCTGTGATACATGTGTATATGTCTTGTCTGAGTGATTTTGGGGCAAGATCAAAGAAAAAGGCCCAGATTTCAGTTGATGGGAGCAGAAGGGGGAGAACTGTCATGAAACAAGGGGTGCACATGACCTCCGTGGTTCTGAAGATGCAGGAACTCAGAGCTGAGAAGAAACCTGAGAACTTGCAGACCTTTCCAGCCCATCCCCGAGTTTCTCCCAGAATGAGGAGAGGGGGTGCTAATAAATTCACATACTTAGTGAAATATATGAAAGCAAACAATGTAAAAGTGCTTCTCCCTGGGTACAATTAGAAAACTTCTCCTGATAGCATGTGTCTGCTTATGTGAGATGATACATCCAGCATGTGGAAGTCTGCAGAGGCAGGAAGAAGGGAGAAGATGCTGGCCAGAGATGTGGAGAAAGGACCATAAAGAAAAATGTCCCCGCATGAGGCAGTTGCAAATATGTCGCCTCCCACGCAGTCAGAGATGCTATCAGGGATGGGAAAGCTAGAGAGGGATTTGCATTTGCAGATGGAGGACAAGACAGGCTGCACATCTTCCTCTGAAGTAGCAATGGATACTCCCTAAAGAAGCTGGGGGCAAGAGTGTGGAAATAAACCCTGGAAACCATGAGACAGGGGTTATGGCCAAGAAGGGGAGTAAGGGGAGCAAGGGGAGGGATGGAAGGGGGGCAAAGGGTCTGGCAACTCACAGGGGCAGGGCTTGGAGAGGAGGAGCACTCTGGGTCTAAAGAAATGTCTTTCTCCAGCAGCTGACAACAGGCCAGCCCATCTTCCCTCCCATGCAAAGCAGCAAGCAACCTAAGGAGAGGCGGGCACCTTTCCTTCTGCCCCAACCCTCAAAAGCCCAGAAGCAAAGCCAGGTTTACCCCGAAACTAGTAAACCTTAAGCTTCAGAGCCCCTCCCTTGATAGCTCCCACCCAAAACCCTGGGAGAGGCCAGAGCAAAGGATTCCTTTAATCACTTATCACTGAAAAAAATCACAAAAGCTAGATATTTCTGTATTCTTATTTTTTTCCATAAAACTTGGCTGTGCCCCTCCCTAAAGGCTTCACACAGATTTCCTTTCAAGATGGCTTATGATAAACACATCTCTTTCCCTGTTAGTAGAACATCCTTTATTCGAGGATAATGTTAAGATGTCCTTCTTCAGCTTGGAAACAAGAAGATTTAAATGCCAGTGACATCACATAATGTCGGAGAAACACCTGCTAAAGTAGAATCCCTCAGTCAGCACATGTAAATGAGTCTTATCAGATGCCGGGTCTCACTTGATGAGGAGGAATTAGAGGTACGGGAAACTGATGGCTATGGGAGAGGTAGGAAGTTATTCACAGATGCGGGCCTGCTTTATCTTCATTTGTGCTGTGTGTGGGGATTTTGGCCCTGCACATCTGGCCTTTGCCCAGTGTATCAGTCATGGCTCTCTAGAGAATTAGCACCAACAGTATGTGGACAGATAAGAGATTTAAGGAATTGTCTCATGAGATCGTGAGGGCTGGCAAGTCCAAAATCTTCAGGGCCTGACAGCAGGCTGGAAACCCAGGGGAGAGTTGATGTTGCCAGCTTAAGTCCGAAGGCAGTCTGGAGGCAGAAGTCCTCCTTCCTCAGGGCATCTGTTTTCCTTTTAAGGCCTTAACTGCTTGGATAAAGCCCACCCATGTTATGGAGGGTAATTTGCATACTCAAAATCTACCAATTTAAATGTTAATCACCTGTAGAAAATATCTTCACACAACATCTAGACTGATGTTTGACAAAACAGCTGAGGACCATGGCCCAGCCAAGTTAACACAGAAGTTTAACCATCATACTCAGCATATCCGAGCATGGCCACTCAAACATGACTTATGTCAACTGTGTTTGTCGAGATTGTTGGAGACCTTCCAAAACAATAATAGTAACTTCATCTTTTTTTTGTCTTTTTGGGCCACACCCACAGCATAAGGAAGTTCCCAGGCTAGGGGTCGAAACGCAGTTGTAACATCACCGCCACAGCAACACCAGATTCAAACCACATCTGCAACCTTCCCCACAGCTCACAGCAATGCTAGATCCTTAACCCACTGAGCGAGGCCAGGGATTGAACCCATGTCCTCACGGACATCAGTTGTGTTTGTGAGCACTGTGACACCAATTAAATGAATTCCATCATTGTAAGTTCTGACTACAGTGTGACTATGACTCTACAACATTATACGGATTTCTTCCCATCCCTGTTTCCTCTAGCAGAATGATAGAGTGATGGGTGTACAGGAAGGTGACACTTTTTTTTTTGGCCGCACCTGTGGCATGCAGAAGTTCCAGGCCAGGCATTGAACCTGCTCCACAGCAGTGACAATGTTGCATCCTTAACCCATGGGGCCACCAGGGAACTCTGACATTTATTTTTAAATTAAAAAAAAAATGCTTAGAGGGTTTTCTTATTTTCATGTTACATATTTTAGACATCTTAGAAAATAATCCAAAAAGTGGCATAGGAGTTCCCGTCGTGGCGCAGTGGTTAATGAATCCAACTAGGAACCATGAGTTTGTGGGTTCAGTCCCTGCCCTTGCTCAGTGGGTTAACGATCCGGCGTTGCCATGAGCTGTGGTGTAGGTTGCAGACACGGCTCGGATCCTGCGTTGCTGTGGCCCTGGTGTAGGCCGGTGGCTACAGCTCCGATTCAACCCCTAGCCTGGGAACCTCCATATGCCGCGGGAGTGGCCCAAGAAATAGCAACAACAACAAAGACAAAAAAAAAAAAGTGGCATAAAGTACTTTGAAATCTACCATAATGCCTTTACCCAGAATGAATTACTGCCTGGCAGGGTTAAAAGGGCAGGAAGTTATTTCAATTGCAGGGTGGAGAGTAGAGAGTAGAGTTTACATATCAGAGAAGGGCCTTTCTTGATTACAGTGCCTGATATGCCTGATGACTAAGGCATGAATGACAGAAAAGGGTTGGTGGTGAAGGTCACTGAAGACAAGGAAACCCAGAACTGGGTGTCTAGCACTGTGGGATGGAACTGAGCAAGGAGACTGACAACCTTGGGCTGGAGAAGAACCCCAGAGCCTCCGTCCTCAGTGATTTGGAAGGTGGGGGAGTGGGGCAAAGGCACCAAGAAGGGTCAGAAGACAGAAAATATGAATAGCATGGGCTGCCAAGGAGGAAGTGATCAGGGTCAAGCAGAAATGGTATTAGCTACCCCACAGAGATGTTATGAGACAAAATGAGGCTCTGCATATGCACCACTGAATGCAGAATATGCTTACATTACATGCTCAACACATATTAATTTGAGAGGGGGAATATGCATGTGGGCAATGAATAGACCATATATAGAAATAAACCTCTGGGAGTTCCCGTTGTGGCACAGTGGTTAACGAATCTGACTAGGAACCATGAGGTTGCAGGTTTGATCCCTGGCCTTGCTCAGTGGGTTAAGGATCCGGCGTTGCCCTGAGCTGTGGTGTAGGTCACAGGCATGGCTCGGATCCCACGTTGCTGTGGCTCTGGCGTAGGCCAGCAGCAACAGCTCCAATTAGACCCCTAGCCTGGGAACCTCCATATGCATGGGAGTGGCCCTGGAAAAGACAAAAAAAAAAAAGAAAGAAAAGAAAAGAAAAATAAACCTCTGATTCACAATCTGCAGCAACCAGTCCAGGAAGCCAGCCTGCCATCTATAAGTTGGATTTGTAGATAGGAGTCAATTAACTATTGCTCACTATTAATCAGTCCAGGTAGCCAAACAATATCCCTTTCAAAAACTGAACACAAATGAGCAGGATTTCATTAATAACTAAAAAGTTCCCTAATTTTTGCCCTGCTTCCAACTTAGGACCAACCAGAGAAAGACAAATATGCACCCCCAAACAATCACACAGGATACCCCACTTCTAGTTAGCCAATCTACAACCTCCCCATGCCAACAGTTCCAATCAAGACGTACCTGAAGCCAGAGTTCCCATCCTGGCTCATTGGTTAATGAACTTGACTAGCATCTATGAGGACTCGGGTTCGATCCCTGGCCTTGCTCAGTGGGATAAGGATCCGGTGTTGCCGTGAGCCGTGATGTAGGTCACAGACATGGCTCGGATCCTGAGTTGCTATGGCTCTGGCCTAGGGCTGCCACTACGGCTCTGATTTGACCCCTAGCCTGGGAACCTCCATATGCAGTGGGTACGGCCCTAAAAAGCAAAAAACAAACCAAAAAACCATACCTGAAACCTTCTCTTTTTTCCTCACTATGAAACTTTTCCAGGCCTCTGCCTGCCTTTGAGTCCTTGACAAAAAGCAAATAATGACGGCTGACTTCCTTGCTGTAGCAAGCCCTGAATATAAAGCCTTTGTTTGTTCTCCTTTGATGGAACTTCATCTATTTTCACATGTTCGAGTCTTTATTCATTCAAGAAATTACTCAATATTTATTGAGCATATACTATATGCCAGACTCCATGCTAGGACCTGAGAATAATGAAGGGACAGAGATGCCAGGGTCCCTGCCTTCAAGCTGATTATGGTTGTGGGAGACGAAAGGAAATAAACAGCAAGGTAAGGATAGTCTGAAAAGGATATAAGGAAGGGCAGTTTGGCAGACTTGGGGATCAGGGAAACCTTCCTAGAAAAGTGATATCCTGGAGTTCCTCTGTGGATCAGCCGGTTAAGGACCTGGTATTGTTGCTGCCGCTCAGGTTGCTGCTGTAGCTCGGGTTTGATCCCCAGCCCAGGAACTTCTACATGCCACAAGTGCAGCCAAAAAGAAAAAAAAAAAAAGAAAAGTAATATCCCCACAGGGGCCTGAAAGATGAGTATGGCCAGAGAAGAGCAGTGAGGGACACAGGAGAGAGGGAAAGGACCATGAGAAAGTCCCCAGGTCACTCACAAAGGAAGTAAACAAAAGACAGAGGATTGGACCTCGGTGTTAGAGCCTGGAGCCATGAAGGTGGAAAGGCAGACAGGGGTCAGAATCCTTCTAGGACACATGAAGCCATTTGCATTTATCCTAAAGCTGACAGTAGTGATCAAATTTCCATTGGCACATCACTCAGGCTCCATATGGAGTGAGGCCTGGAGGAGGGCACCCTTGGGAGCAGGGAGAGCAGTTAGGAGACTAACAAGCGATGGTGGCTGGATGAGAAGACATGTGCTTGGGTTGGGAGCTGACTCAGATGTTTCCAACTGGAGCATCATGGCTGGAGGTGGGGGGACGGCGGGATAGGGGGTGACGAGCCCAAGCTTACAGCTGAGGAAGAAAATATCACCAAGAAAATGAAATCCATTTTTCCCAGTAGAGGCTGGAGAAGAAGAGATGCATTCTGGATGGAGACATGAGTTTAAGGTGTTGTCCTAGAAGCAGGTGGATGTACATGTCTGGAGCTCAAGAGAAAGGGATGGGTAGAGAGGACGACTGAAGAGTCATAAACAGTCACTCAAGCCATTTATGGGCATGGATGAGGTCACCCAGGGAGAGGGTATGGGAAAGAGGGCTTAGAACAGGACTCTGGGAGACACCACATCTAACCGGGAAAAAGAAGAGAGGCAGACCAAGAAAGAGTAGCCAGGGAGGTGGGAGGAAAACCAGGACCTTGCAATAGCACAGAAACCAAATACTGAAACTGCTTTAAGAAAGGGTGTAGCTAACAAAGCCTCTTTCTTATTCACAGTTCTTCCCTCCCAGAGAAGGATGGCCCCAGGACATTGGGAGGGAACTTACTCTACTAGTTACTAGTGGAACTGGTCATGCATTGCCCCACACCGTTGCCTAAGCTGCACCAACAAAGAGCTGGTGTGGGTACCTGTCATGAAGTAAAACTGGATGATGAAAGACGGGGAAGAAATGCACAAGCCTAGAACAAGGACGTCCCCCTAGGTCATGCCCCGCTAGGATTGTCCCAGTATCTTCATAAGGTGGGCTGGACGTTAATTCCAGGACCACAGTGAGCTAGTTTGATGGTTGGACAGTATACAGTTAATTGTTTAGTTCATTAGCCCTAGTTATTGAGTGCCTACCATCAGAATTTCCTCTCTCCTCACTAGCTTGCGAAGGACCACAAGAAGGACCACAGGAAGGATAATCATCCCTATTTCAAGTCCTCCAACCCCTATGCCCTCATTGATGTATCCCTCTGAGTCCCCACAAGCCTGTTTCTGTCCCTACACCACAGCCACAGGCATCTGAGCAGCATCTGCGAACTACACTACAGCTCACTGCACGGCTGGATCCTTAACCCACTGAGCAAGGCCAGGGATCCAACCTGTGTCCTCATGGATGCCAGGCAGAGTTTCTGCTGAGCCACGTCCAGGAACTCCACCTTCCCCCTTTCTAACTGCCAATTGTGTCCCTGGTAATAAGGATTCTTTCTTCTCTAATCCGCAATTCTTTAATGACACTAAGCTGAGTCTCAGGCTCAATGCGGCCCCTCCCTTACACCCCCTCTTCTCACCCCCTCCCCATTCACCTGGAAAAATGTTCTTTGGGCCTGCTCTCATCTGCCCATCGTCACCATCATGAAAATAGCATCTTGCGCTGCCCCCTCCCAACCCCCATCTCCAGAGATACAGTTCCCAATAACCAGCCTCCGGGTAACAGCATCCTCAAGGCCTAGCATTAACCCATCCAGGTGTCCTGGGACAGGATCTAGGAGCTTGGGGACTGGGAAACAGGGGTGGGAGAGACACTTGACTTTCATTTATTTTGTACTTTTTAAAAAAAAACTGCTGCACCTTTGGCACAGGGAAATTCCCCAGCTAGGGGTCTAATCAGAGCTGCAGCGGCAGGCCTTTACCACAGCCATGGCAACATCGGATCCCACCGGCATCTGCAACCTACCCACACCTTGCGGGAAAGTCAGGATCCTTAACCCACCAAGCGATGCCAAGGATCCAGCCCGCCTTCTCACGGACACTATCTCGGGTTCTTAACCCGCTGAGCCACAAAAGGAACTTCTATTTGTTCTTCTAATTGTCGTGCATGTACAAAATGAAGAATATGGGTAATGAGTCAATTTTTTTTTCAATGAAATCAAAATGAAAACTTTATTAAGGGCACAGAACTATCTAGCACACTGTGAGGAATGCGCAGAGCCCATTTCTGCCAGATGCCTACGGGGCACTTCACACTCTTTATGGGTGCCAGGGCCCCACACCTCTGCGTGCGTTGGTCTCGCGTCCTTGGGCCTGGGGCGGAGCAAGAGCTCAGTCCGGAGCCCACATCTGCCCAGGCAAGGAACTGCGCAGGCGTGGCTGTGCCCAGTGCGATTGCCCCAGCCGCCCCCTCAGAGACAGGCGCGCCTACCCAGCAGTCCTCCCTAGAGGTCCTGTCCCGCGGCCGGCTCGGGAGAGAGCCCAGATTTGATGGTGGTGTTTCTGCACCTCCTGGGTCGCTTGTATCCTCAGCGCCTGGCGGGAGATTCGAGATTCCAGAGGGCGAAGTAGTGTCCGCGTTCCTCTCGTGCGCCCAATGGGAGACCAAGTGTAGCTGTGCGCTCTTCACCTGTGTCAGGGAAGGCTGGCCCTGGGTACTGAGGGGTTACACACCTGATGAGGTGGGAGATGGATGAATCATCCCACTGATGGATGGATGGATGAATTCTTAAACTCTTTTCTGCGTGTAGTAAGTATTTAGCTCCTTCTCAGCACTTGGGAGGAATCAGCAAACTACAAATTTCCTCAGACTTTGGGATCTTGGGTAGGAGGTGGTTGGATAGAAAATAAGCAATGATCTGATTAGATCATATATTGATGCTTGGCCCTAAGTAGTTACACTACTTCCTCCTTTACACTATTCAAAGCAAACTTCCCTTGACAAACTGCTCTCTAGCATGCACCAGGAGGAGCCAGCAAGTGGCAAAAGCATGTTGATTCAGAGAGGGTGTAGGCAGGAAGAATTATGTGGTTGGGAAACAAAAAAGCCTACTTAAACTGTGACTCTTTTTTTTTTTTATCCATAAAACATCATTTTTCTTCATGATTGGGGCTTCTCAAAATTTCCTAAGTACCGCCAACCTCTTTTATAGTTGCTAATTTTTGAAAAATAAGAAAAATTGGCAGTTTCATTCCACAAGGTCATAAAAACACTTCTATCCACTTAACTTAGCAGTTTCTGGCAGGATGGGTGAAGTGCCAGATGTGGTGACAAGCAGAAGAAAAAGGGAAAATTTGAAAGGCAAATGATAGGGATACATGGATGTCCTAAATGGGAATAGGAAGGTTTAATGACTGGGCAATAGGGTCCCAAACATCCAGTTAACAGGAAGCATGAAACAATGACAAAGGGATCAAAACCAGAGCGGAGCCAGACCAAACAGTCTCCAAACAGACCCTGCCCAAGCATTTTTCTTTTTTCTTTGTTGGCTGCGCCCTTGACACACAGAAGTTCCAGGCTAGTGATCCAAACCATGTCACAGCAGTGACCAGAGCCAGAGTGGTGACAACATTGGGTCCTTAACCTGCTGAGCCACCAAGGAATTCCCCAAGCCTATTTCTTTTCTCTTTTCTTGTAATGAAAACTTGTAAGAGCCACTCTCATAGCAACTTTCAAATATACGATACAGTGTTATTAACTATAGCCCACATGCTATACATTACATCTCCAGGAACTGTTTATTTTATAGCTGGAAATTTATATACTTTTTAACCCTCTTCGCTCATTTCACCCACCCCCTCTCTGGTGACCACCAATCTGTTCTCTGTATCCATGACCCTGGTTTTTGTTATTGTTGTTTTGGCCACATCCACGACATATGGAAGTTCCCCAGACAGGGGTCAAATCTAAGTCACACCTTTGACATATGCAGCAACACCAGATGCTTAACCCACTGTGCTACAGTGGGAACTCCTATTTGTTGTTTGTTTTTAGATCCCACATTTAAATGAGATCATACACTATCTGTCTTTCTCTGTCTGACGTATTTCACTTAGCATAATGCCCTCAAGGTCCATCCATTTGTAGCAGATGGCCAGATTTCATTCTTTTTTATAGTTGAATAGTATTCCATTGTGTGTGTGTGTGTGTGTGTGTGTGTGTACACCACATTTGCCTTGTCCATTCATCTATATCTTAGGTTGCTTCCATCTTAGCTATTTAAATAATGCTGCAACAAACATGGGTGTGTAGATCTCTTTTCTAACTAGTATTTTTGTTTCCTTTGGATAAATAAGTGGAAATGGAGTTGCCAGATCATATGGTAGTTCTGTTTTTAATTTTTTGAGGAACCTCTGTATCATTTTCCATGGATGGCCGTACCAATGTAGATTCCCACCAACAGTGCACAAGGGTTCCCTTTTCTCCACGTCCTCATCAGCACTTGTTATTTGTTGTCTCTTTGGCAATAGCCCTTCTGACAGATGTGGGGTGATACCTTTGTTTTGCATTTCCCTAATAATTACTGATGAGTACCCTTCCACAGGCCTGTTGGCCATCCATATGTCTTCTTTGAAAAAAAAAGTCTATTCAGATCCCCTGCCCATTTTTTAACCCCATTTATTTACTTATTTTGCTATTGAGTTTCATGAGTTCTTTATATATATTTGTATATTAATACCTTCAGATTTATAATTTGCAAATATGTTCTCCTATTCAGTATATTGCCTTTAACCAGTCATTTATTTTTAAACTGAAAAACAGAGTAGTTTGCTCTGTATTTAGTTTCAGGACTTTTTTTCTTTTTGCAATTTGACACCACTTGCTCATTTAAGTGACATCCTGTGTGAAGCCTACATTCACGCACAAGATTTATATGCAGACAAAACAACATACCTGTAGCAGAGTTAAATTCAAAAAATTACTCTCGATGGTCCTACCAAACTCAATACTCTTTTTATAATACATACTTTATAAAGCCCCTTTACTATTTTGAACTGAAATTCATAGATAATATAATCTGCCTACATACACAATTGCAAAGACCAGATAGATAGATGATAGATAGATAGATGATAGATAGATAGATAGATAGATAGATAGATAGATAGATAGATAGATAGGTGACACATAATATCTGTCAATGCCTCCCAGCCATTCCAAGGAAGACCACAAAGGACAAACCCCAGGGAGTTCCCATTGTGGTTCAGCAAGTTAAGAACCTGACATGGTGTCCATGAGGATGCAGGTTCAATCCCTGACCTCACTCAGTGGGTAAAGGATCTGGCATTGCCTCAAGCGGCGTAGGTCACAGATGCAGCTCAGATCTGGCGTTGCTTTGGTTGTGGTGTAGGCCAGCAGGTGCAGCTCCAATTTGACTCCTAGTCTGGGAACTTCCATAGGCCGCAGGTGGGGCACTAGATAAATAAATAAATAAGTTAGTGCCACACCAGGCTCATTTGCACATGATTAGAGAATGGAGGAATGATCTTAATGGAAACAAATAATATGATAAGCAAATTATAGGTTGTCAAAGAAGGAAATATAAAGAACAATATTCTCATGACACATTGATCTTTTTTTATGAATAGTGAAGAAAAAAATCCCTTCTGTATGACATGGAGCAAAATAGTGATGACATATCTCAGACATCATATCTTTTGTCTTATTTTTTTCTTTTTTTGCCTCACCCATGGCATGCAGAAGTTCCCAGACTAGGAACTGAACCCATACCACAGGAGTGACAATGCCAAATCCTTAACCACTAGGTCCCAGGGAACTCCCATATCTCCTGTCTTGAAATTTCAATCCTCATTCAGTGCATGCAAACTAGCATTTAAAAAGACCATGAATATACAGTAACCTCCAAGATAATGCATATTTTACTATAATGGGATTCTGACCCATCCTTATTGCCAAATCGAAGTCTCAAACTGAGGCAAACTAAAAGGATAATATAATAGCACTTACCCTGCAGAGTGGGTGCTATGATGAAAGATAATGTTTGGGACATGTGTAGTCCATGGTGCACTGTCATCATTTTGGTCTTTGTGTGAGCGTACACACACACACACACACACACAGAACAGATGGAGAGAGGGGATGTGTACTTGCTTAAGTCTCCATGATTACATGGAAGGTGCTTGATTAGATGTGTGTGGTCAAGTTTGCAGGAGAATCCCAGGCAACACTGTTGCAGGCTTTTGACAGTGAAGGCAGGTGTTGGGGGGATAATGGGAGAGAGAGAGGACAGGTTGCATGTAACTGAATTAGAACTTGCTTGAATTAGAATATGTGGATAGTTGTGTGCTACATATGCCAGTACTTATAATTTTGTGCCTTTTTTTTTTTTGATAGTACTGACCTAGAAAACAGTTTCTATTAATATTTCAAAAACGCAGCCCTACATTTTACATGCTTGACTTTGCGACCACATATATTTCACTATGGCCTGGGGTTATTTCATTTCATCAGCTGGTGGAGCATAAAGGCTGGATTGGAAGAGAAAACAAGGGGTCTTAGAGAATTTAGCCTCCAAAAATGGACCACTTGAGATTTTATGAGGGTAACAGCGAAAATCCTGAAAAACAGCAAAGAATCCAAAATAAACAAAATAGTACAGTACACAGTTTCCACAAAGTATTTTTCTTTGCATTGTGCTAAACATCTGGTGCTAATTTTTTAAATGGCCTGTGTTGCCTGCAAAGTATAGCTTAGACTCAATCAGTGGCACTTACAGTGACATTAGAAAAGGGAATTATTTTTTTCTATGAAATCATGTTTAAGGGTTTGGATATATTGTCAGCACCTCTGTATCGTCAGTAATTTTGCCAATAAATTTCCACCCTGGCTTTTTTTATTCCTTAACTTCATCCATGTGAGCAGAACGCTTCCTTGTCCCCCAGAGGGCTCTCGTCCACTAGCAATGAACATTCCCCAGACGGCTCTCATTCCACGGCTGATATTCAACAGCTTTCACCATCTCTCCGATTTTTCTTAAAACAGTATCATCAGAATTCAGTGGAATAAAAACAGCATTTCAGGAGTTCCCGTCATGGCTCACCTCTGACTAGCACCCATGAGGACACAGGTTTGATCCCTGGCCTCGCTCAGTGTAAGGATCCTCTGTTGCTGTGGCTGGTCACAGCAGCAGCTACAGCTCCTATTCGACCCCTAGCCTGGGATCCTCCATATGTGGCAGGTGTGGCCCTAAAAAGACAAAGAAAAAAAATTTTCAGATGGTTTCTTTTTTTTTTTTACTGTCATCATTCTAATAACCTATCGTTCACTGGTAATTTGAGTGTTTTTCCACAATGTGTTGCTTACTCTATTCTGCAAGTCTTTGTGTTATTTCAAAAGAAAATAGCAAAAACGTTATCTTCTATTCAAAAATGTTTTTAGAAAAAATAAAAATCATAAAATAAATAAAAGAAAAACAAAAAAATCAAATAACAAAAGTGTTTTTAACAATCTGAAAAATTCCAGTTTTCAAACTTTTCCTTGAAATCTCAGAACTATGATATGCTATCAACTTTATAAATGTGTTTCTTTGTGAAATCTTCACTTAATCTGATGGGGTCACTGTTTATGAGAAAAGAACTGCAAAATTGACATGTTGGCAACCCTTCAGATGTGGGTAGATATAAAACCACATTTTATTTTATTTTTGTCTTTTGTCTTTTTAGGGCCACACCTGCAGCACATGGAGGTTCCCAGGCGAGGGGTCCAATCATAGCTGTAGCCACCAGCCTACGCCAGAGCCACAGCAACGCGGGATCTGAGCCTCGTCTGCAACCTACACCACAACTCAAGGCAACGCTGGATCCTTAACCCACTGAGCAAGGCCAGGGATTGAACCCACAACCTCATGGTTTCTAGTCGGATTCATTTCCACTGCACCATGACGGGAACTCCCTAAAACCAAATTTTAAATATTCAACTGAATATTGTTGACTCTTTTCCTTTACATTTGATGTTTTGTCATACAGGCTAAACCACATGTTCTTGTGTAATTGTAGGATAACCATAAAGATGATGATTAAAATACAGACAGACCTGGGGATTCCAGTAATGCAGGATTGCCATCAGCGACTTTTCCAAATGGTGACTTCTTAGTCTTGCATAAAACAGTGCCATCTTTCCTTCACGTGTGCAGTCGTTGCTTCCAGGAAATATGGTATCTAGCTAAATCTTGCCCCCCAAACCCCCAAACAACAAAAAAACCCACTTTGTATTCAGCTGTAAAATTAAATTAGTTCTGAGCTCAAATAATTATAAGCAGGTTTTCACCTACGTAGTTCCATGTTCAGTTCGATTCTAGAGTTGGATCATTATAAATAGGTTTTTCACTTGTATTTAGAAGTCCTCAGGGATACTGTGCCAGGGTGGCCCCACTAAATGCCAGCCATAACCCCTATTCATTATGATAAAAAAAATACAAATTTCCAAAATACTCTGGGGAGCAATATCACCCTACAAAAAACTATTATTTTTATGAAGACACAATCACACATCTGTGGTTTATGATCTAAGATACACCTGATTTACATAAAAATGTAATCTGGGCTGTCTTAAGACTTTCATGATTTTCAGTGCCTTACTTTGGAGGCTCTACCTTTATACAGAGCATTTTTATTTTATTGTTATTATTATTTTTTTTTAATGGCTGCACTGTAGCCTGTGGAAGTTCCTGAGCCAGGGATTGAATCCGAGCCGCAGCAGTGACCCATGGGCTGCAACAGCAGCAACACTGGATCTTTTAACCCACTGTGCCAGGTGGGGATCCAACCCGCACCTCCCCGCAACCCAGGCCACAGCAATCAGGTCCTTAACCCACTGCACCACAGCAGGAACTCCACATCAAGTTTTTTCTTTCATTTTTTTTTTTTAAGTTTTAATTTTTATCCTCAGACCTTAGAAGTCCATCACCTTCAAAGTCAGAGCCAGGTAAAAAGAGCCTGAAAATCCAGCATCGTTGCCAGAATCCAAATGATGTACTTCTTCTTTTTTTTTTTTTAATGGCCACACCCATGGCATATGGACATTCCCAGGCCAGGGATTAATTCCAAGCTGCAGCTGTGACCAAATCCACTGCACTGGGGCCAGGGATCAAACCTATACCTCCACAGTGGCCTGAGCTGCTACAGCTGGATTCTTAACCCACTGTGCCACAGTAGCAACTCCGCAAGCATTTTTAAAAGCACATTTATCCCGCAGTAAATATACTAATAGCCAGACCTGCTATGTGCCAGGCACCATTCCAAGTATTTTACAACCCTCTGAAGTAGGTACTATTATTATTCCTATTTTACAGATAAGGAACAGGCACAAAGAGGCTCATGACTTGCCCCAAATCATATAGATAGTAGGTGGGGGAGCCAAAATCCAAAGCTAGACCCTCTGAGGCCAACATACTACTATGGCTTGTGTAACTCTTGTATTTAAGAATAATTTAAGATATTTATGAGTTAGTTGAGTTGCAGATGAATTAAACTTTGTCAATTTTAGTTGTGAAGTTGTTTGTTTTAGGGTTTTGTTTTTTTTTGTTTTGTTTTGTTTTGTTTTTTTTAGCTTTTTTCAGGCTACACCCAAGGCATATGAAAATTCCCAGGCTAGGAGTCAAATCACAGCTGTAGCTGCCAGACTACACCACAGCCACAGCCACACCAGATCCAAGCTGTGTCTGGGATCTATGCCACAGCTCACGGCAATGCTGGATTCTTAATTCACTGATTGGGATCAGAGATCAAACCCACATCCTCATGGATATTAGTCAGATTCTTTACCACTGAGCCACAACAGGAATGCCTAGTTGCAAAGTTTTTGTTTTGTATTTTGAGCTAGTCATTTAACTTGAAGTTTCAAATATCACTGAAAGGCCCCAGGGCCTGTACCAAGCCTATGACAGCACTTTCCACGAAATCACACAGGCACTCACCTTCCCTCTCCCCCTGGTTTGTTTTGTTTTGTTTTGTTTGTCTTTTTGCCTTTTCTAGGGCCGCTCCTGCGGCATATGGAGGTTCCCAGGCTAGGGGTCTAGTTGGAGCTGTAGCCACCGGCCTATACCAAAGCCACAGCAATGTGGGATCTGAGCCACATCTGTGATCTACACCACAGCTCACGGCAATGCCGGATCCTTAACCCACTGAGCAAGGCCAGGGATCGAAACCACAACCTCCTGGTTCCTAGTCGGATTGGTTAACCACTGCGCCATGATGGGAACTCCCTCCCCCTGGTTTTTAGTGTGTAACGTCTAGAGCTCTGTGATCCATGCAATCATTATCTATAATCTTAGCACCCACCCTATAAGGTAAGTGTTATCTCAGTTTATGGAAGAAGAACCTGGTGTCAGAATGATTTCATGACTCATGTAATGTTCCTATCACCTAAGAAGTGACAGAGCTAAGAATTCAATCCTGGTTCTTAGCACTCCAAAGCCTCTGCCCCTCTTCCTGCCCCTGTGGACTCAGTTCAGGCCCCTTGGGGCTTTCCTGTCCCTTTGCCCAACACTCTTTCCCTGGCAATGGAACCTCAGCAGGTTTCCAAATATCCTGCCACCCAGCTCCCATCAGCAGGAGCAACTCATTCTTTCCCTAGAGCCACTGTCATCCCATTCCAGAGCCGATTAAGCCCTCAGACTTTCCTTAGAGCACAGCCAACTGCAGAGGATGATCCAGATGGAGAACTCCAGAGGGTAATTCTCTCAATGCCAGACCTCATCTGCTCCTCTTTTCCTGGGCACTAAAATCACCCATCACTTCTCCTGATGTGCTTCTTAGGGATCTGTTCCCCTGCAACCCCAGAGGCCATGACTGCACCAAATTTCTCCTCATCCTGGTTGCCTGGGTCCCCAAGGATCCAAAGTGTGGGAGTGGAGTTGCCAACTCGTTTCCCCCTCTGGAGACTGAGATGGACTCCTTGGGTCTCAGATAATGAGGTTGGAACTGCCCAGTTTTACTGGGCATGTGGTAAATTAGACAGAGCTGAGAGAAGCACGGGAGTGGGGACACAGGCAGAGAGAAACAAACAAGAGAGATCCTACAGAGCCAGAGAGAGGGAGGATGCATGTGCACAAAAAAGTGAGAGAGGAAAACTTGGTTCCTGCCTTTTTGGTCCCCAAATCCTCCCAAGGTCTCCTACCCTTCCAATCCTTAGGCTCCGTGAAATCTGCCAGTATTCTTCCAATACATTCCTTTCTTCCAACCAAAGTTCCCTGCATCACCTGCTGAGCCCCACTGCAGCCCTAGGTGCTGAACCCCTGGGCAGGAGCGAAAAAGACCAGCTCATTAGTCCCGCCCTCCCACCCCATCCTGTTCCGGCAGGTCATGACACTAAAGTGAGTTTTCCAAGGGCCTGTCACCTGTTGACCTCTGAATCACAGCCACTTACCCCCAGGGTCTTACCTGGGTTGCTGGTCTCTGCCTTATAACCCCCCACAATTTCATGCCTTCTATCCCCTTCGCCTTATAGCCCCACTGTGGACCCCAGCCCACTTTGCTGTAGCTCAGCCCTGTCTGTTGAGTACCTGGTTCTGCTCCCTGAGGTCCTCCTTTCCATGTTCACTTTGCCAATTCCAGACACTGGTGACGCAGCAGTGGCACAGATGGTTCAAATCCTGTCCACCCTGCCCACTGGATGGTACCTCTCAGTTCAGAGCTTATCTATTTATCTGAGCTTGCTGGGCCCACACAGCCACTGTGGTGATGGTGACCCAATGATCTGGAAATATAGTCACAAAATGTACATCATGGAGAGTAGGTATGCAGATATGCTGTAACCAGACATATCTCCATGGGAAACAGGCTGGTAAGCATCACGGCTGAATTTTCTTTCTGTTTCTTTTTGGCTTAAACATTGTTCTGGTTTTGGTACTCACCACCACATGGGTGAATTTCACAGAGACCATGATAAAGAAAGAAGGCACCAAAGAGCAGATGCTATGTAACTCCATATACATGAAATTAAAAACCAGGGAAACCGATCTATGATGATAGGAGTCGGAAAAGTGGAAATTCTGTGTGGACAGGGGGGTGGGGTGGGGGGGCGGTGAGAGATCCTCCAGGTTGCTGGAAATGATCTCTCTTGATCTAGGGGGTGATCACAGGGGTTTATACATATGTAAAAATTTCTCAAGCAGTGCCCTTAATTGTGTATAAGTTATACCTCATTTAAAAAGCACAGGAGTTCCCGTTGTGGCTTGGTGGTTAACGAATTCCACTAGGAACTGCGAGGTTGCAGGTTTGATCCCTGGATTCGTTCAGTGGGTTAAGGATCCGGTGTTGCCGTGAGCTGTGGTGTAGGTTATAGGCACGGCTCGGATCTGGCGTTGCTGTGGCTGTGGGGTAGGCCAGCAGCAACAGCTCGGATTAGACCCCTAGCCTGGGAACCTCCATGTGGCGAGGGTGCAGCCCCAGAAAAGACAAAAAAAGACAATAAATAAATAAATAAATAAATAAATAAAAAGCACAAAAAGGAGTTTCTGTCGTGGCTCAGCAGAAATGAATCTGACTAGCATCCATGAGGATGCAGGTTCAATTCCTGGCATTGCTCAGTGGGTTAAGGATCCGTCATTGCCCTGAGCTATAATGTAAGCAGTGGCTATAGTCCCAATTTGGCCCTAGTCTGGGAACCTCCATATACCACGAGTGTGGTCCTAAAAAGGCATAAATAAATAAGCAAGCAAGCACAAAAAAACCCATATATTATGGGTTCCTCCTTTCCCCAAGAGTATTTCCTGGTTGCAAATGTGTTTCACCTTGCTGATCTATTTTCTGGAATTCCTGGGTCTCTCTACCTCCTTCCTGAGCCTGGAGATTTTTCTTTCTGGAAGCTCCATGCAGAGCTGAGAGGTACCAAATGGAATTAAAATGCTCTTAATCAGGGAGGAAGGCAAGATGGCTGAAGAGTAGGGGGACTCGCTCCCCCTCTCCCACAAACACAACAACAACAAAAAAACACGACTCGCACAAAACAGCAACTAAACGCTGGCAGAAGAACTTAAACTTCCAATAACAGCAAGAATCACGTGACATAACTGAGTAAAACAAGAGAAAAGAGAGTGAGAGAAGGGGAATCAGGACCGGATGGGCTCTCCTGAAAGGGAACTGTGAAGGAGAAAGGGAACCCACACCCTGGAAAGTCACCTAATCGACAGAAAGGTCTACCAAGTCAGAGGGATCTCCAGACCCAAGAAGAGCATAGCAGTAGGTCTGAGATCTGAAAAGCTGAGTGAGAGCCAAAAAGATCATCTGAACTACTGGCGCAGTCACCAAAAACTGAGAAGCTTGGGTTGGGGCTGGGCACCAAGACTTCGGCTCTGGAGGTTAGTCCCCGGGAGCGGGCTGGGCTTGGCTGTGTGGAGACAGCCTGAGGGATTAGGAAGCGGTGCATCACGGGTCAAGGGAGCAAAACACTAAGGTCTGGGAAGTGGAAAGCCACAACAGAGGGAACCCTGGAGAAGAGCTGGACCTGCAGGAGAGACAAGGTGCCAGTGTTGGGGAGGAGAGAGGAGAAGGGGCGGGACACCATAAAACACTTCCTGCACCACAGCAAGCGAGCTTGCCCACCAGCTAGCAGAGAGCAGTGCTTCCCAGTGCATCCCCCCTCCCCCACATGCGCACCTGACCTGAGGCCGCCTGCTATCCCTGAAGGCTGGCCTTACCACTCGGGAAGACGACCACCTCAGGGGATTTGCCTGCCCCGGCCTGCCCGCCCTCTGGAGGGGCTACACCCCCGTGGAGTAGCACCCAGCACCACCAGCCCCCTGGAAGAGCTCCATGGCCCAGAAACACCAGAGCAAGCTCTGCCCAGATGTGGGAAATCTGCCTCCACTACGGGGCAGTCCTGCCAGTTCCAGCTGCCCTGGGGAAGCACCCCTTTGTTTCTCAGCAGCCAGCTAGCCACTCCCGCCCTCAGGAGGTGCTGCACTGGCGCACAGAGCATCCTCCCAGAACCACCACCCCCTGGAAGAGCTCCACAGCCCAGAAACACCAGAGAAAGCTCTGCCTGGCCATGGGAAGTCTGCATCCATCTCAGAAAGTTCTCCTTTGCTTCAGAGTGACCCTGCTAGGCCCACCCACCCTTGAGAAATGCCCCGCTGCCTCAAAGAAGACTGGCCAAGACCGCCAGCCCTTGGGAAACACTCCACAGCAGTGCCAGGGCAAACCCTGCCCGGCCATGGGGAGTACACCTCCACCAAGAAACAGAAAATAACAAGCAAGATGAAGAAGCTCAGAAACCACTCCCAGTTAAGCCACCCGGAGAACTCACCTAAAGCAGTCAACAATGAAAGAGAGCTCTGCCGTCTCACAGACTTGGAGTTCAAAAGGGAGATAGTGAAAATACTGAAGGAATTAAGAGAAGATATGAACAGTAATGCAGACTCCCTCAGAAAGGAACTAGTAAATATAAGGAGGAGCCAAGACAAACTAGAAAATTCATTTGCAGAGATACAAACTGAGCTAAGGGCAGTAAAAACCAGAATGAATAATGCATAAGAATGAATTAGTGATGTGGAAGATAGAATAATGGAAATCACCCAAACAGGACAGTAGACAGAAAACCAAATGACTAAACATGAAAGCAATATAAGAGACCTATGGGATAACATAAAGTGGGCCAATCTACACATAATAGGAATTCCAGAAGGAGCAGAAAAAGATAAGGGGATTAAAAATATATTTGAAGAGATCATCGCTGAAAACTTCCCAAATCTAAAGGATACTGATATCAAGATACAGGAAGTGCACAGGGCTCCAAACAAGTTGAACTCAAAGAGACCCACACCAAGACACATTATAATAAAAATGGGAAAAGTTAATGATAAAGAGAGGATCCTAAAGGTAGCAAGAGAAAAGCAAAATGTTACTTGTAAGAGAACCCCCATAAGGCTATCAGCTGATTTATCTACAGAAACTCTACAGGCCAGGAGGGAAGGGCAAGAGATATTTAAAGCACTGAAAGGAAAAAAAATATGCAACCAAGAATACTCTATCCAGCAAGAATATCATTTAAAATAGAAGGGGAAATAAAATTTTTTTCCAACAAACAAAAGCTAAAAGAATACAGCAATACAAAACCAATTCTAAAAGAAATATTGAAAGGGTTTCTCTAAATAAAAAAAAAAATAGGAAGAACTAGGATGGAGGAAACTACAATCAGAGAGCAGTCACTCAAGCCAACATACAGATCTAATCATGAACATGTTTAAAACAAAATAAAATTAAAAAGAAAAAAAAGAGCCATCAAAATCATAAAATGTGGGCAAGGGAAGTACGGAGATAAATAGATTCTTTTTAAATTTTTTTAAAATTTTATTATGGTAATGAAGTGTTTGAACCTACAGGACTATCAGGCTAAAACACACAATTATAGGAAGGGGTTAACATACTTAAAAAACAGGGCAATCACAAATCAAACCCAAACATTATGTTCACAAAAAATGAAAAGAAAAATACTCAAGCAGAAAATAATTGGAGACCATCCAACCAAAAAGAGAAAGGAAGAATGGAGAATCATAGAATCAACTGGAAAATGGGGTTTAAAATGGCAATAAATAATCATCTAATCAATTATCACCTTAAATGTCAAGGACTGAATGCTCCAATCAAAAGACACAGAGTGGCTGATTGGATAAAAAAGCAAAAACCTTCAATTTGCTGCCTACAAGAAACTCACCTTAGGGCAAAGGACACATATAGATTGAAAATGAGGGGGTGGGAAAATATTTCATGCCAAATGACATGACAGGAAAGCAGGAGTTGCAATACTCATATCAGACAAAATAGAGTTTAAAATGAAAGCCATGAAGACAAAGAAGGACACTATTTAATGATTAAGGGATCCATTCAAGAAGAGGATATTACTATCATCAATGTATATGCCCCAAATATAGGAGCACCCAGATACATACAACAAATATTAACAGACATAAAGGGAGAAATTGATGGGAATACAATCATAGTAGGAGACTTTAACACCCCACTCACATCAATGGACAGATCCTCTAGACAGAAAACCAATACAGCAACAGAAATCCTAAGGGAAACAATATAAAAGTTAGACTTAATTGACATCTTCAGGTCATTACATTAAAAAAAAATCTGAATACACAGTCTTCTCAAGTGCACATGGGACATTCTCAAGAATTGATCACATATTGGGGCACAAAGCTAACCTCAACAAATTTAGGAGCATAGAAATTATTTCAAGTATCTTCTCTGACCACAATGGTTTAAAACTAGAAATCAACCACAGGAAAAGAAATGAGAAAAAACCTACTACCTGGAGACTAAACAACATGCTACTAAAAAACCAATCGCTCAATGAGGAAATCAAGAAGGAAATTAAACAATACCTCGAGACAAAAGATAATCAAGGCACAACCACTCAAAATCTATGGTACGCCACAAAAGCAGTGCTCAGAGGAAAATTCATAGCAATACAGGCCTTCCTCCAAAAAGAAGATCTCAAATTGACAACTTAATCCACCACCTAAACGAATTAGAAAAAAGAAGAACAAAAAAGACCTAAAGTCAGCAGAAGGAAGGAAATTATAAAGATCAAAGAGGAAATCAATGAAAAGAGATTCGAAAAACAATAGAGAAAATTAATAAAACCAAGAGCTGGTTCTTTGAAAAGGTAAACAAAATTGACAAACCCCTGGCTAGACTCACTAAGAAGAGGAGAGAAAGAACCCAAATAGCAAAATTAGAAATGAAAAAGGAGAAATCACAACAGATACTGCAGAAATACAAAAAACCATAACAGAATACTATGAACAACTATATGCCAACAAATTTGACAATCTGGAAGAAATGGACAACTTTCTAGAGTCTTACAGCCTGCCAAAACTGAATCAAGAAGAAACAGACCAACTGAACAGACTGATCACTAGAAATGAAATTGAATACCTCATAAAAACACTCCCTGCAAATAAAGGCGCAGGACCAGATGGCTTCACAGGTGAATTCTACTAAACATACAAAGAGGACCTGGTGCCCATCCTCCTTAAATTTTTCAAAATGTTGAAGAAGAAGGAACACTCCCAAAGACATTCTATGACACCCCCATCACCCTCATTCCAAAACCAGACAAAGATACCACCAAAAAAGAAAACTATAGGCCAATATCATTGATGAATACAGATGTAAAAATTCTCAACAAAATTCTAGCCAACCGAATCCAAAAACATATCAAAAAGATCATACACCATGACCAGGTAGGGTCCATCCCAGGTTCACAAGGATGGTTCAACATACGCAAATCAATCAACGCCATACACCACATTAACAAAAGAAAAGTCAAAAACCATTATGATCATGTCAATAGATGCAGATAAAGCATTTGACAAAGTCCAACATCCATTCATGATCAAAACTCTCAACAAAGTGGGTATAGAAGGAACATTCCTGAGCATAATCAAAGCCATTTATGAGAAACCCACAGAAAATATAATACTCAATGGAGAAAAATTGAAAGCCTTCTCACTCAAATCTGGAACAAGACAGGGATGCCCACTCTCACCACTGCTATTCAACAGTTTTGGAAGTCCTAGCCACAGCGATCAGACAAACAAAAGAAATAAGAGGTATCCAAATAGGAAGAGAAGAGATAAAACTGTCACTGTATGCAGACGACATGATACTATACATAGAAAACCCTAAGGACTCAACCCCAAAACTACTTGAACTGATCCATAAATTCAGCAAAGTAGCAGGATATAAGATTAACATTCAGAAATCAGTCACATTTCTGTATACCAGCAATGAAATATTAGAAAAGGAATACAAAAATACTTTTTAAAATTGCACCCCAAAAAATCAAATACCTGGGAATACACCTGACCAGGGAGGTAAAGGACTTATATGCTGAGAACTATAAAACATTAATCAAGGAAATTAAAGAAGATGTAAAGAAATGGAAAGATATTCCTTGTTCCTGGATTGGAGAAATTAATATTGTAAAAATGGCATACTACTCAAAGCAATCTACAGATTCCATGCAATCCCTATCAAATGACCCATGACATTTTTCACAGAACTAGAACAATCCAAAAATTTATATGGGAGTTCCCATCGTGGCACAGTGGTTAATGAATCTGACTAGGAACCATGAGGTTGCAGGCTCAATCCCTGCCCTTGCTCAGTGGGTTAAGGATCTGGCATTGCCATGAGCTGTGGTGTAGGTCGCAGACGCGGCTCAGATCCCGCATTGTGGCTCTGGCGTAGGCCGGTGGCTACAGCTCCGATTCAACCCCTAGCCTGGGAACCTCCCATATGCTGCAGGAGCGGCCCAAGAAATGGCAAAAAGACAAAAAAAAAATTTATATGAAACCACAAAAGACCCAGAATTGTCAAAGCAATCCTGAGAAACAAAAACCAAGCAGGAGGCATAACTCTCCCAGACTTCAGGCAATATTACAAAGCCACAGTCATCAAAACAGTGTGGTACTGGTATCAAAACAGACAGACAGACCAACGAAATAGAATAGAGAACCCAGAAATAAACCCTGACACCTATGGTCAATTAATCTTTGACAAAGGAGGCAAGAGCATAAAATGGGAAAAAGAAAGTCTATTCAGCAAGCATTGCTGGGAAACCTGGACAGCTGCATGCAAATCAATGAAACTAAAACATACCCTCACACCATGCACAAAAATAAACTCAAAATGGTTGAAAGACTTAAATATATGACAAGACACCATCAAACTCCTAGAAGAAAACATAGGCAAAACACTCTCTGACATCAACCTCATGAATATTTTCTCAGGTCATTCTCCCAAGACAACAGAAATACGAGCAAAAATAAACCAGTGGGACCTAATCAAACTGACAAGCTTTTGCACAACAAAGGAAACCAAAAAGAAATCAAAAAGACAACTTACCGAATGGGAGAAAATAGTTTCAAACGATGCAATGGACAATGGCTTAATCTCTAGGATATACAATGTAACAGCAAAAAAGCCAACCACCCAATGGAAAAATGGGCAAAAGACCTGAATAGACTGTTCTCCAAGGAAAATATACAGATGGCCAACAAGCACATGAAAAAAATGCTCAACATCCCTGATTATTAGAGAAATGCAAATCAAAACTACCATGAGATACCACCTTACACCAGCCAGAAGGGCCATCATTAATAAGTCCACAAATAACAAGTGCTGGAGGGGGTGTGGAGAAAAGGGAACCCTCCCATTCTGTTAGTGGGAATGTAAGCTGGTACAGCCACTATGGAGAACGGAATGGAGATACCTTAGAAATCTATACACAGAACTACCATACGACCCAGCAATCCGACCCTTGAGCATACATCCAGACAAAACTTTCCTTCAAAAGGACACATGCACCCGCATGTTCATTGCAGCACTATTCACAATAGCCAAGACATGGAAACAACCCAAATGTCCATCGACAGATGATTGGATTCAGAAGAAGTGGTATATATACACAATGGAATACTACTCAGCCATAAAAAATAAAGACATAATGCCATTTGCAGCAACATGGATGTTACTAGAGACTCTCATACTGAGTGAAATGGGCCAGAAAGACAGAGACAAATACCATATGATATCACTTATAACTGGAATCTAATATACAGCATAAATGAACATTTCCACAGAAAAGAAAATAATAGATTTGGAGAATAGACTTGTGGCTGCCCTAGGGGAGAGGGAGGGAGTGGGAGGGATCGGGAGCTTGGGGTTAACATATGCAAACTATCGCTCTTGAAATGGATTTACAATGAGATCCTGCTGTGTAGCATTGAGAACTATGTCTAGATACTTACATTGCAACACAACAATGGGAGGAAAAATTATGTATACATGTATGTGTAACTTTGTCCCCATGCTGTACAGTGGAAAAATTTTTTTAAAAAATGCTCTTAATCAGGGCACTCCAGGTTCTCTGTTCCATGAGCCAGTTGTCAAGTTATTGCTTCTCAGTTCCAAGTCTATCTCTCTGAGCTAATGGAGCTGGGCCTTAAAAGATGTCTCCTTTGGCAGCTGGCTAAATGCTGTAGTGGGCACTGGGAAGAAGCCAGAGGAAGGTGTCAACCTTCTAGTTTCCCGTGTGCTCCCCCGTGCCGCTTCCTGCAGCTTGAGGATTCTGCAGCACCTGGTCTAGGTGCACACCATTTCTGGAGCACCCAGCATCCAGCAGCACTGGCACCGCCCCATGGGCAGCTCCCCCCACCCCCAGGAAACTGTTTCTCAGTGAATCCTGCCATACCATCACCTCAGCAGACCTCAGCATCCAGTGAGCCCCAGCTGTGCCTTCTTCAGTGAGGTCTGGATCTCAGCCCTGAGGTGGGAGACCCTCTTGCAGATTTGTTCCTTCTTTGTGTCTATCTCAGCTCTAAGGTAGTGACTGCTCCCTATAACCACCACTCCTCTAATCATTTGAGTTTTGGCCACCAATTACTAGGCAACTTTTCTTTATCCCAATCCCCTGTTACAGTGAATAATTCTTTGTGTTAAACTTTCCCTGGTCAAGTCACTGGGTGGTGTCCATCTCCTGGTTGATCCTTGTGGGGTATGGGGGTGTGGAGGTTGCAAATAGAAGTAGCAATCGTATAGAGTTCCTGTCATGGTTCAGTGGGTTAAGAAACTGATTAGCATCCATGAGGACGTGGATTCAATCCCTGGACTCGCTCAGTGGCAGCTCTGATTCAACCCTGGGAACTTCCATATGCTGCAGTTTCAGCCCTAAAATAAAACCAAAAAGGAGAAGAAGAAGTAGCAGTTGTCTGAGCAGTGACGCACTGCCGTAGAAGGCTCTGCTGTTAAATTCTGTGTGCTCCTGGGCATCTTAGTCCACGTGGGCTCCTATAATCAAACACCATAGACTAGGGGCTGGGGGGCTTAAACGGCAAATGTTTCTTTCTCAGAGTTGTGGTGCTGTAAGTCAGTACCACACTGGGAGGGTGGGGGTTCTCAGTGAAGACCTTCTTCCTGTTCTGTAGATGGCCACCTCCTTGCTGTACCCTCCCATGGCAGAAAAAGGCATCATCTCTCTGTGTCTCTTCCTATAAGGGCACTAATCCCATTCATTAGGGCTCCACCCTCATGACTAATCATTTCCCAAAGACCTTATCTCAAAATATAACACATCGGGGGCTAGGGTTTCAACAGAGGAGCTTTAGAAGGGAACACAAGAAGTCATTCCCAGCACTGGGAAAGTCACTTTTCCTCTCTGGCCTCAGTTTCTCCTGGGATAAAACAGAGAATGTGTTCACTTCTCCTCTTCCACCTTCACAGAGATGTTGTGAGAATTAAGTGGAAGTACTGTGGGCCCCTCAGTGGAGAGGTGCTGCTGAAATTCCTAGAGCAATTTTTTGGTCACTATAACCATAGGACAGCTTGACTTTCAATCAGCCCAGTCCCACCGCCTACTGAAGTGGCTCATAAAGTTGGCTGTCATGTAAACCAAGGTCTCTGGGTTAATGGCTCCCCTTCCCACTGCGTGGACGGACACGTGAGAGAGAATGCAAGAAGATATGGAGGTTCTGGAGGTGAACAGGTATAGTGGGACTTCTGGGAGATTCAAGACAAGGGTAGATGTTAAGACCCACGCCCTGTCTCCACCCACAGATTAAGCTGATAGGAGGGGTTCACTTATCATCGGATTTATGGCAATGTTCTCCAGCAGACATTTGACACCAACCAGTGCTGAAATATGATGTTCTTGTGCAGGATCTCCACATCGCACAACTCTGGGTGGTGCCACACATGTCATAGTTTTGCAAATGGCCCTCCCTGGTGTTGTACAGTGTACAACCTGTGCAGCCATACACAGTAGCCCACCCAGCTGAGGGAAGCTGAGGCCATGACCACAAGTTCCCTGTAGGCCATCTTCTCTGAGGTCCAGTAGGGAAGGCCCTTCAAGCAAATTCATGACACAGAGAGTTTGCACCAAGCCACAGAACAATCATACTGATTTCTGCCTGATTGTCCTTTGCCACTTAAAGGGCTTTGTTCCCTGGTTTCCCTCCCTGCCTGTAATTCTCCCACCAGTACCTCCATCTTTAGGCTTACAAAAGTCCTAATCTATTAGCATGATGCCTCACATGTCATTACTTCAGAACAAGGAACACATATTATGGCAAAGGAAATGTGGCATGGACATAGGATCACAGGATTTCTTGATCTTACTGTGGTCTTAGCACTAGAAGTAAAGAGCCTAAGAGAACATTGGAATGGCCTGTTGGTGTCTTTAAGGCACAAGCTTTGGGACAACATCCTGTGGGGCTGAGATGCATCCTCTAAGATGAGGTATAGGCACTGGCCAACGGTGATACCCAGCATTGTTTCCTCTGTACTGGTGACCTGGGTCCAGGGACCAAGAGGTAGAAGTGAGATTGACCTTTCTCACCATCACTCCCAGTGGTCTGTTTTCAGACTTTGTGGCCCCAGTACCCTTATGGTCTGTTATATCAGAAGACATGGTTCTCATGGAAAGGGAGAAAACTTCAGACAGGCCACACCAGAGGGCTCTGAAGCTCCACCTACTTCCTGGACCCTTGAGAATCCTATGCCAGTGGACCAAAGCAAGGTTAAGGGCAGGCAAGGGGTGATAGTTGATTCTGATTGCCATGAAGACTTACGGTTGGTCTATGTTGGGGCAGGATGGACTGTGACTGAAACACAGAGGTGCCATGCCCCAGTGACAGTGCTGAGCAGCCAATTACTGCAACCACTGCCCAACAAAGGCAAGGTAGCTATGGCTCAGATCCTTTGGGAAGGACTAGGTCTTTCCACCAGGCAACTAACACACACCAATCTAAATGCTGGCTGAGAGAGAAGGAACTCTATGATGGCAATAGAAAAGGAGACGATAGATGTTTCAGCTTTGGCACCAACTGCATCAGTGAGGACCATAGCTTATTCTACTAATGGCTTTGTATCATGTTCTTGCAGAGAATGGAGCTGACCACCTTCCTGACAGGGTCTCTGTGGTGGATCAGACTTGATGGAAGGCAGGAACAGATCTGAGTGATACGGGAGCTCTCTTGGGTGCCACGTCCAGGCCTCTTGGCCACCACTCTTACTCTGGCCCCTGCTTTGGCAACCATTTTTACACAGACTTCAACCAGTTCTTAACCTGTGCAACTTGACTGTCTTACCTTGGGCCCAGTGCTACAAAAATATAGTTCTGTCCTCAATTCTATTGGCACATATATGTGCAATGCAAAATACAGGGGAGATTTAAGGCTTATGGAGTTATTCTTAGACTCTAAGGCTTTGATCAATGGGGAGTGGAAGCCAAAGGGATAAATCCATCCTCTTTCATCTCCCAAGCAGACAGCTCTGAGATGCATCCATGAGGCTTATCATAAAGTCCTCTATTTTGAGCATCAGTCATGCATAGCGGTGGCCAACTCACAAATACATCCTTCCCCTGTTCATGTCCTTATTCTTCATTCTTGCTCCCTGAGATCTCGATCTCAAATAAACTGCCTTTATCTCAGCCTCTGCTTTGGGGAAAACCAAGGTAAGATGCATGACCACACCTAATAACTGCAAAGGAGGCTGGGAAAACATGTCACTGAGCAGCTGGGTGTCCAGCGTCTGTTACTATGGAAGAAGGAAGGAGCAGATTTGGTCGTCAGATGATTGTCTCCACCTCAGCAGAGAGGAGTAGAAACCTTTGGCAGATGCCCCAGCCAAAGAGGTAAAAATAAAAAAAGTGTGATGTTTACAGGGGTAAGTAGTAAAACTGCCCTTGTCCTAAAGGAAAGGACATTTCTTTGGCTGTGACCAGCACACTGGAGAGACAAAAAGAGAATTCCAGAGGACAGATGGCTAGAATGTGACCATCCTAGTGGACAGGAAGATAAGGATGAACCATTAAAGGAGAAAAACCCAAGAAGCTTAGAAGGAGGTTGGAGGGGATGGGCAAAACCAGAGGGTAAGGTTGGTATTCACAAACCTATCATGGCAAGAGGTAAACTATAAATTTGGCTGCAGACAAAACCCTTTCTTCTCCTGACCCAAGGTCTCTGCTTCTTTTATGTCTCAAGAGAAGTTGTTTCTTCTCTCTTAGGTTCATCCTTCCCCTGCGTTTCATATTCACTTTTCAGAACTTGCTTCAAATAACCCATGTCTATTATTATTTTTTTTAATCCAAACTCCCAATCCATCCCACTCCCTCCTCCTCCCCCTTGGTAACTACAAGTCTATTCTCCATGTCCATGAGTTTTTTTTTTTCTTTTCTGTACAAAGGTTCATTTGGGCCATATATTAGATTCCAGATATAAGTGATATCATATGGTATTTGTTTTTCTCTTTCTGACTTACTTCACTCAGTATGAAGAGTCTCTAGTTCCATCCATGTTGCTGCAAATGGCATTATTTTGTTCTTTTTTATAGCTGAGTAGTATTATGTTGTGTATGTATACCACATCTTCCTAATCCAATGGTCTGTCGATGGACATTTAGATTGTTTCCATGTCTTGGCTATTGTGAATAGTGCTGCAATGGACATGCGGGTGCATGTATCTTTCTCAAGGAAAGTTTTGTCTGGATATATGCCTAAGAGTGGGATTGCTGGGTCATATGTTAATTCTATATTTAGTTTTCTCAGATACATTGTTTTCCATAGTGGTTGTACCAGTTTACATTCCCACCAACAGTGAGGGAGGGTTCCCTTTTCTCCACACTCTCTCCAGCATTTGTAATTTATTGACTTGTTAATGATGGCCACTCTGACTGGTGAGGTGGTACCTTACAGTAGTTTTGTGTTTCTCTAATGATTAGTGATATTGAGTATTATTTCATGTGCCTGTTGGCCATCTGTATATCTTCTTAGAGAAATGTCTATTCAGGTCTTTGCCCATTTTTTGATTGGGTTGTTGGTTTGTTTTTGTTTTTGTTTTTGTTTTTTTTGCTGTTGATTTGTATAAGTTGTTTGTATAGATTAAGCCCTTGTCCGTTGCATCATTTGAAACTATTTTATCCCATTCCATAGGTTGTTTGTTTGTTTGTTTTCAGTTTCCTTTGCTGTGCAAAAGCTCGTCAGTTTGATTAGGTCCCATTGGTTTATTTTTGCTTTTATATCTGTTGCCTTGGGAGACTGACCAAAGAAAACATTTGTATGGTTGATGTCGGAGAATGTTTTGCCTATATTCTCTTCTAGGAGTTTTATTGTGTCTTGCCTTATGTTTAAGTCTTTAAGACATTTTGAGTTTATTTTTGTGCATGGTGTGAGGGTGTATTCTAGTTTCATTGATTTGCATGCTGCTGTCCAGGTTTCCCAGCACCACTTGCTGAAGAGACTGTCTTTTTCCCATTTTATATTCTTGCCTCCTTTGTCAAAGATTAATTGACCATGGATATCTGAGTTTATTTCTGTTTCTGTTCCATTGGTCTGTGTGTCTGTTTTTGTACCAGTACCATACTGTCTTGATTACTATAGCTTGGTAATATTGTCTGAAGTCTGGAAGAGTTATGTCATACACCACATTAAAAAAGAAAAGTCAAAAACAACACAATCATCTCAATAGATGCAGAAAAAGCATTTGACAAGATGGCATTGTGTCAACTGTGAAACTTCAGCTCCAGAGACAGGTGTAGGGTCTTCATTTCCAGTCCTCCATGAGCTCTGCCACGGACCACGGGCAGAAGCACCTTCTGTTCTCGGGCCCAACCACATCAGGCTGCCCTCTGGGCTAGTAGTGATGGTCAGGATCACATCTACCTCCCGGTGGTTCTTATAACCATAGACCCACCGTCTTCTTTCCCTTTCTAATGGGGCTGCTTTTCATTTAAATATTTTAAACTCTAACAGAAAAGATGTCTAATTAAAAATAGCGGATTAAACATCTCTGTTTATTTCCATTCCCTCCCACACCCTCACTAAAATTAAAGTGAAGGATTTAAAAAAATGGATAAACCCACAGCCAGGAGAGAATGAGAGAAGGTTTCTCAGCTGATAGGATATTTTGACAAAGTTCTAGAAGATAGGAAGCAGAAGAAGGAGTGACAACTAATGTAGCACAATAAAGGAGGCTGCAGATGAGAATAAGGGCACAGAGAAAACATAACACGGAAAAGAGCTGTTTATCCATACAGAATGTCAGAAAAGTTCAGTTCTCTAAGGAATCAAGTACAGAGGCACAGCAGAGGGCAAGAGGGGTATATGGGGTTGAACACAGGGTGGCTAATTAAGAGTCTGTGTAGAATATAACCAATCCTCCCTTCTCCCTTCCTTCAGTTCACCTGTGGGCAAATCAGACCTCCATCCTCCAGAGAGGAGACAGAGCTTCCTCCTCTGGGGAGATGAGGGGCCCAGAGAATAGAATTGCACATATCGCATGAGGACCCCCCAGCACAATGGCCAGCCCCTGCACAACCTCCCTGAAGCACAGCCCACCCCGAGCTTGCCACACACACAGAGCCCCTGATATCCTTCTCTGGGCTCTGAAATAAGAACAATCAAGCATTGCTAGGAATTTGAGGAATGCTTCCAAAATAAATAAAATCAAGGTTTGAAAAATGATTCTCCTGAGTTCCTGTGGGATAATGATAGTTTCTTAAAACCAAATCTCTTCACACAACCTCCAAAACCCATATAAACTAACAAGGAGAGCAACTCAAATCACATATTATCCATATCTATACCAACTACAAGGCAGAGATTCCACAAAATTTAATTCATAGGTAAGAGAGACTTTAAACATATGATATCAGGAAACTTGGCTCCAGAGCCAGAAGTCAGGTGAAGTCTCAGGGAAAAAGGAAGGGGTCAGTGGAAGAACATGAATAAAAGTCATCACTTCAGGAGTTCCCATCACGGTGCAGCGGAAACAAATCCGACTAGGAACCATGAAGTGGCGGGTTCGATCCCTGGCCTTGCTCAGTGGGTTAAGGATCCGGCATTGCTGTGAGCTGTAGTGTAGGTCGCAAATGCAGCCTGGATCTGGCATCACTGTGGCTGTGGTGTAGGCTGGCAGCTGTAGCTCCAATTAGACCTCTAGCCTGGGAACCTCCATATGCCACGGGAGCAGCCCTAAAAAGACAAAAGGCAAAAAAAAAAAAAAGAAAGAAAAAAGAAAATTAGTATTTGGAGTTCCCGTCCTGGCGCAGTGGTTAACAAATCCACTGCGCCAGGAACCATGAGGTTGCGGGTTCGGTCCCTGCCCTTGCTCAGTGGGTTAAGGATCTGGCATTGCCGTGAGCTGTGGTGTAGGTTGCAGACACGGCTTGGATCCCGCGTTGCTGTGGCTCTGGCGTAGGCCGGTGGCTACAGCTCCAATTCAACCCCTAGCCTGGGAACCTCCATATGCCGAGGGAGCGGCCCAAGAAACAGCTAAAAAGACAAAAAAAAAAGTCATCACTTCAAAAAGAGAGGTCTCGTGTAGCGTAAAGAAAAACTGAGAATGCTTTTCCAGCTCCAGCCCCAGATGTAGCCATCGTTGAGGTGTGGAGGATGTGGATTGCTATTTAGGACTTCTTTTTAGGGAGGGGGTGATGGTGGCCAGGAAGGATGTAAACACCCCGAGCTGGCGGACAAGAATGTGCCCAGTCTTCATGTCACAAAGCCATGCAGTCTCACATCAGCAGGCCACAGGAAGGATCAGTCTGCCAAGAGACATTTCTCCTGGGATCTTACCAACAAGAGTGGCCGGTATTTCTGTGATTACCTCCACCTTAGCCCTGAGACAGGCCTGCCACCCTGCAGGGCAGCCGTCCTGAGACTGCCACATCCCAAAGGTCTGAAGGGAGAACCACCTGCAAGACTCACATGAGAGGAAGCTGACAGAGGAGCCTACAGACCAAGCCCTTTGCCCACCCCCCCACCCCCCCGCAACCCTGGTGCCAAAAGGAGAGCTGAGGGCCAGCTGGGTCAGCAACTGAATCCCAATTTTTTTTTTAAGTCTTTTTGTCTTTTTAGGGCCACACCCATGGCATATGGAGGTTCCCAGGGGTCCAAGAGGAGCCATAGCCACCGGCCTACACCACAGCTACAGCCACTTGGGATCGGAGCCGTGTCTGCCACAGCTCACAGCAATGCCGGATCCTTAACCCACTGAGCGAGGCCAGGGATCAGACCTGCAACTTCATGGTTCCTAGTCAGATTCGTTTCCGCTGCGCCACAATGGGAACTCCCCGAATTCCAATTTAAAGGGGGGCTTGGCCATGGAGTTGATTGGCCACCTTGGTAAAGTTGGAGATTATTTACTGTTGAATAAATCTGAGGGAAGGAAGGAAGGAAGAAAACAAGGAAGGAAGCAAGGAAGCTGAAAGGAGGGAGGGAAGGAAAGGAGGGAAGGAAACTGAGAACAAGTCTGCAGCCTGGCAGGCTAGAGCACTGACTACTGAGGAATCCAGGATTGGCTCAGAAATGTCACCAAAAGTAACAATCCTGGAAACGCCCCACTTCTAGGGAGAGGAAGGCAGTTTAGAAGGGGGAGGCATTTCTTGGAGACCAGGAAATGAAAGAAAAGGGGGAAATGGTAGAAAGTAGGAGTCCTACAGAAACAAAAGGAAATCACAGAATCAGAAGATACTCCATCCTCTCCCTCACAAAAGCACAATTAAAGAAATTTTACTCTACTTATCAATAGAAGACAGCATTCTTTTTTTTTTTTGTCTTTTTTGTTGTTGTTGTTGTTGTTGCTATTTCTTGGGCCGCTCCCGCGGCATATGGAGGTTCCCAGGCTAGGGGTTGAATCGGAGCTGTAGCCACCGGCCTACGCCAGAGCCACAGCAACGCGGGATCCGAGCCGCGTCTGCAACCTACACCACAGCTCACGGCAACACCGGATCGTTAACCCACTGAGCAAGGGCAGGGACCGAACCCGCAACCTCATGGTTTCTAGTCGGATTCGTTAACCACTGCGCCACGACGGGAACTCCCAGCATTCTTGAACTTAGTAAGGCACCCAAGCCCTTCACCCCTCTCCACAAAGACACACCTGTTATTGGCAGGCCAGGAAAATTCAACACATTTTGTTTTTTGTTTGTTTGTTTGTTTGTTTTAGGGCAGCACCTGAAGCCTTTGGAAGATCCCAGGTCGAATCGGAGCTACAGCTGCCAGCCATAGCCACAACCACAGCAACGCAGGATCCAAGCCAAATCTGTGACCTACACCACCGCTCACAGCAATGCCAGATCCTTAACCCACTGAGCAAGGCCAGGGATCAAACCCACATCCTCATGGATACTAGTCAGATTCATTACCACTGAGCCACAGTGGGAACTCCTCAACCCACTTTTAAATAAACAAATGACAGGTAGCACCTATACCAAGCCACTATGAGAAGAAAATAAGTGAGAGCCTAATATCCTCAGCTGATGAATTTATTCCCTGCCAAAACAACAAACAGATGAAAATCGTGACACAACATCCAACACAAATTAAATATTGTTAAATACGCATTTGAAGATATAAAACACCAAAATTCACATTGTGGGGATAGAAATGGACAAAAACCAACATGTGAAATGAGCTAATGAAGCTCAGGAAAGAGAAAAAAATTAAATAGTAAATATGCAAATATAAATATATTGTACACCTTAAGCTAATATGTTACATGTCAATTATACCATAATAAAATTTTTAATTTTTTAATTAAAAATTTTCAGAAATAAAAATTAAACTACAAGATGCCCAAAGGAAAACAGATGCAACTTCAACTGAAAATAAGAGATATAGCCAAAAAAAAAAAGAACAAAAAAGTAAAATGAGGAGTTCCTGTTGTGGCTCAGTAGTAATGAAGCTGACTAGCATTCATAAAGACACGGGTTCAATCCCTGGTTCAATCCTTGACCCCTAGTCTGGGATCTTCCATATGCCACGGATGCGGCCCTAAAAAGACCAAAAAAAAAAAAAAAAGAAGAAGAAGTAAAATCAACACAGGAGTTCCCGTCATGGCGCAGTGGAACCATGAGGTTGCAGGTTCGATCCCTGGCCTTGCTCAGTGAGTTAACGATCCGGCATTGCCATGAGCTGTGGTGTAGGTCGCAGACATAGCTCGGATCCCGCGTTGCTGTGGCTCTGGCGTAGGCCGGTGGCTATAGCTCCGATTGGACCCCTAGCCTGGGAACCTCCATATGCCGTGGGAGCGGCCCTAGAAATGGCAAAAAGACAAAAAAAAGAAAGGATTTACATATGTATAATTGGAGTTGGTGAAAAAGCAAAACGAAACAATGGAATGAAACTAATATTTAAAACTATAATCCAATAATGATTGTAGTAGTGATGACACAACTGTATATTACTTGTCAAACTCCTCAAATTGTACACCTTGAATTGAATTGATGAATGATGAGTTTTATTTTATATAAATTATATCACCATAAATTTGGTTATAAGTTAAATAAATATGAAGTAACCCAAAAATTATAATCCCAGAAAACTTTCTGAAAATAAAAATGGCCTAAATCTACATGTTGAATCCACCTGTATACATAGGAAAATTGACCAGAATAATCAACTCTGAGACCAATCAGAGTAAAACAATGATAAAGGAAAAGAAAAAAATCCTCTTGGCAAATTTTCCAAATCAAATACAAAGTTAGGGAGTTCTTGTCATGGCTCATTGGGTTAGCGAACCCAACTAGCATCCATGAGGACACAGGTTCGATCCCTGGCCTCGCTCAGTGGGCTAAGGATCTGGCATTGCCATGAGCTGTGGTGTAGATCACAGATGCAGCTCAGATCCCCCATTGCTGTGGCTGTGATGTAGGCCGGCAGCTACAGCTCCGATTACACCCCTAGCCTGGGAACCTCCATATGCCACATGTGTGGCCCTAAAAAGACAAAAAAAAAAGAAAAAAAAGTTAAGAAAATCAAGGTGTCATCCTATTGGATAATCTCTAGTGCAAAACTAAAAGAACAATGAAAGAATGTAAAACTGACAACTTAGAAATAAAATGAAATTATAGAAAATATTTTATTAATCTAAAAGAACCAAAAAAGGAAAACAAGAAAATGGTATATAATACAGATGGGTTCATCAAATCCAAATTTTTGGCTGAAAGAACTCAAAAATTCAAAAAGTGTGATGTATTTTCTAATTTTATTTGGCATTAACATTTTCCCAACAGTTCTAGCTATGACAAAATAACTAGCACTGGGCTAGACAAAACAAGCAAAGAATTGTTGTTGTTTTTTTTTTTGCTTTTTATGGCTGCGCCCTCGGCATGTGGAGGTCCCCAGGCTAGGGGTCCACCTGGAGCTCCAGTTTCTGGCCTACGCCACAGCCACAGCAACTGGGGATCCGAGCCGCATCTGCGACCTACACCCCAGCTCATGGCAACGCTGGATCCTTAACCCACTGAGCGAGGCCAGGGATCAAATAGGCAACCTCGTGGCTCCTAGTCAGATTCGTTTCTGCTGCACCACGACGGGAACGCCAAGAATTTTTTTTTTTAAGACATTGTGACAACGGGTAGTACAGAACCATGATACCTAGGAGAAGAAGCACACATGCGGGCCTCATGATCACCTGGCTTTCTTCCTGGAGACAGTTTCTAGGCCACAGTATAGAGAGGCAGAGCCCAAGCAGAGAGCAGTGAGCTCACTGAGCTGAGGAGGCAGAAATTAGACTTTAGAGCTGTTGAAACAGCTGAAATTTATGAGGCAGGGTAGTGAAAAGGAAAGAGCTGCAAGGGAAGGAGCTTCAGAAATCTGTGTAAGAGTCCCTCAAGTCTTTGACTGAATACTCAGTGGAGCATGGAGAGATGAGAGTCTGCAAAGTCTGGCAGAGAAGAGCTATTGAGAAGTTTGTAGCTGCACAGAGATTCCGGATGTCTCACCATGCCGGGAAACACAGAAGTTCCAACCGAGCCAGAGTGGCTGAACACTGTGCAATTCAATTAAGGCCACATCTTGGGAAGAGAGCTAGTCTAGCCCTAAAGAAAGGAATACTCTAGACCAGTCCTTAAAAAGCTTAAAACAAGCCTCGAAGAAAAAAAATCAAATTGATTCACCAGTAAATTGATGGCCCGCTAAAACATATCTCAACCGTTAAAGGAAAGCCACGTAATTCCTGAAACATAGGTGTACAATATACAGCCTACAATAAAAAAAAATCACTGGACAGGAGTTCCCGTTGTGGCGCAGTGGTTAATGAATCCGACTAGGAACCATGAGGTTGCGGGTTCGGTCCCTCCCCTTGCTCAGTGGGTTAACAATCCGGCGTTGCCATGAGCTGTGGTGTAGGTTGCAGACGCGGCTCGGATCCCGAGTTGCTGTGGCTCTAGTGTAGGCCGGTGGCTACAGCTCTGATTGGACCCCTAGCCTGGGAACCTCCATATGCCGCGGGAGCGGCCCTAGAAAAGGCAAAAAGACCAAAAAAAAAAAAAAATCACTGGACAGGTGAAGTAGCAGTAAAATTGATTCCAAATCAAGAGGGAAAAAACAGTTGAGAAAAACTCAAGCATGATAAGAGGTTTTAGAATTAACAGACACAGATCTTTTAAAAAGCATTATAAAAAAAAAAGTTAAGGATTTAAATGGAAAACTGAGGCATTCCTGTTGTGGCTCAGCAGTTAACGAACCCAACTAGCATCCATGAGAACATGGGTTTGATCCCCGGCCTTCCTCAGTGCATTAAGGATCTGGCGTTGCTGTGAGCTGTTGTGTAGATCGCAGGCATAGCTTGGATCCCGCATTACTGTGGTGGCTGGCAGCTATAGCTCTGATTGGACCCCTAGCCTGAGAACCTCCATATGCCTTGAGTGCAGCCCTAAAAAGACAAAAAATAATAATAAATAAATAAAAGGAAAGGAAAACTGAATATAGTGAGTGAAAAATTAGAGAAATTTAGTAGATAAAGGAAAACTATTAAAAAGCAACACATGGAAATTCTAGAATTGAAGAATATTGGAAATTCAAAATTTGCTGAAGGGGTTTATGGGCAGATTAGAACACTAGGAAAAAAGGTCAGTAAACCTGAAAATAAGACAACGGGCCTATTCAAAGTAAATCACAGGGAAAGAAAAAAATTGGCAAAAATTGACTAAAACCTTAGTGACCAATAGGATAATAATCTGCAATCTAACAGTATAACTGAAGTCCAGGGGAAGATGAGATATTATAGCACAAAAAATACACTTGAAAAAATAATGACTGAAACATTTCAAACATCTCAGATATAATGAAAAAATATCACCCCACTAATCCAAGAAGCTCACATGCTGAAAACCAAGGATACATAGAAAAATCTTAAAAGCAGGGAAAAAAAAAAAAAACAGTGAATGAAAAAAAATAATAAACAATGATAAAACAGTGACTTAGAAATAATGCAAACCAGAAGACAGTGGAAAAATGTCTTTAAAATACTGAAGGGGAAAAAATTTGCTAACCTATAATTATAATTCATGCAGTGAAAATATCTTCCAATATCCTCCAACAATTAGTTGGAAAGGCAACTAATAAAAGAACCAGAGCTCTGTGGAGAAATAGCTGATTCCAGGATTAGGACATGAAAAGTATAAGATAAACCTGAGACATTTTATAGATCCAGAAAGTACTAATGAATGTGGAGAGAAAGGTTAGGTTTGAAAATCCTCATTTTGCAACCATC
Organism: Phacochoerus africanus; assembly: GCF_016906955.1. NCBI lineage: Eukaryota > Metazoa > Chordata > Mammalia > Artiodactyla > Suidae > Phacochoerus > Phacochoerus africanus. The sequence goes on along the minus strand of NC_062544.1, from coordinate 202,707,490 downwards.
ATAGTAAAAACCGGCTCAGGAATTCCCATTGTGGCTCAGTATACGAACCCAACTAGTATCTATGAGGACACAGGTTTGATCCGTGGCCCCACTCAGTGGGTTAAGGATCTGGCGTTGCCCTGAGCTGTGGTATAGTTCACAGACACAGCTCAGATCTGGCATTACTGTGGCTGTGGCGTAGACCAGCAGTTATAGCTCTGATTTGACCGCTAGCCTGGCAATCTCCATATGCCACAGGTGTGGCCCTAAAAAAGACCAAAAAAAAAAAAAAAGGATATACATACAATATCTTCAGGGAAATTCAAGAAGCTATTACAAGCATAAAAAAAGATCAGAAAACTCTAAAATCAGAAAATTCAAGATTTAATTTTACTCTCAGAAATTAAAAATTTGAGGAGTTCCCTGGTGGTACAGGGGGGTAAGGATCTGGAATTGTCACTGTCATGGTTTGGGTCACTGCTGTGCTGTTGGCTCAGTCCCTGGCCTGTGAACTTCCACATGTTGCAACCTCAGCCAAAAAAATAAATAAAATAAAAATTGATCACTGAAAAAATTTCAATAGAAGGATTAATAGATCAGAAAATAGATTTTTAAAATAACAAAATAGGGAGTTTCTGTCATGGCACATTGGGTTAAGAACCCCACTAGTATCCATGAGGATGCAGGTTTGATCCCTGGCTCTACTCAGTGGCTTAAGGATCCGGCATTATAGAGAGCTGTGGTGTAGGTCACAGATGCTGCTCGGATCCTGCATTGCTGTGGCTGTGGTGTCAGCTGGTGGCTGCAGCTTCAATTGGACCTTTAGCCTAGGAGCTTCCATATGCTGCACCTTGGACCCTAAGAAGCAAACAAAAACAAAAAACAAAAAAACGAAATAGAAAACATGAGAGAAAAGACACCAGCTATACAGGATCCATCCAATTTCCAACATCTGACTAATAGCAGTCCTAAAACTGGGAGTAAAAACATATTGGTGGGGGAAGGGGGCGAGGGCGAATACTTTCAAAAAATGAAACAAGAAAATTTCCTAGAGCTGAAGAACAATGGAACACTGGTCCACTGAACACTGGACCCAAGATCCCAGAATAATGAATGAAGGATAACTCCACCAAGGTGTACCGAAATCATTTTCGTGGAAGTTCAAGATGCTGGGGATACAGAGAACGTCAAAATAGTTCAGCGATAAACACACTAACATCTCACCTATACAGGACCAATAGTCAAGTAAGGTTCTGAACATTGACCAGAGAGCCTGGCGCTCACAGTCCCCAAAGGAGTGCACCTCACACCGCAGGAGTCCCCAGGAAGGCCCTTATGCTTTGCCTAGTACGTTGTTATTGGCATAGCTTTCTTCTCACAGCAAAGGGAATCCCTGGAGAGCAGGAATACCAACCTATTCATCTTTATATGCCCCTCTCTTCTTATCTCAAGTCCTACAGAAAATACACAAAGTTCTTTCCAATAAGCTGTAGTCAGTCTCTGTCTCTCTCCCTATCTCATTTCCTGCCCTCCCTTTTGGTCCCTTCTTTTTCTACTCACTTGTTGGTCCTGGAAACACTGACTGTGATGCAGTGTCCTAGGTCAGGGGCTGTCAGGTGAACAAAGACCGGCGGTGGGTTCCAGGAGTTCACAGCTGTGAGAAGACAGACCTGGTGCAGGGACAGGGCCCTCCTAGGAACCTGGCAGTCTTCCTCTCAAATTATAGCACAGAATCCAGATGTACCTACATAACAGTTTCAAGGCTTTCTATTCTTAAACTTGAGTGAAACATAAATTTTCCATTTTTCTAGTGTAAACATTTAACTCATTTTTTACTTACAGCATTTTCTAAAGGGTCAGGGGCTCCTGAGGGAAGGAAATGTGCCTCCTTCATATCATCCAGGGAGAACCCACATGTTCCCTCCAAATGCTGTAAGCCCTGCCCCTGTGAATTATTAGTGGTGCAGGGACCCTGGGTGCCATGCTTGGGGATTGGGACACTGAGGCCCTACGCAAACAGTTCCCAGAGGAGGCCCGCCCCCTAGTGGCCACAAGTGGGAGCTGCGGAGTTCTCAACCTGAGAAATGCCTGAGGGGTCCTTAAGGTTTCTATACACACCCTCTACCCAACCCCACCCCACCCTGCAGAGGCTGGACCCACTTTTCAGAGTCTGCCTGTGGAAAAGGCACAGACCACCTGGAGTCTCCATTTACACAGTCTCTCTGGGTTCTGGGGGGAACTTACTTATGTGCTGGATTTTCCTTGACTATGTCAGACAGAGCCCCCTACCCAGGCCCATGCTGTGAGAACAGCCACTTCCTGGCCATTCCCTCTGGGCATCAGAACCTTGATAACAAAGCTTAGTTTCAGCACCCCTCCCTTCTAAGGCCAGGGGAGAAGCTTTAGTGAAATGTTCTTATGAACACGTTTATACAAAATCTGCAAAAGTAAGATTTTTGGGGTGTTATTTTTCCTAAAAACAGTCCCACAAACCTTTTAAGCTTTAGACTACCCACAGTCTATACACATCTGACCCTGATGGTCACACTGGGGGCCACTTGATGGAGAGCTCTCTAGACAGTTCTTTAACTTTTTTTCCTTTTTTGTCTTTTTAGGGCCGAACCTCCGGCCGATGGAAGTTCCCAGGCTAAGGATCTAATCGGAGCTGTAGCTGCTGGCCTACACCACAGCCACAGCTATGCCAGATCCAAGCCACATCTGCAGGCTACACCACAGCTCACAGCAATGCCGGATCCTTAACCCACTGAGTGAGGCCTGGGATCAAATCGGAGTCCTCATGGATACTAGTCCAGTTCGTTACCGCTGAGCGGCAATGGGAACTGCAACAGTTTTTTAACTTAGACATCTAGTCCCTAACCCCACTTTACCTCCTGGAAGGAACAAGTGGCCTCTGGGAGGGCAGTCTGTGCAGAGGTCAAGAACATGAGTTTGTCCCACTCCTGGGCATCTATCCAGAGAAAACCGCGACTCGTAAAGACACATGTACTCCGATGTTCATTGCAGCACTCTTTTCAATAGGCAAGACATGGAATCAACCTAAATGTCCATCAACAGAGGAGTGGATCAAGAAGATGTGGTACATATACACAATAGAATATTACTCGGCCATTAAAAGGAACGAAATAACAGCATTTTTAGCGACATGGATGGACCTAGAAATTATCATGCTAAGTGAAGTCAGTCAAACAATGAGACACCAACATCAACTGCTATCACTGATATGTGGAATCTGAAAAAAGAACAGAATGAACTTCTTTGCAGAACAGATACTGACTCACAGACTTTGAAAAACTTATGGTTTCCAAAGGAGACAGTTTGGGGGGTGGGGGGATGCGCTGGGGTTATGGGATGGAAATCTATAAAATTGTGATGATCATTGTACAACTACAAATGTAATAAATTCATTGGAAAAAAAAAACGTGTTTGTATGTCAGGTCCATGTAGATCTACATCCCACCTCTATCCTTAGGCATGTTACTTGATTATGCCTCTCTTTATTTCAAAAACTGGGGTAATTGGACATACTCTTTGGATGGCTATGAGCGTGGAATCAAAGAATGCATGGAAAGGCTTGTTTCATGCCTGGCCACTAGGAGGTGCTCCCGGAATAGGGGTTATGGGATGGTCAATAAATAGATACCCTACTATGGCAATGAATACGCTTACATTAAATTGAACCAAATAAAATTGCCAGTATTTGGCTCTTTTTTGACCTTAAAAATGGCGGTTTTGGAGTTCCTGTCGTGGTGCAGTGGTTAACGAATCCGACTAGGAACCATGAGGTTGCGGGTTCGATCCCTGTCCTTGCTCAGTGGATTAACGATCTGGCATTGCCGTGAGCTGTGGTGTGGGTCGCAGACGAGGCTCAGATCCCTCGTTGCTGTGGCTCTGGTGTAGGCCGGCGGCTACAGCTCCAATTCGACCCTTAGCCTGGGAACCTCCTTATGCTACAGGAGTGGCCCAAGAAATGACAAAAAGACCAAAAAAAAAAAAAAAACTCTGATATAAAATAAATGTCATGGATGTGATAGTGATAGCATGGTGACTATAGCTAATAACACTATTGCATATTTGAAAGTTGCTAAGTGTATCTTAAGAGTTCTCATCAAAAGAAAAGAATTTTTCTTTGTCTTTCTAGGGCTGCACCCACACCATATGGAGGTTCCCAGGCTAGAGGTCAAATCAGAGCGCAGCTGCCCACATACACCACAGCCACAGCAATGCCAGATCCAAGCTGAATCTGTGACCTACACCACAGCTCATGGCTACACTGGATCCTTAACCCACTGAGCGAGGCCATGGATCAAACCTGCATCCTCATGGATACTAGTCAAGTTCTTAACCCACTGAGCCACAAGAGGATAATAATTATTTGTAGCTCTGTGATGATGGATGTTGACTTATTGTGGTGATCATTTGGCAATATATACAAATATTAATTCATGATGTTGTACACCCGAAACTAATGTAATGTTATATATCAATTAAAAAAAAAAACACTTTTATTTAGAAAGACCTCTGATGGAATAAACCCTCCTTGCCCTGGTGCTTTTCATCTTAATGGCCAAGGGAGTATACAGCAAGTTTTAACAACTGCAGCCCAAAACCTGATTCTCATAAGCCAGACCACAGAGGACCCCCTCTGTCCCCAGCACTTCATGAAACACTGTCTCCTGCTGCCAGTCTCCCCATGGCACCAGCTGCTTTCTGGAATGCAACTCCTATTTTGGAGGAAGCAGAGTTTTCCGGGCCTCTTCCTATCCCAGTCCTTGGCACCTAATCCAGAATCTCTCCTTCCTCACCTGGCCCTCAGGAAAGCAGGGGAAAGGCTGGTGGGGAGCGACCTAGATGGAGTCCACTGCAGAGGCCCCACCTGGTGGCCAACCTCTTCCAGCCTAAGGCTGTCTCTGAGAATCACAATCTCACAAAGATACCATCTGGCTGCCCCTATTTAACTATTTCCACCCCAAGTGGCCCCCAGGCCACACAGAAAATGCTCAGAGAATGCCAGGGCCCCTGCCACAAGCACAAAGCACAGTCCTGACAGCCAAGTTGGCACTGAGCTAGTCAGTCAGTCAGACCATAATCACTGGTGCCCTCAGAGATCAGAGGGGAGCGTGCCACACAGACTGTGCCAGCGGAATTCTGAGAAGCAGAGGCTGATCAAGCTGGGAGCACCCAGGGCTCATCAGTGAATAATACTGTGAGAGAAAAGAGAGAAAAATGGATTGGGGATGGATAGCCATCACGATGCAGACATGCTCGTTCCTGCGGGCCCCCTGGGAGCTCTGGAACAAAGATGTCCAAGGATTCCTGCTCAGAGTCCCTCCCTGGGCAGAAACAGCCATGCCATACACCATCATCATGCTCACAGTGGCTGAGCTCAGCTCAAAAACTGAAACTAATCTTGAACGTGGACCAAGCTACTAAGGCTGTCAGCTCACCTTAATCTTCGAAGTTTCTCGAAAGAGAAGCAAGCAGTGCAGCTGTGTCTGCCACAGTGCGTTCCTTATGCTACATGGGCCGGCTCTCCTACACACATGTGGAAGATTCTGGGGGCTGTCTTCTTTCAGGAAACCTACAAAAAAGAAAGACCCCATTCACTACAATTGGTTCGTCCTGGGTCCACAACTGGTACCCATTGCCTCCCTCCTTTACCTTTCATTGCAAACTCCCCTTGCCCTCAGCTACCACCTCTGTGGTCTCAGTGGTTTACCTGCAGTGTGTAAAAAGTCTTGGTTCTTTTTTTTTTTTTGTCTTTTTTGTCTTTTTAGGGCCAGACCCTCAGCATATGGGAGTTCCCAGGCTAGGGATGGAATAGGAGCTGTCACTGCCTCTGCCTACCTACACCACAGCTCACAACAATGCCAGACCCTTAACCCACTGAGCGAGGCCAGGGATCAAACCCATGTCCTGATGGATACCTGTCAGGTTCATTACCCCTGAGCCACAATCGGAACTCCCCAAGTCCTGGTTCTTGAGGATTCTGAGCCCCTGGTAACAAGAAAGATACACCATCCAGATCCTTCTCTAAGAAAAGATGTGCCGGGGGCGGATGAGGATGGCAGAGGAGTAAGACATGGTGCTCACCTTCTCTCACAAACACATCTAAAAAACATAGCTACATGTAGAACAATTCATCCAGGACATCTGCTGGCAGAAGACCTCAGACCTCCCAAAAGGGCATGAAACACTCCACAGAACTGGGTAGAACAAAAGGAAAAGAGAGAGAAGAGAAAACAAGGAATTAGGATGGGACAAGCACTCCTCAGAGGGAGAAGTGAAAGAGGAAAGGAACACGCACCTTGGGAGGCCACCTAACTGTTGGGGAGGTCAGCCAGGACAAAGGGGGAATCTCAAAGCCTCAGAGAAAAGTGCAGCTGCTGGACTGAGGAGGGCAAAGCAGAGAGAGAGCTGCACAGACCATCGGTACCCTGCCCCAGATGCCACAGCCTGAGATGCTTGGGCAGGGGCTGGGCACTCAGACTCAGCCTCCCGAGGTCAATTCCGGGGAGAGGACTAGGTTTGGCTATGTGGAGACAGCCTAAAGGGCTAGGGAGCACTGCGCCATGGGCTGGGGACCGAAACACCATAGCCCAGGGTGGAACGGGAGGATGTCTGGGAATGCTAGAGAAGCAAGGCACCATTTGGGGGGAGCGAGATGCGGGGGCGGGACCATCATAGGAACATCTTTCTCCAAACAGGCATGGCATTCTTAGAGACAGAATGCCTATTTCTCAGGCTACAGGGGCAGGTGGAAACCACAGCAACCATCTCAGACTCTTAAGGTGGGCTCAGCCCTCTACCACTAAAGATCCCATTAATAGGCATCACCTGCAGCCCCAGTCACTTCAGGAGTCATTGCACCACAGAGGGCCCTGCAACCAAGCACCACCCGTTACCTCCATCCCACTGCTCCAGGAATGCACATGCCACACCTTTGCCACTGCCAAGGGCTCTGGGCATCGGCTCCAGCTCCCTGAGGGTCACTTCCACTGCCCAGGGCCCTGAAATCAGGAGTAGCCTGTGCTTCCACCTCCTTGTGGGTCCTCACTGCTGCCAAGGGCCCAGCAACCAAGCACACCTACAAGTGCTGCCCATTGCCTCCATCTCCAAAGAAAAAAAAGAGCAACAAAAGAGAATATAGAATCAACTGGAAAATAAGGTTAAAAATGGAAATAGGTGTTCCCATCGTGGCGCAGAAGAAACGAATCCCACTAGGAACCATGAGGTTTCGGGTTCAGTCCCTGGCCTTGCTCAGTGGGTTAAGGATCCGGCGTTGCTGTGAGCTGTGGTATAAAATAGGTCGCAGACGCGGCTCGGATCTGGCATTGCTGTGGCTCTGGTGTAGGCCGGTGGCAACAGCTCCGATTAGACCCCTAGCCTGGGAACCTCCATATGCCATGGGAGCAGCCCTAGAAATGGCGAAAAGCCAGGAAAAAAAAAAAAGGCAATAAATACATAGCTATCAATAATTACCTTAAATGTCAATGGACTGAATGCTCCAATCAAAAGACATAGAGTGGGAGTTCCCATTGTGGCGCAGCAGAAAGAAATCCGACTAGGAACCACGAGGTTGCAGGTTTGATCCCTGGCCTCACCCAGTGGTGGGTTAAGGATCCGGTGTTGCCATGAGCTGTGGTGTAGGTCGCAGACGTGGCTTGGATCTGGTGTTGCTGTGGCTCTGGAGGAGGCTGGCAACTGCAGCTCCCATTATACCCCTAGCCTGAGAACCTCCATATGCCACAGGTGCAGTCCGAAAAAGACAGAAGAAAAAAAAAAAATAGAGTGTATTTAAAAAAAAAAAAAAAGCTTACAATAAGCTGCCTACAAGAGACCCACTTTAGGGCAAAGGACACATACAAATTGTGGTTCAGTGGGCTAAGAACACAACACAGTGTCCCTGAGGATGCAGGTTCAGTCCCTAGCCTTGCTCAGTGGGGGTTCAGGACCTGGCGTTGCCACAAGCTGCAGTGTAGGTCAAAGATGAGGCTCAGATCCCACCTTGCTGTGGCTGTGGTGGATGTTGGCAGCTGCAGCTCCGATCTGACCCCTAGCCTGGGAATTTCCATATGCCGCAGGTGGAGCCATAAAAAATTTAAAAAAAGAAAGTGAGGGGATGGAAAAAGATATTTCATGCAAATAGGAATGACAGGAAAGCAGGAATCTCGATACTCATAATCAGATAACATAGACTTTAAAACAAAGGCCGTAACGAAAGTTAAAGGACACTATTTAATGATAAAAGGATCAATCATAAAAGAATACTATGAACAATTATATGCCAATGAATGTGACAACCTAGAAGAAATGGACAACTTTCTAGAAACATACAATCCACCTAAACCGAATCAAGAAGAAATAGATAATTTGAACAGATTTATCACTAGAAATGAAATCAAATATGTAATAAAAACATACTCTACAGGCCTTCACATCATGGCTCAGTGGTAACAAACCTGACTGGTATCCATGAGGATGCAGCTTCGATCCCTGGCCTTGCTCAGTGGGTTAAGGATCTGGCGTTGCCATGAGCTGTGGTGTAGGTCACAGACATAGCTTGAATCCTGCATTGCTGTGGCCGGCAGCTGCAGCTCTGATTTGACCCCTCGCCTGGTAACTTCCATGTGTGGGTGTGGCCCCGTGAAAGAGGGAGGAAGGAAGGAAGGGAGGGAGGGAGAGAGGAAGGGAGGGAGAGAGAGAAAAAGAAAGGAAGGAAACTGAATATAGAGCTATGATTCAGCATATATCTGGACAAAATTACAATTCAAAAAGATACATGCACCCATATATTCATAGCAGCACTATTCACAATAGCCAAGACATGGAAACAACCTAAATGTCCATCAACAGATGAATGGATTAAGATGTGGTACATATGTACAATGGAATACTGCTTAGCCATGAAAAAGAATGAAATAATGGCATTTGCAACAACATGGATGCAACTAGAGATTCTCATACTAAGAGAGGTTAAGTCAGAAAGAGAAAGACAAACACCATATGATATCACTTATATGTGAAATCTAAAATATGGCGCAAATGAACCCACCTATAAAACAGAAAAAGACTCAGACATAGAGAACAGATTTGTGGTTGCCAATGGGGGAGTGAGGGGAGGGAGTAGGATGAAGAGAGAATTTGGGGTTGGTAGAAGCAAACTATTCCATTTAGAATAGGTAAGCAATGAGGTCCTACTCTATAGTACAGGGAACTATATCCAGTCTCTTGGGATAGACCATGATGGAAAATAATGTAAGAAAGGGAATATATACATATTCCTATAGCTCTGGTTTGACCCCTAGCCTGGGAACCTCCTCCAATATGCTGCAGGGGCATCCCTAATATAGCCAGGATTTGTTTTAATAGGGTACAGTGAGGCATGCAGACATGAAAATGATTGCTATGAAGGGAAAAAATGTATACTCACAGATTTCTAGAAACAGGACCACACAGGACCACATAGGGAAGGCCCAGCGTTGGTCAGGAGGCAAAAGGGGACAGAGTATGACTTGAGACTTTATTGGGGTTCTTATGAGAAGCACCGGGAGAGGCAGGGTAGGTACTCTTAAGTAAGTTTAGGGCACGATGGTTTGGATGCCTTCCTTGGGCTCTAGGCTATGGAGGTGGTCCCTAGTTAATAGCTACCTTGTCCTCTGCTGTGGCCAGCGCTGCAGGGCAACAGGAGATTCCGGGAGAGGGACAGCGCGGCATAATAAAACACACAAGACTCTTTTACATCTAGAAAGTGGGGGACCGGGAGGCACTCTGTTCTGCAAAACAAAGGCGCCAAGGCTTTAGCCCTCATGACTTTTATTAGGGAAGGTGACATAAGTTACTGAGCAAAATCATGTGCAGGTAATGTTAAAGCTATCTCTTAGTGGTTGTTCTTTTGCACATATGCCAAATTTGTTTACTGCAACATTCAGCAGTTTCAGTGGTCTTCAACAGTCCTGGGGTGATTTTTTTTTTAAGGCTGCACCTGCAGCATATGGAAGTTTCCAGGCTAGGGGTCTAATCAGAGGTACACAGATGCAGGCCTTTGCCACAGCCACAGCAATGCGGGATCCGAGCTGCATCTGCAATGTACACCACAGCTCACAGCAATGCTGGATCCTCAACCCACTGAGTGAGGCCAGGGATGGAACCCACATCCTCATGGATGCCAGTCAGATTGTTTCTGCTGCACCACAACTGGAACTCCCCCGGGGTGATTTAAAGCAGCCGTCACCACTATTCCCCATCCCAAAACACACCCAGCCCCACACTGGCCTCGTGCTTCCTAGTATCTGCCAGGACCAATGCTCTCCCTTCATTATTAATTGTTGCCACCACAAAACTGAACCTGCACAACAGGCCTCTCTTTCCACACAGAGGATACCCTCACCAAACCCTCCCAGCTGCCTTTCCCCCGGCCCCTGACCATCCCCAGGCTGGACAATGCCATTTTCCCGGGTGAGGGTCCCAAAGGATGTGCCTCGGGGTCGCCATGACTTCTGGGGTGACCAGGCCCCAGGACATCCCTGCACCAGGGGGCACCTACTGGGAAGGTGTCGGGCTCAGGAATTTCTCAGGAGGAAAAACTGACGGAGAAAAACTGGCTGTGACTCAAAAAATAGTCACCAGGTTATGTGGCATATTCGTGGCCATTTCTGTTCTCCTTGCAGATGGAAAGATGTAGAAATATATAGATGATAAGTATGAGAAGCCTTTCCAAAGAGTTATCATGGAACAGCCCAGGTAAAGTCCACACTGACCAATGATCTCAGGCAGTTACTGCTCTATGCTTTGCTTTTTCATTCATAAAAAGGTCATCAAGTGTGTTGTGAAGATTAAATGAATCATATGCATATAAAGTGCTTAGAACAACGCTATGGCACCTAGTAAGTGCTATTATTATTTTTGCTACTTTTTCTAGAGTGATTAGAATTGCAGCCTCATGTATGTGTGTGTGGGTGTGTGTACGCAAATCTAGTTAAAGGCTTGGAAAGGTACTGAGCATTTTCATTGTCAGATGGGAAAGATGAGTTACATCCACTCCAGCTTGGTGCAAACCACGAACAATTAAGCAGTAATTGAGAAGGTAAACAAGAAAGGTAACTGGGCATCCTGGATGCTTGTGTTCCTTGTGATCTTGCACGTAATGATAGGGTTTTCGTATTTAGAGTGGAAAATTACATGCTTTCTACTTCTAATGAAAAGTCATTTGTAATTTAAACAAAATGCATATTTGATTAGCTCATGAGTTGTAAGAAATAAGTTAAACGAGTTCGGAAAGAAAAAAGGATTAAGGAGTTCCCAGTCGTGGCTCAGTTGTTGACAAATCCGACTAGGAACCATGGGGTTGCAGGTTCGATCCCTGGCCTTGCTCAGTGGGTTAAGGATCTGGCGTTGCCGTGAGCTGTGGTGTAGGTTGCAGACGGGACTTGGATCCCTCATTGCTGTAGCTCTGGTGTAGGCCGGCAGCTACAGCTCTGATTCGACCCCTAGCCTGGGAACCTCCATATGCCACAGAAGCAGCCCTAGAAATGGCAAAAAGACAAAAAAAAAAGAAAGAAAGAAAAAAGGATTAAAAAAAATCACACATACAGTGTGAACCCAACTATATAACCTTAAGGCCCTTTCATCTTTATCTGTAAAATACAACAGTACCTGACTGGTCTAGAGGTAAAACCTGGATATGTCTGGACTCCTCTGATGCATCTCCTACAAAAAGACTTCTTTAGCAGGAAAGCTGAGGAGGTATGTGATGGTTAACTCCGTATGTGAGCCTGACCGGGCCATGGGGTGCCCAGGTATTTGGCTAAACTCTACTGTGGGTGTGTCGGAGAGTGCTTCCAGAGGGGGTCAACATTTGACTCCAAAGACCAAGTAAAGCAGATGACCTTCCCCAGAGTGGGTGCAAATCAGCAAATCCATGGAAGGTCTGAATAGAACAAAGAGATGGAGGAAGGAAGAATTTACTCTCGGCCTGACTTAAACAAGTTCATTGATCTTCTATCCTCAGACTGGGACCCACACCATCCATGTTCTTGTTCTTAGGCCTTCAAACTTGGATTGGAACGATCTCACCGGCTTTCTGGGGTCTCCAGCTTGCAGACAGCAGATCGTGGGATTTCTCAGCTCCATAATCACATGAGCCACTTTCCCATAATAAATCTCTATATGCTTATTATACACACACACACACACACACACACACACACACACACTATATATGCAGTTGACCCTTGAACAACATATGGGTGCAAATCCATGCATGAATTATAGTTGGCCGTTCATTTGCATGGCTCCAACATACCTCCCATTCCCCACCCCATTGTGGATAGTATAGTATCGTAGTATTTACTATTGAAAAAAATCCACATATAAGTGAACCCACAGTTCAAAACTGTGTTGTTCAAGTATCAACTTTAGTATAGTATATAGAATATATAGTAAATATACATATGTGTGCGTGTGTGTGTTTATGTATATATATGTATATATACTATTGGTTCTGTTCCTCTGGAGAACACTAATATAATACACCTGTGTGTGTGTGTGCATATGTACGTATACACATATATGTAAATATACACATATACATACATAAATTATACATATACATATGTACATACAGTAGTTGCCACCCATATTCACAGGGAGTATGTTCTAAGAACTCCAGTGGATGCCTGAAGTTGTGGATCGTACCAAACGCTATATACACTGTGTTCTTTCCTATGCTAACGGCCAGGCTGCATATACAGTATAGATACACTGGACAGAAAGATGATTCACGCCTCAGGTGGAATGGAGCAGAGTAGCTTGAGATTTCACCATGCTACTCAAAATGGCCCACAATTTAACATATATTAATTGTTTATATCTGGAATGCTCCAGTTAATGTTTTAGGACCACAGGTAACAAACCACACAAGGTAAAACCATGGATGGGGGGGGACTACTTTATATACAACCATATATTGTGTTTTACATTATTGGCACTAAGTTACAGGTGCAGACATTTGTAGTCATTGCAGACAGCTGAGAGTGGGCAGGGCAGCTTGTGGCCAGTCAATGCTAAAATGCACAGGGGAGATAGGGCCCCCTCTTTCCATAATGAGAGAGAATTTGCCACAGTGGAGAAAGAGACTGGTAGAGCAAGTAAGACCTAAAATGATTCCCCAAGTTTTGGGGCAGCTCTGGGTGCAACATCCGTGACAGCTGATACCCAAATACATGGCCCCAGGTAGGTACATCAAGGAGAAAAATTCTGTGCAGATGAACAGAAAGCATAGTCTCCAAAACTTTCATTCCACTTTAGAGTCCAAGAAACTCCTCATCCAAAGGAAAATTGCATGACTGGGAAAACTCTTCCCATTACTGGTGAGAGATATGAATCTCTTCCCAGGAGATGCCAGGGCCCAGTAGTCCCAGCTCAGCGATTAGCCCTGGCAGTAGTTTTTGGGCACAGAGGGAACCAGTTCAGATGGTAGCAGAGATGGTGTGCCTTGGCAGGGGAGACCAGTCAGAGCTGTCAGGGCCAGCAGCTGCAGAATCAAGGCTCAGAAGTGGTACAAGTACAGGCAGTGCAGCAGAAAGCAATGTTTAGAACCTAGGCCACAGGCCTTCTCTTATAGCCACTGAAAGACCTGGGCTGAGAAAAGATATTCAAAAAGATATACACACCTCAATGTTCATGGCAGTACTATTTACAATAGCCAAGACACAGAAGCAACCTAAATGTCCATTGACAGATGAATGGATAAAGAAGATGTGGTATATATACACATGATGGAATATTACTTAGCCATAAAAAAGAACAAAATAATGCCATTTGCAGCAATATGGATGGACCTAGAGATTATCATTACTAAGTAAAGTAAGACAAAGACAAATATCATATATCACTTACATGTGGAATCTAATTTTTTAATGATACAAGTGAATTTATTTGCAAAACAGAAACAGACTCACAGATTTTAAAAACAAATTTATGGTTACCAAAGAGGAAACATGGGCAGGGGAAAGATAAATTAGGCATTTGGGATTAACATATACACACTGCTATATATAAAATAGACAACCAAAAAGAACTACTGTATAGCTCAGGGAACTTTACTCAATAGTCTATAGTAACCTATATGGGTAAAGACTCTGAAAAAGAGTGGATATAGGAATAAAAGAATCAGGAGTCCCCTCCATGGCTCAGTAGTTAATGAACCTGACTAGGATCCATGACGATGCACGTTCAACCCCTGGCCTCGCTCAGGGGGTTAAGGATCCAGGGTTGCCGTGAGCTGTGGTGTAGGCTGCAGATGCTGCTCGGCTCTGGCCTTGCTGTGACTGTGGTGCAGACCAGCAGCTGCAGCTCTGATTTGACCCCTAATCTGGGAACCTCCATGTGCCTCATGTGTGGCTCTAAAAAGCAAAATAATAATAATAATAATAAAATAAAATCACTTTGCTATACACCTGAAAATAACACAATGTTGTAAAACCAGTATTTCAATAAAATTTTTTTAATCTTTTTTAATTTTAAAAGAACTGGGGAAGGGCAAGCACACAGGAGCTCAGGTTAAGAGTTGAGAACTTGGGGAGTTCCCGTCGTGGCTCAGTGGTTAGCAAATCCGACTAGGAACCATGAGGTTGTGGGTTCGATCCCTGGCCTTGCTCAGTGGGTTAAGGATCCGGCGTCCTGTGAGCTGTGATGTAGGTTGCAGACATGGCTCGGATCCCGTGTTGCTGTGGCTCTGGTGAAGGTCGGCGGTTAGGGCTTCGATCCTAGCCTGGGAATCTCCATATGCTGCGGGAGCAGCCCAAGAAATGGCAAAAAGACAAAAAAAAAAAAGAATTGAGAACTTGGCTGTCAGTGGTAGTGCAGCTGGGTTTGTCTTCAAAGGCTGGTGAAACCAGTTGGAATTGTACTAAATGATAAGACATACCATCCATGGAATCCTGTTAAGCTGCCAAGTACTTTACATGCATTCTTCTAACAGTAGAATGAAAGCTCAGGACCGAGGAATGGAGCAGAATCATATGATAGAGGTATGGCCCTGACCTGGAGCCGTGCCACGGAGGAGGAGTCTGGCCAGCTTGCAGGTACCTGCAGAGGATGCGGGCCCACACGGACAAACAGGGCAGGGCCTGCAGAGCCTATCCTGACACATGAGAGGCGGGGAGAGTCACTGAGGAGCCCCACTCTTCCTGCGCTCCCTAGCGGGTTGGTGGCCAAGCATGGGCACTCTCTTGGGACACCTGGTTCCAGGGCTGGCCATCTTTTTTGTTGGGCTCTACTATGCAGTGACGGTGTCCCAGGCCCTTTTGCGAGGCCAGAAGCTCCTCTTCCTCCCACTGCCCCCAAGGAACAAGCAAGGCCAGAGGTGGTGGCCGCGAGTGCGTGTGGAGGGAATAGTGAAGATGGCAGCTGGAGTGACACTGATCTTGGGAGAATTCTTTCCACCTGGAACCAACCGTTTCGCCCTGATGGACTGGGAGGACCCCCGGCGGCCTTTCCAGAATCACAGCTCGTGGCAGCATGCCACCATCTTTGGGTTCTTCCTGTTTAGTGCCCTCATAGACCTCATGAGCCAGGTGTGGCTGGCCCAGCAGAGCATGAAGCTGGAGCGCGCGGCCACAGCCTTGGCCCTGCTTGTGACGCTGCTGGAAATGATCGCCCACATCGAGCACAAGAATGCCCTGGAGATCCGAGTGCACGCCCTGCTGCTGTTGCCCATCTTCCTGCTGGCCCTGGTGTTCATCATCGAGGTCTGGGTCCCCGGGCAGCCCCCACTCTGGGTGCTCAAGGCCTGGCTGACGCTGGTGTCTGGCTCCTGGATGCTGCAGATGACCTCCATCCTGTACGCCCCACTCTCCGGGCAGCCCTGGAGGGCAGACAGCCCCAGCGACCTTGCCTTTGTCACCACCTTCTTCTGCTGGCATCTGGGCTTAGGGGCTGTTGTGTTGGCTGCCATCTATGGCCTCTGCAGCTTCTGTCACCATCGCCGCTCCTCCTGGGTGGGATTCCCAGCAGCCAAGTACCAGCCGTGCCCCATAGGAGACCGAAGCGGAGAACTGGAGGAGCTCAGGGCAGAGGTCGTGCTACAGGATGGAGACATCTAATCTGAAGACCGTCCCCAGCTATGCTTTGTCTTGTCCCCATAATGAGCTTTGTAAGGATGCCCACTAGGTGAGTGACACTGCAGTGTCCTGGGATCCGCAGTGTGTCTTGCTAACTCAGGAGCCGTGTTCCTTGTCCCCAAATAAACCTGCCAGCAGCAGAGATGCTTTATGTTGTCAATCTATCCACCTTGCTATCTCTCTAGTTTTCTCTGTGGGTGTGATTTCCAGGCCCCTCGGAGGGGATTCCAGGCCTTGGCTGCTTCTGGAATCCAGGAGGAGGTGTGGGAAGGGGCCGTGGGAGGCGGTGAGCATGAACTGGATAGAAAACCCAATCTTCCCAACTCCATTACGCACTCATATCAGGGAGGAAAGACTCCCTTTCTTACTGTTCTTCTTAAAAAACAGATTTGTCTCTCCTTGACCTTTTCTGAAATTTGAGAAAGTACCATGCTTTTTCAAAGTCATGAATAATAAACACAAAATTCAAGAAAAGGAACCTCTTGGTGGGGGGTGGGGGGTGGCGAGTGAAGGAGGCTGCAGAATAAAATATGGCAGGAACACAGAGGTAGATGTAGGTTATAGATAACATTTTAGTTTTTAAAAATTAGTGGCAGGTTCATGGGCATATCCATAGATAATTTTTTTTAAAAAAAGAGAGCCATCATTGACCAACAGCGACAGTCTGTCACAATCCAAGGCCATAGTTATTCCAGCCTGCAATCCCTTTAAAGCTGTGGATGGGAGCAGGCACAAGGCTGGGTGTCTGGGGTGGGAAAGGCTGTGTGCATGTGTGCCTGAGGCTGGCGTGTTGCCTGTGAGGGAGAGAGAAAAAGAAGGGGTCCGTAACAGTGGCTCCATCCACATATGCATACTGTGAGAATGTCAGATGCCATCATTTTTCTGTCCTTTTTGGTTTTGTTTTTCACGTTAATTATAGGAGGATGGAGAACTTGTTTAAAAATAAAACAGACTCTATCCACTTCTGCCCTGAGGGGAAAGGGGGCAGGGCTGGCATCATGGGCAGCAGATTCTGGGGAAGGAAAGAGGGACCGAGGCCCTTGGTGGGGGCCCGAGCCTGGGGAGAGAGGGAAGGCATGTGCACTGAGGCAGCTGGAGAAACAGGGACTACGGTGGGAACACAGAGGGAGACGGGTGTTCCTTTAGTCCTTAAAGCTGGCAGTGGGCAGGGATATCTAGTCACTAGTGATAAAATGGTTTGCCCTGCTGTCCACAGTACCCTTCAGGGCCTTGGACTTCTCCCAGAAGAAGGAGAGGAGGTGCAAAGAAACCAGGATGGCAGCTGATAACTATGGAGATGAAATGCAACATGGCTCAAACAAGCTCTTTAGAAATCTGTATCCCTTAGTAGAACTAGGAGGCCACTGCTTCCACTGGCATGAGCCTCCTTGTGTGGGATGAATAAACACAGCATGTGGAAGCCTGGAGAGGTAGAGAGAAAAGAAGAACTGCCCAGCAGAGACGCACAGGAAAGATCCCCAATTGAAATCCTGTGGGTGACGCTGCTGAGATTCCACAGTGGATTATGTGGTCAGCAAAGCTGTTATCAGAAGCTGGGAAGCTTCAAGGAGCATAGAGAGGCTTTCCAAGATGGCAGACAAGTTGAGCAGGAGTGTGAGGATATCGCTGAAACGCTGCCCAAAAGAGCCGTGTTCCTGAGCATAGAAAACAGGCTCTGGGAGCTGTGGGGCAGGGGGTTAAGTTAGAGAAGAGAAGCAAGGGAAGGAATGGGGAGGGGGAAGGGCCTGGCAGCCTCATCCTGGAGCGGCAGGCTCCAGATGTTGGAAAACAAAAGATTCCTCATTCTTCCCCAGAAGTTTCAACAGCTGGAACCGACCAGCCCCAGTTTATCTCCCCAGAGGAGCAGGGACACCCCCCACCCCCACCCCCAAGGAGAGGCTGAGCACCTCTCCCGACAAGCCCCAGCCTGGAGATCTAATCAGGCGGGCTAGATCTAACTTCAGGAATCCTGTTGGCAAACACGTCACTGCACCTACTGACAAAAGACCCGAAGGTTAACAGATGGGCAAGGAGGGAAAGACACACAGAGCCCAGGCCTCCAGCTAGCCTTCCGGGGAGCAAATTCACTCAGGTTGGCCCTGTGACCCTTTGGTGGCCCTGTGGACAGTGAGCGGCTTTCTCTACACATCTGCGCTCTCACCCAGCTCAGCAGGAATCTGGCCCCACAGACATATGACTCACACCAGCCGATTTTGCGTGTGTTTTTGAGACTTGAGAGAGTGCCAGCTTCATTACGAAAGAAACTCATTCTCCAATGTCATAATTGAGATGTCCATTGTGCTATTTCGTCACAAAGTCATACTTCGTCTTTTTTTTTTTCTGCTTGCAGAAGCAATAAAAATTCATTGGAAAACAGCTAGACTCTCAGAAATGTATGAAGGAGAAAATTTAAATTGCTCATAGGCTCACCATGCATTCAGTCAACAAACACATATTGGGGCTCAGACTTCTTTAATGCCAGGTCTGCTCTGGGCTGCGAAGATGAACAGAACTGACAGAGCCCTTGTTCTTGTGTCACCTCCGTGCTAGGGGGGAAAGCAGATGAAAGACAATCCAATAAGCATAAAATCATCATAATAAACATATAAGCATATGTCAGA